>NC_092136.1:93471736-93835366 GCF_043159975.1 Macaca nemestrina | reverse complement strand
TAAAATTATCTTTATTTGTAGTTGACATTATCTTATTGATAGAAAATTCCAAGTAATCCCTTAATAAACTCTTAGAAATATTAAGTGAATTGGCCAGGCGCGGTGGCTCATGCCTGTAATCCCAGCACTGCCGAGGCGGGCAGATCACGAGGTCAGGAGATGGAGAAATATTAAGTGAATTCAGCAAGATTGTAGGATACAAGATAATACATTTTAAAATTGTATTTCTATACTCCAGCAATGGGCAATCAAAAATAAAATTAAGAAAGCAATTTCATTTATAATAGTATTCAAAAGGACGAAACACTTAGGGATAAATTTAACAAAAGAAGTACAAGAATCATACACTGAAAACTACAAAATATTGTTTAAAAAATTATAGGCCCACAGAAGAAAGAGAAGACCACAAAACAACCAGAAAACAAAAAACAAAATGGCAGGAGTAGTCTTTATTTATCAATAATAATACTGAATGCAAATAGACAAAACTTTTCAATCAAAAGACAGAGAGGTTAAACAGATTTAAAAAAAAAAAAAAGACCTAATGATATGTTGCCTAAGAAATACACTTCACCTATAAAGAAGCACTATACACTTCACCTACAAAGAAGCACATAAGCTGAAAATAAAGGGATAGAAAAAAGATTTTCCAGGCAAATGAAAACCAAAATATAGCAGGAGTAGCTATACTTATATCAGAAAAATTAGACTTCAAGACAAAAACTAAAAAAAGTTGATTATTAGGCCGGGCACGGTGGCTCAAGCCTGTAATCCCAGCACTTTGGGAGGCCGAGGCGGGCGGATCACGAGGTCAGGAGATCGAGACCATCCTGGCTAACACGGTGAAACCCCGTCTCTACTAAAAATACAAAAAAGAAATTAGCCGGGCGTGGTGGCGGGCGCCTGTAGTCCCAACTACTCGGGAGGCTGAGGCAGGAGAATGGCGTGAACCCGGGAGGCGGAGCTTGCAGTGAGCCGAGATCGCGCCACTGCACTCCAGTCTGGGCGACAGAGCGAGACTCCGTCTCAAAAAAAAAAAAAAAAAAAGTTGATTATTATATAATGACAAAGTGGTCAATTCATCAAGAGGATATAACAATTATAAATATATATGCACACAGCACTGGAGCAGCCAGATCTATAAAACAAATATTATTACAGCTAAAGAGAGAGATAGACCCCAATACATAATACCTGGAGACCCCAATACCCCACTTTCAGCATTGTACAGATCTTCCAGACAGAAAATCAACAAAGACACTTTGGGCTTAATCTGCACTATAAACCAAACAGACCTAATAGATATTTACAGAACATTTCATCCAACAGCTACAGAATACACATTCTTCTCTTCAGCATATGGATCATTCTCAAGGATAGACCAGATGTTAGGTCACAAAACAAGTCTTAAGAAATTTTTTAAAAATTGAAATCATATCATGTATCTTCTCTGACCACAGTGGAATAATACTAGAAATCAATAACAAGAGGAACGTTGGAAACTATACAAATACATAGTAATTAAACAATATGCTCCTGAATGACCAGTGGGTCAATGAAGAAATTAAGAAGAAAATCAAAAAATTTCTTGAAACAAATGAAAATAGAAACACAACATACCAAAACCTATGGGTTACTACGAAAGTAGTCCTAAGATGAAAGTTTATAGCAATAAGCATCTACTTTAAAAAAATATATATAGAAAAACCTCAAAAAAAAAAAAAAAACCTAATGATGCATCTTAAAGAACTAGAAAAGCAAGAACAAACTAAACCCAAAATTAGTAGAAGAAAAGAGATAATAAAAATCAGAGCTGAAATAAGTAAAAGTGAAATAAAAAAAAACACAAAAGGTCAACAGAACAAGAAGTTATTTTTTTGAAAAGATAAATAAAATCAACAAATTTTAGCCAGACCAAGAAAAAAGAGAGAAGTCCCAAATAAATAAAAGTAAAGATGAAAAAGAAGACATTACAACAAATACTGCAAAATTTAAAGAATCATTAAAGACATAATCAGAAAAAATGTGAGCAACTATGTGCCAATAAATTGGAAAATGTAGAATAAATAAATTTCTAGATGAACATATCCTACAAAGATTGAACCATGAAGAAATCTAAAACCTGAATAGACTAATAACAAGTAATGAAATCAAAGCCATAATAAAAAGTCTCCCAACAAAGAAAAGCCCAGGACCTAATCACTTCAATGCTGAATTTTACCAAACATTTAAAGAAGAACTAATAGGAATTCTACTCAAATTGTCCTGAAAAATAGAGAACATGTCCAAGCTCATTCTACGAGGCCAATATTACCCTGATACCAAAACCAGACAAAGACACATAAAAAAAAAAAAAAAAAAAAACCCTATGGGCCAATATTCCTGATGAATACTGATGCAAAAATTCTCAACACAATACTAGCAAACCAAATTCAGCAACACATTAAAAAGATCATTCATCATGACCAAGTGGGATTTATTCCAGGAATGCAAGAGTGGTTCAACACAGTTAAATCAATTAATTTGGTACATTGTATCAACAGAATGAAGGACAAAAAAACATGTGATCACTTCAATTGATGCTGGAAAAGCATTTGATAAAATTCAACATTGTTTCATGATAAAAACCCTAAAAAAAACCATATATAGAAGAAACATACTTCAACATAATACAAGCCATACACAACAGACCCACAACTAGTATACTAAATGGGGAAAAACTGAAAGCTTTTCCTCTAAGATATGGAACAAGACAAGGATGTCCACTTTCAACACAGTTATTCAACATACTACTGGAAGTCCTAGCTAGAGCAATCAGGCAAGAGAAAGAAATAAAGAGCACCCAAATCGGATAGGAAGAAGTAAATTATCCTTGTTTGCAGACAATATTATCTTATATCTGGAAAAACCTAAAGATTCCACCAAAAAAACATTAGAACTGATAAACAAATTCAGTAAATTTGCAGGATACAAAATCAACATACAAAAACCGGTAGAATTCCTATATGCCACTAGCAAACAATCTGAAAAAGAAAATAATCCCATTTGCAATAGCAACAAATGAGATCAAAAAGTGAAAGATTTCCACAAAGAAAACTAGAAAGCATTGATGCAACAAATTGAAGAAGATACAAACAAATAGATATTCTGTGTTCAGGGGTTTGAAAAATCAATATTGTTAAAATGTTCACACTACCCAAAGCAATCAATAGATTCAATACAATGCCTATAAAAATACTAATGACATACTTCAAAGAAATAGAAAAAATAATCCTAAAATGTATATGAACCACAAAAGACCCAGAGTAGCCAAAACATCCTGAGCAAAAAATAATAATTAAAGCCCTAAATAAATGGAAAGACATCCCATGCTCATGGATTGGAAGACTTAATAATGTTAAAATGATAATGCTACCCAAATCAATTAACAGATCCCACACAATCCCTATCAAAATCTCAGCTGTCTTTTTTGCAGAAATTAGCAGGCTGGTCCTAAAATTAACATGAAAATACAAGGAACCCAGAATACCTCAAACAATCTTGAAAAAGAAAAATAATCTTGGATGACTCACATTTTCTAATTTCAAAACTTACTACAAAATTATAATAATTTGGCATAAGGATACACACACAGCTTAATGGAATACAATTGACAATTCGGAAATAAACTCATATTTACTGTATAGTCAATTAATTTTGACAAGGGAGCCAAGACAATTCAATGAGAAAAAAAATACATTTTTCAATGAAAGGTGCTAGAACAACTAGATGACTCCAAGAGAAAAAATGAAGCTAGAACCCTATCTCACACAATATACCAAAATTAATTCAAAAGGAATTATAGACCTAAATGTAAGAGCTAAAACTAGGAAGTTTTAGACAAAAGTATAGAAGCAAATATTTGTAACCTTGGATTAGCCAATGGTCTCCTACATAAGGAACCAAAAGCACAAGTAACAAAGAAAAAGTAAATAAATTATACTTCATCAAAATTAAACACTTTTGTGCTTCCAAGGATACTGTCAAGAAAGTGAAAGGACAACCCACAGAATGGGAGAAAATATTTGCAAATCATATATCTGATAAAGAATTTGTAACCAGAAACCAAATACAGTTCTTCAACTCTTATAACAGTAAAAAGACAAATAATCCCATTTTTAAATGTGCAAAGGATTTGAATAGACATTTCTCTAAAAAAAAAAAAAAAAAAAAAGATATACAGGTAGTCAATTAGCATATTAAAAGATGCTCAATATCATCAACCATTAGGGAAATGCAAATCACAACTGCAATGAAATAAAACTTCATATCCTCCAGGATGGCTAAAATCAAAATGACAGACAATGACAAATGTTAGCAAGAATTCAGAGAAATCGGGACTCTCACATACTGCTGGTGGAAAACTCTGAAAAACAGTTTGGAAGTTTCTCAAAATAAAAGAGGCAATTCCACTCCTAGGTATATATGCAAGATAAATAAAAACATATGTTTACACAGGAACTTGTACACAAATATTCATAGAAGCATTATTCTTAATAGCCAAAAAGCAGAAACTCAAATGTTCATCAATTGATGAATACATTTTTAAAATGTGATATATTCATACAATAAAATATTACTCAGCAATAAAAGGGAGTAAAGCACTCCAAAAAAGAAAGAAAGTAAAGGAAGGAAGGAAGGAAGGAAGGAAGGAAGGAAGGGAGGGAGGGAGGGAGGGAGGGAGGGAGGGAGGGAGGGAAGGAAGGAAGGAAGGAAGGAAGGAAGGAGGGAAGGTTGCCAGATGCTCAGGGGATGGAGATTGATTGCTAACAAGTACGGGTTTTTTTTTTTCAGGGTGATGAAAATATTCTAAAATTAGTGGTAATAGTTGCATAACATTATTAATATACTAAAAAGTACTGAATTGTATCCTTTTTTATTTTCACTTTTTTTAGAGACAGGGTCTTGCTCTGTTGTTGGAGTGCAGTAGCTCAATCATAGCTCACTGTAGCCTTGAATTCTAAGGCTCAAGTGATCCTCCTGCCTCAGCCTCCTGAATAGGTGGGATCACAGGCATGAACCACAAAGCTCAGCTCTGCACTGTATATTTTAAAGAATACATTTTCTGCTATGCAATAAAACTGTTATTGTGGGGGGTGGGGGGAGGAAAGGAAAAGTATTCGACTGGGAGTCCGACCCAAGTTCAAATCCCAGCTCTGTACTTTCAACCTTGGGCAAGTCACATCGCCATTCTAAGTTCCTCCTCAGCCCCTTATATATGACACTAGTTCCTTTGTAGGAGAGCATGTACCCAGGCCTAACTCAGAGAGCTTTCTCAGTGCATCTTATTTTCTCTCTTCCATCTTCTGTCCTCCCAACTCAGTCTTCCCTCCTGGATAATAGAAAAAGGTGTCCCATCTCCCCAGAGCATGGATGATCTTCATAACCATTCACCCAGGCTTGGCACTTACTGGTAGCCATTCAAAACTAAAAGATAAGAGAGAGAAAAAATTAACTAAAAGACAAATTCATAGAGACATAAAGTAGAATAGTGACTACCAAGGCCTGGGGAAGGAAGGCAATGGGGAGTTACTGTTTAATGGGTACAGAGTTTCAGTTTGGGATGATGAAAAGTTTTGGGAGATAGATGGTGGTAATGTTTGCACAACAATGTGAATGTAATTAATGTTACTGAATTGTATACTTAAAATAGTTAAAATGGTAAATTTTATGTATATTTTACCACAATAAATATTCATTAATTTACAATGTGTCTTTAGGCCAGGCACGGTGACTCACGTCTGTAATCCCAGCATTTTGGGAGGCCGAGGCAGGAGGATCACTTGAGGTCAGAGGTTGCAGACCAGCCTGGCCAACATGGTGAAACCCCGTTTCTACTAAAAATTCAAAAATTAGCCAGGCGTTGTGGCACGCACCTGTAATCCCAGCTACACGGGAGGCTGAGGCAGGAGAATTGCTTGAACCCAGTAGGCGGAGGTTGCAGTGAGCCAAGATCATGCCACTGCACTCCGTCTCAAAAACTTTAAAAAATTAAAAAGTTAAAACAAAATTAAAATTAAAGTAAAATGTATCTTTAATTAAAATACATTATTAATCACAAATAATTTTATTCAATCAGCCCCACCTACTGAGAGAATGTAGCTGAATGAGTAACAGGTAGGCTACCTGGCTCTTAGGAAGGAATAAGGCAAGGAGAGAGAAGCCTCTGGATTCGAAGGTTACAAGCTGGGGAAATGGGTGAGGGCAGAGGTGATTCTGCTTTGATGAACAGAAACTGGGGAGAAACACTATAAAAAGAGTTCAGGACCTTGTCATAGACTGTGCTATCATAGGACATATCATTCCATCCTGTTAGCATGACAAATTGAATCTCAATACTCTTTCTCCAGTTCTCCTGGGAGATAAAATATGCTAACCTATCCAACCAAAATACTCTCCAGGAAAATCCACTAACACCGAGTCCCCCATAAACCACATCCAATGCAAAGGGAAGCATGAAAAAACCCATCGCAATCTTCTACCCAAGAACCAGGGTGCTCAAACAGAAGCTGGCCAATTTCTCCTTTGTCAATAACCCAATAAATGACCTTTTTATCCTTTTAAAACTGGTATTCAGTTTAGGAAGCGATCATTTGGGTTAAAGCTTGCAGATGGGCCAGAGGAGGATTGAAATGGGCTGTGTGAATCTTCACAGTAGACCTGCATGGATGTCTTTGGGGCTTCCCATTTTCTTGGAGCACCAAAATATTTGCAACTTTTTAAAAAATTAGAAAAAGCTGCCTTATTTATTTTCAATGCATTTCTCCAGGAAGGTCCCAAAGCAGTCTTCCATTCATTCTACTGAGTGCCTGTGGGCATTGGACTCTGTGCTAAGCACTGGTGCTGCAGTAGTGAGCAAGCCAGCTAAGGTCCTTGCTCTTGTGTTGATTACAATCCAAGAGCGCTCACAATCTCTAATCCTCCAAATCACTGGCCTTGAAGCTCTCCAGTGGATTCTCAGTATTCATCTAAGGCATTAGAGTGTGGTGGTGCAGGTATGGGATTTAGATCAAATAAGACCTGAGTTCAAACCCCAGCACTCTCTTCCCAGCTGTGCTACCTTGAAAAAATGTTTTAACCTCTTGAGTCTTAGTTTGTTGTCTGTGAAGTGTGACTGATAATCTCTTCTGCTACGTAGGGTTGTTGGAAGAACTGAATGAGGTAATATATGCAGAGTATTTCCAATGACACCTGGCCAGGTGTGGTGGCTCACTCCTGTAACCCCAGCACTTTGGGAGGTCGCTTGAGCCCAGGAATTCGAGACCAGCCTGGGCAATATGGCAAAATGGCATCTCTACCAAAAATACAAAAATTAGTCGGGTATGGTGACTCATCCTTGTAGCCCCAGCTACTTAGGAGGCTGAAGTGGAAGAATCATCTGAACCTGGGGAGGCTGAGGTTGCAGTGAGCTGTGACTGTGCCACTGCACTCCAGCCTGAGCAGCAGAGTGAGACCCTGTCTTAAAAAAAAAAAAAAAGAGAGAAGGAGGAGGAGAGGGAGAGGAAGAGGGGGAGGGGGAGGGGAAGGAGAATTTTGATCCTGCAACTTTCTTCAGAAGAAGCAAGGCCTGATAGGAGACACAGATTCAGGTGTCAGGGAGTCCAGGGTTTAGTCTCCATCCACATCTTCAAAGGTGTCACGAATTTACCACCTCAGTCTTACCAGACATAAAATGGTAATAACACCCACTGCCTCCTTGCTCTGTTGTAAGGATATTTTAATTACTTCTTGCAGGACACTTTGAAGCTGAAAGTGCTGAGTAAGTATCACAAATTAGAAAACAAAAAAGTGCATCATTTATTAGAAAAACACCAAACTGGTGCCTGTCCCTTTGTCACTAGAGATGTGGCACCCACAGCACCAGCTTCTTTTCTTTGACCCACGCTAAGTGAGATCAGTTTAAATAACACCACGATAAATGGCACACCTCCACCTACCACCCACCTCCAACACAGGGAGAAAACGGACATTTCCAACCACTGTGTTGATAAAATGTGCTTTCAGGATTTTGACAATAATTAGAGATTGCATGTGCATTCCTAAGATGCCAGTGGCCACATCCCAAGGAGTACAGCATCAGTCAGGGTTCTCCAGAGAAACAGAATGAACAGGATGCTATATATGGATAGAAAGATTTGTGTTTTTTTGTTGTGGTGGTTTTGTTTTGTTTGTTTGTTTTTTTGAGACGGAGTCTTGCTCTATCACCCAGGCTGGAGCGCAGTGGCACGATCTCGGCTCACTGCAAGCTCCACCTCCCGGGTTCACGCCATTCTCCTGCCTCAGCCTCCCCAGTAGCTGGGACTACAGGCGCCCACCACCTCGCCCGGCTAGTTTTTTGTATTTTTAGTAAAGACAGGGTTTCACCATGTTAGCCAGGATGGTCTCGATCTCCTGACCTTGTGATCCGCCCACCGCGGCCTCCCAAAGTGCTGGGATTACAGGCGTGAGCCACTGTGCCCGGCCAGAAAGATTTGTTTTAAGAAACTAACTGGCTCATGCAATTGTGGAGGTACGGCGAGTCCACAATCTGATGATATAAGCCAGCAGGCTGGAGACTCTGAGAAGAGTTGTGGTTCAAGTCCAAAGGCAGTTCACGGGCAGAATTCCCTCTTCTTCTGGGGACATGACTTTTTCTCTGAAGGCCTTCCACTGATTGCATGAGGCCTACCCACATCATGCAAGGTAATCTGCATTATGCAATCTACTGATTCAAATGTTAGTCTCATCTCAATAACAACAACCACAAAAAAGACCTTCACTGAAACATCTAAAATAATGTTTGACCAAAGATCTAGGTATCATGGCCTCGCTAGACCATAAAATCAACCATCACAACTGCATGTTCTCAGATGTGTTGCCAGAACCTGCCTTAGAGGGTCACCATCTTTGCTGCTAGGTCCACCTCTGGGGCCCTGGGTTGCTTGCTCCCACTAGCCATATCGATGCCTCATGCCTTCGGGAGTTTCTTGCCCTATGTTGTCGCCTACCCACAGCCTGCCTGTGTGTGGAGAAGAGCCTGCTCTGGCCCAGCCTCCTGATCTTCTCCCTCCCCAGAGAAGATAGGGTGAGTGGAAGACCAGACCTGCTTCCTCCATTTGTTCCCCAAAAACAGTTGGTCTCAAAATGTAGTCCCCAGTCCATCAGCAACCACTTCACCTGGGAACTTGTTAGAAAGGCAGATTCAGGGGCCTCTCCCCAGTCCTACTGAGTCAGACACGCTAGAGTCGGACTCCGCAGTCTGGTTTTAGTAAACCCTCCAAGAGACTCTGATATACAATCGAGTTTGGGGGTCATTAGCTTAAGAGAAGTACAACAAATGCTGCAGGAAAGTAACTCCTGGGAACCTAGTTTTCTCTTTTCTTTCTTTCTTTCTTTTTTTCAGAGTCTCATTCTGTCACCCTGGCTGAAGTGCAGTGGCACAATCATGGCTCACTAACCTCCGCCTCCTGGGTGCCAGCAAGCACATCCAACTAATTTTTGTATTTTTTAGTAGAGATAAGGTTTCACCATGTTGGCCAGGGTGGTCTCAAACTCTTCACCTCAGGTGATTTGCTTGCCTTGGCCTCCCAAAGTGCTAGGATTACATGCATGAGCCACCGCGCCCAGCAGGAACCTAGTTTTCTTTTCTCCTTTCTCTATCTTTCCTTTCTCCTTTCTGTATCCTTTCTCTATCTTTCTCCTTTCTACTATCTTGACACTATCTAGTAAACACCTTCCCTTTGCGAGATTTCAGGACTGGTTTCTCAGCACACAAGAGTTTCCTAAAGCGTGAATCACACTATGGACTAGGCTCTTTTCTAAAGTGCTTTAATTACATTCAATTGATTTCATTTAAAATCATGTATTTTCTAAGTTCGGGTGTTTATCCTTCTGAAGGGCATACGGCTTAAAACTACACTAAGACATTGGAATATCCCCTATCAGTTCCTTTAATCCTCACAAAGATCCCATAAACCAAGTACTAATATTATTGTCTTTATTTCACAGATCAGGAAACTGACATGCAAAGAAGTTAAGTCATTTGCCAAGGAATCTGGTTCCAGAATAACATCTCTAACCACCATACTGTCTTGCATGGGACTCCGCTCTTCACTTCTGAGATGTGTGTACCTTAGCCTTGAAGGCTGGTTAGACCTTACAGTGGACAAGATAACCTCCATCCAATGTCGCCCACATCTAACCTCGGGCCTCCGCTAGCTTGTGGCTTGCTGGGTGTACCTGCTTCTAGAGCATTTCCCCAAGGGTCTGTGAATTCCCTCCAAGGTGTGTTGCCTGCATCAGTAAATCATGTAATTTGTTCAAACTCTTTCAGCAGCTCCTGCCTACAGTGACCAAGGTCGTCAAGGGGAGTGTGGGATTGCTAAAAAGAGTTTGCAACATGGTCCACTTACCAACTCTGTAGGACCTGGGAGAATAGCTCAATATGAAAGCTCAAGCTCACATGTTTAGCAGTATTTAGTACAAGCAGAAGTTTATGTACTCAGAACTTTAAAAAGTACAAAAAACTGTTCATTACAAGCAGCATCAAGGACTGTTTCATTAAGCAAACATTCTGATTAATAGAAAGCTGCCATATGTTCTGTACATGCCTTGTTAATTTAGACAGATTCCAGAATCATAAATCATACATCTTGGAGAGTTGAAAGAGGTGTTAGGATTTAAGTCAATATACCTTCTCAGTGTCTACATCCCCCAGTCACCATCCCTGTCTTGTTTATCTGACATTACTTGATGGGAATCCATCCCCAAGGCTGTCCGTTCCACATCGGGCAGCCAGAGAGTTAAAAGTGTCTTCTTTCCAATGAGCCAAGATCTTTCTCTCTGCAGCCTCCTAGTTTGACCCCTGGGTCTAATCCATCTTTCAGTTACCTTCAAATACTTGAAGACAGTGTTCCTGTCTTCTCCAAGTCTTCCCACGAGCTCTCAGCTCTGTGATTCCTTTCACCAGTTGAGCATCAGCTCCAACTCTCTCCAGTTTTATCTGTATCCCCCTCTAAGTGTGGTATCCAGAATAGACCTCCGTACTCCAAGGGATGTTCTGATCAAGAAAAAGAAGAACAAAGCAATCCCCTCCCAATAATGAATTGGGATACAGATGTATCTGATGCCACCTGATATGTCTTTGTGGACACAGATGTGAAGTCCATTTCTAAGTGCACGCATATAAATAAACTCCAGATACCTACACAACACATTACTCATTCGCACCATTCCTGAGCTCTTTTATGCTTTCTTCTTTTTTCCTTTTTTCTTTTTTTTTTTTTTTTTTTTTTTAGAGATGGGGTTTTGCTCTAGCCCAGACTGGAGTGCAGTAACATGATCATAGCTCACTGCAGCCTCAAACTGCTGGACTCAAGTGATCCACCCCACTCAGCCTCCCGAGTAGCTGGGTCTATAAGCATGCACCACCTGCTCCTGGCTAATTTTTATGCCTTCGATTTCTATTAGTGTCATGAACACTGCAACAGTGGTTGGTAAATTCCAAAATCAGAGGGTTGGAGGGCCACCGCAGGAGCTGCCCCAGGTCCTCCCAACTTGAGTACTGGATTACTGGGTTGGGAGGTACACCTGCCCCACTTCACAATATATAGTCATGCCCTTGGATGGATGAGGCAGCAACAGGACGCAGCCTCCCTGGGAAACCTGTCTTGTGGTCAGGCAACCTGGACATTTTCCAGCAGCTTTATAAAAGCAGATACAGCTTTCTTCAGGCCCTCTGCAGGGAAAGGGAGGGAAAATGTGTAGAAGACCTATTATGTGCCGGGCACGATGGAATTATACACAGTCTCTCTTTTTACTCCTTTGCCATTTTATAAGGGACATGCGTTGTCCTCAGGGAGCACAGAGCGGTTGTGTAAACTGCTCAAAGCCACATAGTTAGGAAGCAGGTGGGAATAAGCCTCTAGGAGGGCAGCCCAGGCTGGCGCATCCCTCTGGCAGGCTCCACCCAGGAAGCCATGTGGGTCATCACTCATAATCAAAGGCTGCACTAAACACTGCACTCTGTGAGATGAGCTGGAGGGGTCTGAATGGGAACCACAAATCAGGTCCCTTCTCAGGCGCAGGGATCTGGGCTCTCAGGAACCCCAGGACCCAGTCGGGTCTTAGCATTGCAGCATAATGAGTCACTTTGGTTCCACCTTGGGAAATCAGTCCCGCACTGGTACACAGATGTCTGGGTTTTCTCTGTGGTCTGGGAAAAGCAAGAGCCGGTGCTGGGGATAATCAGTACATGTTAATTAATGATAATGAGCACTTTTCTCCCCTCCCTTCAAATCTGGTGAAATGCTTTGAATTAAACAGATTATTCATAATATATAAAAATTGCTACTTTTCAAGTCAGATCATTTTGGGAGAATGTCAAAAGAGAGGGGTAAGACAGAGATTAAAATCACTTTCAGGATGACTGTACATTTTCAAGGCTTTAAAGGTTTACTGTGTGGCCAGCCTGGAGGCTGTAATGTCTCTTGTTTGATTGAAGAGCTGAGAGGCAATTAAAGGACCTCAGCCAAAAGGGCCGCCTCCCAGTGTGTTCGAAGAAGAAAAATACCATTAATCATAATAATGATGTGTACTTATATAAGGTCTTTCATCTGTGCCTCTCAAAGTGCTTTAACCACCATTAATTATAGCTCCCAGTGCACCTCTGAGGTAGGTAAAAGTTAATATACCCATTTTACAAGTGAATAAAGGCCTACAGGGTGAGTAGGAGTGAATTATTTGGGGCCACACATAAAGCAGTGGCAAAGGAAGTAGCTCCTGCCCTCCAGGTCAGGACTGAGGCTACCCTATTCTTGGGTGCCCTCCTCTCTGAAGGATTGGGCTCTGAGAGAGAACCAAAGATGCTTCTGTGATGCCACCTCTAAGGGCTAATGGAATTGATCATTCTTAGCCTAGGCTCTTAAAAACAGAAAGTGGCCTGTTGATAGAGAGCATGAAGGCAGGATATTCTCATTATTTGGGCATTGCCCCTTAGGATACATGTGGCCAGTGATCAACAGGATGTTTCGGACCCTTCTTAGGGTATGACCCAGCTGCCTGGGTCTCTCTCCAAGGTGTGTATTTCAGGAAAGTCACTGAGATGGTTCTCAAAGTCAGTCTGAGCAAACAAATTCCCTGCACAGCAGCTCCTCCCTGTGACGAGCGTGCACACCTCTCTGTGGCCCCCCCTTTGCTCTTACTTTCCATTCCCATCACCCACACCACAGGAGCACCTAGCAGGGACACTAACCTTGTCTTGGAGGCTTCCAGAGAAGAGCATGAGTAGGTCAGACTCTTGGTGGGAAAAGAAAACACTGTATCTGAGGTAACAGCGGGCAAAGGTCCAGCGTTCCAGAGGTGAGAGAGAGCCTGGCGGGAGGAACTCCACCCCGTTCTTTACAGATGACACCAGCATGCATGAGGAGGAGTAAGTGGTAAGAGCCAAGATAAGGAATTTTATACAGGGGCATCGGTGGAGAGTGGTGAGCTGTGGAAATACGCAATCAAGTCTGTATTTTCAGAATAGGAAGCCCAGGAGGAGGTGCAGTGCAGGGTGCAGCAGAAATGCTGATTCAGTTGGCACTGTTAATTTGAGGTGCCTGCACAGCACCCAAGTGAAGATGTCCAGTGGACTTTGGGTACTGGGGCCCAAAAGTCAAAATCTGGAATACAGATGGAGATTTACAGCCGGGTGTGGTGGCGTGCTCCTGTAGTCCCAGCTACGCTGCTGGACAGGAGAATCACTTGAACCAGAGAGATGGAGGTTGCAGTCAGCCGACATTGGACCCCTGCACTCCAGCCTGGGCAACAGAACAAGACTCTCCCTCTCTCTCTCTCTCTCTCTCTAATATATATATATATATATAAAAAATATAAATATATATTTATATTATATATAAATACAATATATAAATATAATATATAAATATATATTAGCCCAAAGTAGAGAATTATAATATGTATTACAAAAATATATAATATTTTGTATGTATATATAATATATAAAATTTAAAAATATATAACATATAAATATATACGATAAATATATTTATTTATTTTTAGTATGTACGTTGGACTATTTTCCTCTTCTGCTGGGAACCCTCCAGAGGCTTCCATTTCCCTAGGAGTGAAAAACAGAGCCCCACTCGGCTCCAAGCCTGGCCCCTGCATTCTGACCTTCCCTCCCACTCTTCCCTGTATCAGCCTTTTTGCCAGTCTTACTCAAGCAAGCCCTGCTCCCGCCTCAGGGCATTCGTCCTTCTGTTTCTTCTGCCTGCAAGTTCTTGCCCTTAGAGCCACTGGTTGCTCCCTGGCCTCTCCATGCCTATGCTCAAGCATCTTGCCTGGCACATGACCACCTATTTAAAACTGTAGCTTCCTCCTGCCTCCTCACGTACCCCACTCCCTTTGCCAGCCGTGTTCTTCCCTCTCACCACGGTACTTCATGTATTTAGTCCCACATACCATTTACTCATTTATTTTGATTGCGTCTTCCTCTACTCTCTACTGTCTCCTGAACCACTCTATGTCTTTCTCTACAGCTCTAGAATATAAGCTAGACATGAAGGCAGGGATTTTTACCAATCTTATTCACTGATAAACAGTGAAAAATAGAACAGTGCCTAGTACACACAAGGTACTCAATAAATACTTGTCAAAAAAATCACTTAACTAAAATTGATACAACAAAAAGAAGTATAAAGAGTATTATTGGAAAAACTGGGAAATTTTTTTTAATTTTTTTATTATACTTTATGTTCTAGGGTACACATGCACAACGTGCAGGTCTGTTACATACGTATACATGTACCATGTTGGTGTGCTGTACCCATTAACTCATCATTTACATTAGGTATATCTCCTAATGCTATCCCTCCCCCCTCCCCCTTCCCCCCAACAGACCCCAGTGTGTGATGTTCACCTTCCTGTGTCCAAGTGATCTCATTGTTCAATTCCCACCTATGAGTGAGAACATGCGGTGTTTGGTTTTCTGTTCTTGCGATAAAAACTGGGAAATTCTAAACATGGATTATAGATTAGATAATATTACTGTTATTACACACACACCAGTATTAAATGTCTTGAACGTGATATAGGTTATGCAGAATATCCCTGTTTGAGGGAGATACCAGCTGTAGTATTTAGGGGGACAGTGCTATGATATTTACAACTTGCATTCCAATGTTTTAGCAACATATACAAATATTTGGGAGTGGATAAAGCAAAATAACTGATGAATCTAGGTGAAGGGCATATAAATGTCCATTATACTATTTTTTCAAATGATCTTTAATTTGAAATTATTTTCTGGCCGGGCGTGGTGGCTCAAGCCTGTAATCCCAGCACTTTGGGAGGCCGAGACGGGCAGATCACGAGGTCAGGAGATCGAGACCATCCTGGCTAACACGGTGAAACCCCGTCTCTATTAAGAAATACAAAAAACTAGCCGGGCGAGGTGGCGGGCGCCTGTAGTCCCAGCTACTCGGGAGGCTGAGGCCGGAGAATGGCGTAAAGCCGGGAGGCGGAGCTTGCAGTGAGCTGAGATCCGGCCACTGCACTCCAGCCTGGGTGACAGAGCAAGACTCCGTCTCAAAAAAAAAAAAAAAAAAAGAAAAAAAAAAGAAATTATTTTCTTCAATTGTGGTAAAACACACATAACATAAAACTATGCTTCTCAGCCAGTTTTAAGTGTAAAGGCATTACAGTTCAGTAGTGTTAAGTACATTCACCCTGCTGTGTCATCTCCAGAACTCTTTTCATCTGGCAAAACTGAAACTCTGTACGCATTAAACAACAACTCATTCCTTCATCTCCACAGCCCCTGGCAGCCGCCATTCTACTTTCTGCCTCTATGAATTTGACTACTCTGGGCACTTCATATGAGTGGAATCATACAGTATTTGTCTTTCTGTGACTAGCCTAGTTCACTTAGCAAAATGCCCTCAAGTTTTATCCATGTAGCATGTGTCACATTTCCTTCCTTTTTAAGGATGAATAATACCTTATTGTCTTTCAATGCTTATTAATTCCATTGTGTGTGCATGTGTGTGCAAATGTGTGTGTGCTTCTGTGTGTATTTACATATATTTATATCTACATACCACACTTATTTTATCCATTCAATCATTGATGAACACTTGGGTGGCTTCCACCTTTTGGCTATTGTGAATAATACTGCAATGAACAAAGATATACAAATATATCTTTAAGACTCTGCTTTCAATTTTTGGGGGGTGGTATATGTCCAGTGTGGAATTGTTGGATTATACAGTGGTTCTATTTTTAACTTTTTTGCTTTTTATTATACTTTAAGTTCTGGAATACATGTGCAGAACATACAGGTTTGTTACATAGGTACACAAGTGCCATGTTGGTTTGCTGCACCCATCAACCTGTCATCAACATTAGATATTTCTCCTAATGCTATCCATCCCCTAGCCCCCCATCCCCCAACAGGCCCCAGTGTGTGATGTTCCCCTCCCTGTGTCCATGTGTTCTCATTGTTCAACTTCCACTTATAAGTGAGAACATGTGGTGTTTGGTTTTCTGTTCCTGTGTTAGTTTGCTGAGAATGATAGTTTCCAGCTTCATCCATGATCCTGCAAAGGACATGAACTCCTCCTTTTTTATGGCTTGTGCCACATTTTCTTTATCCAGTCTATCATTGATGGGCATTTGGGTTCCAAGTCTTTGCTATTCTGAACAGTGCTGCAATAAACATACAGGTGCATGTGTCTTTACAGTAGAATGATTTATAATCCTTTGGGTATATACCCATTGCTGGGTCAAATGGTATTTCTGGTTCTAGATCCTTGAGAAATCACCACACTATCTTTCGTAAAGGTTGAGTTAATTTACACTCCCACCAACAGTGTAAAAGCATTCCTATTTCTCCACACCCTCTCCAGCACCTGTTGTTTCCTGACTTTTTAATGATCGCCATTCTAACTGGCATGAGATGGTATCTCATTGTGGTTTTGATTTGCATTTCTCTGATGACCAGTGATGATGAGCTTTTTCCATATGTTTGTTGGCCGCATAAACATCTTCTTTTGAAGTGTCTGTTCATATCCTTTGCCCACTTTTTGATGGGGTTGTTTGGTTTTTTCTTGTAAATTTGTTTAAGTTCTTTATAGAGTCTGAATATTAGCCCTTTGTCAGATGGATAGATTGCAAAAATTTTCTCCCATTTTGTAGGTTGCCTGTTCACTCTAATGCTAGTTTCTTTTGCTGTGCAGAAGCTCATTAGTTTAATTAGATCCCATTTGTCTATTTTGGCTTTTGTTGCCATTGCTTTTGGTGTTTTAGTCATGAAGTCTTTGCCCACACCTATGTCCTGAGTGGTACTGCCTAGGTTTTCCTCTAGGGTTTTTATGGTTTTGGTCTTATGTTTAAGTCTTTAATCCATCTTGAGTTAATTTTGTATAAGGTGTAAGGAAGGGGTCCAGTTTCAGTTTTCTGCATATGGCTAGCCAGTTTTCCCAACACTATTTATTAAATAGAGGATCCTTTCCCTGTTGCTTGTTTTTGTCAGGTTTGTTGAAGATCAGATGGTTGTAGATGTGTGGTGTTATTTCTGAGGACTCTGTTCTGTTCCATTGGTCTATATATCTGTTTTGGTACCAGTATCATGCTGTTTTGGTTACTGTAGCCTTGTAGTATAGTTTGAAGTCAGGTAGCATGACGCCTCCAACTTTGTTCTTTTTGCTTAGAATTGCATTGGCTATACGTGTTCTTTTTTGGTTCTGTATGAAATTTAAAGTAGTTTTTTTCTAATTCTGTGAAGAAAGTCAATGGTAGCTTGATGAGGATAGCATTGAATCTATAAATTACTTTGGGCAGCCCCTGGCAGCTGCCATTCTACTTTCTGCCTCTATGAATTTGAGGCAGATTGAATGTATGAATGTATGAATGTATGAATGTATGAATGTATGAATCTGTATGGCCATTTTCAGGCCATGGATAGGATTCTTCCTATCCATGAGCAAGGAATGTTTTTCCAGTTGTTTGTGCCCTGTCTTATTTCCTTGAGCAGTGGTTTGTAATTCTCCTTGAAGAGGTCCTTCACATCCCTTGTAAATTGGATTCCTAGGTATTTTATTCTCTTTGTAGCAATTGTGAATGAGAGTTCACTCATGATTTGGTTCTCTGTTTGTCTATTATTAGTGTATAGGAATGCTTGTGATTTTTGCACATTGATTTTTTACCCTGAGACTTTGCTGAAGTTGCTTATGAGCTTAAGGAGATTTTGGACTGAGACAATGGGGTTTTCTAAATATACAATCATGTCATCTGCAAACAGAGACAATTTGACTTTCTCTTTTCCTATTTGAACACCCTTTATTTCTTTCTCTTGCCTGATTGCCCTGGCCAGAACTTCCAATACTATGTTGAATAGGAGTGGTGAGAGAGGGCATCCTTGTCTTGTGCCAGTTTTCAAAGGGAATGCTTCCAGCTTTTGCCCATTCAGTATGATATTGGCTATGGGTTTGTCATAAATAGCTCTTATGATTTTCAGATACGTTCCATCAATACCTAGTTTATTGAGAGTTTTTAGCATGATGGGGTGTTGAATTTTATCTAAGGCCTTTTCTGCATCTATTGAGATAATCACGTGGTTTTTGTCATTGGTTCTTTTTATGTGATGGATTACGTTTATTGATTTGTGCATGCTGAACCAGCCTTGCATCCCAGGGATGAAGCCGACTTGATCGTGGAGGATAAGATTTTTGATGTGCTGCTGGATTCAGTTTGCCAATATTTTATTGAGGATTTTCACACTGATGTTCATCGGGGATATTGGCTTGAAGTTTTCTTTTTTTGTTGTGTCTCTGCCAGGTTTTGGTATCAGGATGACGCTGGCCTCATAAAATAAGTTAGGAAGGAGTCTCTCTTTTTCTATTCTTTGGAATAGTTTCAGAAGGAATGGTGCCAGCTCCTTTTTGTACCTCTGGTAGAATTTGGCTGTGAATCTGTCCAGTCCTGGGCTTTTGTTGTTGTTGTTGTTGTTGGTAGGCTATTAATTACTGCCTCAATTTCAGAACTTGTTATTGGTCTATTCAGGGACTCGACCTCTTCCTGTTCTTCCTGGTTTCGTCTTGGGAGGGTATATGTGTCCAGAAATTTATCCATTTCTTCTACATTTTGTAGTTGATTTGCAGAGAGCTGTTTATAGTATTCTCTGATAAAACAGACTTTAAACCAACAAAGATCAAAAAAGACAAAGAGGGTATTACATAATGATAAAACGATCGATGTAACAAGAAGAGCTAACTATCCTAAATATATATGCACCCAATACAGGAGCACCCAGATTCATAAAGCAAGTTCTTAGAGACTACAAAGAGACTGACTCCCACATAATAATAGTGAGAGACTTTCCACTGTCCATATTAGACAGATCAATGAGACAGAAATTTAACAAGGATATTCAGGACTTGAACTCAGCTCTGAACCAAGCAGACCTAATAGACATATACAGAAGTCTCCACTCCAAATCAATAGAATATACATTCTTCTCAGCACCACATTGCATTTATTCTAAAATTGACCACATAATTGGAAATAAAACACTCCTCAGCAAATGTAAAAGAACAGAAATCATGACAAACAGTCTCTCATACCACAGTGCAATCAAATTAGAACTCAGGATTAAGAAACTCACTCAAAATTGCACAACTACATGGGAACTGAACAACCTGCTCCTGAATGACTACTGGGTAAATAATGAAATTAAGGCACAAATAAATAAGTTATTTGAAACCAATGAGAACAAAGACACAACATACCAGAATCTCTGGGACACAGCTAAAGCAGTGTATAGAGGGAAATTTATAGCACTAAATGCCCACAGGAGAAAGTGTGAAAGA
Source organism: Macaca nemestrina (assembly GCF_043159975.1). Classification (NCBI taxonomy): domain Eukaryota; kingdom Metazoa; phylum Chordata; class Mammalia; order Primates; family Cercopithecidae; genus Macaca; species Macaca nemestrina. Next base: position 93,815,477 of record NC_092136.1, on the reverse strand, counting down.
TCTAAAATTGACACCCTAACATCACAATTAAAAGAACTAGAGAAGCAAGAGCAAACAAATTCAAAAGCTAGCAGAAGACAAGAAATAACTAAGATCAGAGCAGAAATGAAGGAGATAAAGGCATGAAAACCTCTTCAAAAAATTAATGAATCCAGGAGCTGGTTTTTTGTAAAGATTAACAAAATAGACAGCTAGTCACACTAATAAAGAAGAAGAGAAGAATCAAATGGACACAATAAAAAACTATAAAGGGAATATCACCACTGATCCCACAGAAATACAAACTACTAGCAGCTGCTATTTGAATCTGATGGTAGGGATAGAAGAGGTGAGAGGAGCTCCTTGTCCCTTCTCTCAGACACTATTTCCCTTTTGATATAGGCTGAAACCTTGAATCAGAAGAGTAAGGAGCTAATGGTGGAATTTCAGATATGAGTGAGTGACAGGTAACTGAAGAGCTATGAAACGGATTTTTTTTTTTTTTCCAAACGAACTTTCACTCTTGTCACCCAGACTGGAGTGCAGTGGCGTGATCTCCGCTCACTGCAAGTTCGGCTTCCCGGACTCAAGCGATTCTCCTGCCTCGGCCTCCCGGGTAGCTGGGATTACAGGCACCTGCCACTACATCCGGCTAATTTTGCTATTTTAGTCGAGATGGGGTTATCACCATGTTGGCCAGGCTGGTCTCAAACTCCTGACCTCAAGTGATTCACCTGCCTCAGCCTCCCAAAGTGCTGGGATTATAGGCGTGAGCTACCACGTCCAGCCAGCAGATTCTTATTCTTCCAGCTCAGGCCCTTCACCCAGGCCCCACCTTCCCAGCGTCTGCTCAGAAACTCCTGACACCTCAAGTTCCCTCAGTCCTGACCCACTTAGCTTTCATCTTAACCTAATTTTCATATCATAGAATCTGGGACTTAATAACCCTGGGCATGGACCTGTACCAGAAACCCACCAGGTCCTGCCTTCTCTTGTTCCCAGAATTTTGTCCATGTCCTGCTATGGGTACTGCAGGTCCACAATCCTGACCCACCCAGGTCCGCTCTGCTCCCCCAACACAGGCCACGGGGGGCTCTGATACACAGACACAGGGATGGCATAACATGAGAAATCAGAGCTGCCAGCCTGTTGGTAAGCCCTCCTGCCACTGTGCCCTGCAAAGCCCTTCTTTAGGGGTCAAGCAGGGCCCCTTCTCAGCAGGTATAGGTGGTTCTATCAGAGGGATTGTCTCCCCAGGTGTATTTAGTCTGAATCCTTACTCTGAGCCTGAGATACTATTAACTGGCTTGTGAGGAAGAGATACCAGTTACAGGAACTAAAAAGCTGTGTTGGCCGGGAGCGGTGGCTCATGCCTATAATCCCAGCAATTGGGAGGCCAAGGCAGGCGGATCACCTGAGGTCAGCAGTTCGAGACCAGCCTGGCCAACATGGCGAAACCCTGTCTCTACTAAAAATACAAAAAAAAAAAAAATGAGTCAGGCATGGTGGTGTGCGCCTATAATCCCAGCTACTCAGGAGACTGAGGCAAGAGAATCACTTAACTCGGGAGGCAAAAGTTGCAGTGAGCCGAGCTTGCACCACTGCACTCCAGCCTGGGCGACGGAGAGGGACTCCATCTCAAAACAACAACAACAACAACAAGCTGTGTTATCTCAGTACACCTTAGCACAGCATGAGAACATTGCCCCACTTCATCCAGTAGGTTGGTTATTCAATTAACAGCTCTATCTCCTAGTAGACCTTGTTAGTTGTGCTCACCATTGTATTCCCAGAACCTATCACATAGCAGTGATTAATAAATGTTTGGGCCGGGCGCGGTGGCTCAAGCCTGTAATCCCAGCACTTTGGGAGGCCGAGACGGGCGGATCACGAGGCCAAGAGATCGAGAGACGATCCCGGCTAACACGGTGAAACCCCGTCTCTACTAAAAAATACAAAAAAACTAGCCGGGCGAGGTGGCGGGCGCCTGTAGTCCCAGCTACTCGGGAGGCTGAGGCAGGAGAACGGCGTAAACCCGGGAGGCGGAGCTTGCAGTGAGCTGAGATCCGGCCACTGCACTCCAGCCTGGGTGACAGAGCAAGACTCCGTCTCAAAAATAAAAATAAATAAAAAAATAAAAAATAAAATAAATGTTTGAAGAATGGGTGAATAAATGAACAAATAAATGGAAGACTAGGAAGGGATAGGATTCATGTTGACTACACTCTAAGATACCTCTTCCAGGATCACGGGGGGAAACAGAGGACAAATGGGAGTATAGAGTGGTCCAAAGGTGCACTTAGGAAGCTGAGGGAGACCCCACACGGTGCTTTCCACTTGAGCTGTGAATTGAGGCTTGGAGAGTAGAGAGTCGCCTCCTGAAACAGCGGGATGGGATGAGCAAAGAGGGAGGAGGGAGGACTGAGAAGTGAAGGTTTAAAACAGCTACTGCAGGAATGGGACTGGATGCCAACTGGACTCATGGAGAAACTGCCGAGCAGCAGGGTGGCTCTGAAGTTTTAACTCTAATGCCGGGGCTGGCAGACACCATCAACCAAGAAAGGGAATGGAGGAGGAGGAAATGTAATTCAGGGAAGAGTGTATGGGGTCAGGCTTCCAGACAGAGCTAACTGTCTCAGATTAACCAGAATGTATCAAGCTCCTACTATGTGCTGGACCTTGTATGCAGTACAAAGAAAAATAGGAGAGCTCTGCCCTAGAGGAGCTAGAAAATACTCCTCAAATCTGAGGGAATCATAAATGCCTAAGTAAAATCACAGAGGATCTCGTACTATGGCTCAACTGTGAATGAAAAGAATGCCAAGACCAAAGGTTCTTCTTTTCTCCCTCCCCCTTCTCCTTCTTGTTCCTGTTTTAAACCAAAATGCACAGATTGCAGCTCCTTGGCGGGTGAACAGCATTCTTTTTCAGCAAGTGGGAGCTATGCTAGGCAGTCTCGGAGCACCCTCTGTTGGGTCTTCAAGGTATTAAATAGTTAACTGAAGATAAGCTTCTAGATTGTAAACATAGGAGAAAAACGCACTCATTCAGCAAATACTTATTTTTAACAGGCACTGTGACTATAAATATATGCCCTCAAGTTTCTTCCAGTCTAATAAGAAAAAAAATGGCTTTGTTCATTAGGACTGGCACTCATTTCTAAACGGAAAGGCTGTATTGAAAGCAAATTTAATGGGAACTCAGATCTGTTGACTGAATTATGGTTACCCCAAAAAGACAAGAGAGTATAGTATCCTGTTAAGTAGAAAATAGAAAAAAATCTAGTACCTGTAAACCGTTTTTCTTCTAGGTCTATTCTCATCTTTTCTAGCTCCCCAAATATTAATCTGATCAGGCACCAGAAAACACTGCAAGAAGCGCTCAAAAACCCACACCTTCACAGGTGCCAGGCGGGGAGGCAAATGTGGGTCAGGGAAAGCGGACAGACTGAAGTCAATAGTTCTGAACTGGAGCTAAATAAAACCATGCAAACTTGAGCAAGTCTTTTTTTTTTTTTTTTTTTTTTTTTTTTTTTTTACTGTAAATCAACAAACTACAGTTGTTTATATTCATGGAGTACAAAGTGGTGTTTTGATATACATATACAGTGTGGAATAATTAAATCAAGCTAATTAACATATCTATGACCTCAAATACTTACCATGTTTTGTGGTGACAACACTTGAAATTCACTCTCATAACAATTTTGAAATATGGAATACATTATTACTAACGATAGTCACCATGCTGTGCAACAGATATCTAAACACTTAGTCCTTCTGTCTAACTAAACTTTTATCCCCTTTGACCAACATCTCCCCATTCCCTACCCCCAAGTTGCTGGTAATCCCCATTCTACTCTCTGCTTCTATTGTTTGTTTTAGATTCCACATACAATAAAATCCGCAGTATTTGTCTTTCTGTGCCTTAGTGCACTTAGCATAATGTCCTCTGGGTCCATTCATGTTGTCTCAAATAGCAGAATTTTCTTCTTTTTCAAGGCAGGCAGAATAGTATTTCATTGTATGTATATACCAAATTTTCTTTATCTGTTCATCCATTCATGGAATGAGCAAGCCCTTTTAGCTTCCTGAAATTCTGTTTCCTCACTAGTAAGATGGAAATTAAAATGTCTATTTTCAAGATAGTTATAAGGATTAAATAAGATTAAAATGTAGGAAACTTTGCTTTTTTTCTGCCCATATAATATACAGGAAAGGGAAACACTTTTTAAACTGCTGATCACGCTATTGAAATGAAATATGGAAAAGAAATCAAAAAGATAAAGTGTTGATCAAGTTTTGGTTATTGCAGTTATTAGTCCACAGAAGGGCACCCTCCATCAGGGAAAAACCTGCTTCTGTCTTTGCTGGTGAGCCATCACTGACCCAGGTAAATGAGGGGAAGGTGAGGTAAATGCAGAGGTCTTATCAAAGAGTCTTTTTCATTTCACAAATAGTCAAAGTTTCACAGAAAAATTTTATGTATCTGTGGCAAACAGACTACCTTTTTAGCAGCTTCAAAAAAAATATGAAGTGCCTACAAATAAGTATGACAAAATTGTGCATCTTAATGGGAAACGTTGTAAAACATATTGAGAGATATTAAAGATAGCTTAATTAAATTAAGAGATATGCCATGTTCATAAATTGGAAGACTCGGTACTGCAAACATGTCAAGTCTCCCAAATCATTTATAAAATCAATGAATTTCCAGTCAAAATGCTAACGAGGTTTTAGTGGTATTCGAAAAAACTGATCCCCAAATTTATGTGAAGATGTAAAGGACAAAGAATAGCCAAGATATGGAAGAAGAAGAAGAAGAAGGAGAAGGAGAAGGAGAAGGAGAAAGAAAAAGAAGAAATGTAGGACTGGCACTGTCAAATGTCAAGACTTTCTATAAAGCTATAGTATTTTAAACAGAATGGATTGGTACATGGATCAACAAACAGACCAATACAACAGAGTCCAGAAAAAGAACTTTGCATTATATGAACACTTGATACATAATACAGGCAACACTGCAGGACAATGGGAAAGAATGGTGTTTAAATACGTGCTACTGGGACAATTTGCTACCCATATGGGTTAAACAGAAATCAATTCCAGGTGTATTCTAGTCCTTAACAGAAAAGGCAAAACTAGGCCAGGCGCAGTGGCTCACGCCTGTCATCCCAGCACTTTGGGAGGCCAAGGCAGATGGATCATTTGAGGTCAGGAGTTCAAGACCAGCCTGGCCAACATGGTGAAAGCCTGTCCCTACTAAAAATACAAAAATTAGCTGGACATGGTGGCATACACTTGTAGTTTCAGCTACTTGGGAGGCTGAGGCAGGAGAATTGTTTGAACCCAGGAGGCGGAGGCTGCAGTGAGCCAAGATAGCACCATTGCACTCCAGCCTGGGCAACAAAGCAAGACTTTGTTAAAAAAAAAAAAAAAAAAAAAACACAAATGAAAGAAGTGAAAAGAAAAGAAAGAAAAAACTATAAAGCTGTCAGAAGATAAAATGGGAGAATATTTTCATGACCTTGGAGAAGATAGTTTTCTTAAACAATTACCAAATGGCCAGGCGCGGTGGCTCATGCCCGGAATCCCAGCACTTTGGGAGGCTGTGGCGGATGGATCACGAGTTCAAGACCAGCCTGGCCAAGATGTTGAAACCCCGTCTCTACTAAAAACACACAAAAAATTAGCCAGGCGTGGGATGCCAGCTACTTGGGAGGCTGAGACAGAGAATTGTTTCAACCCAGGAGGCGGAGGTTGCAGTGAGCTGATATCGTGCCACTGCACTCCACCCTGGGTGACAGAGCGAGACTCCATCTCAAAAAAAAAAAACAATTACCAAATGAACTAACTGTTCAAGAAAATACCAATAAGTTTTTACTACATTAAAATTAAGAAGTTCTGCTCATCAAGTCTTCACCATTAAAAGAGTAAAAAGGCAAACTTACATTCACAATACTTATAACTGATTAAAAATTCATACCCAAAATATATAAGGAACTTCTTCAAATCAGTAAGAAAAACAGACATACCAATAGAAGAATAGGAAAGATATTAGAACTGAACCAGTACTTTACAAAAAAAAAAAAAGGAAAAAAAATATAAATGTCCTATAACTTTTCTTCATTGCAGGGAAATGCTAAATTAGAACCACGATGATATAACAGTATATAAAAAGCAAACACTTGGCCAGGTACGGTGGCTCACACCTGTAATCCCAGCACTTTGGGAGGCCAAGGCGGGTGGATCCCCTGAGGTCAGGAATTCAAGACCAACCTGACCAAAATGGTGAAACCTTGTCTCAACTAAAAATACAAAAATTAGGCTCATGCCTGTAATCCTAGCATTTTGAGAGAATAAGGAGGGAGGATCATTTGAGCCCAGGAGTTGAAGACCAGCCTGGGCAACATAGCAAGACCCCATCTCTATTGTTTAAAAAAGGATATTGTTTATATCTCTATTACAGATCAAGAAATTAAGAATCAGGGAAGTTAAGACATGTGTCCAAGTTCACAGATTATTAATTAGTAAAGATGGAATGGGACCTAGGTTTGTCAGCCAGGGTTCTCCAGAAAAATAGAACAAATTAAATATATGTAGAGTAGGTATTGGTATATATATACAGAGAGAGATTTATTGCAGGCATGAAGTAGAAATCTACCTTGATAATTATGGGCAAAGATTTTCTTTTCCCTTAGAGCCTCTCCCTTTCCTGTCCAACTTAAACTTAATTAGTTAGGTTGTCCCTGAATTTGCCTGGAAGCCCAGCTACCCAAACTAATGAGGACCTTTCACTCTTCCTATCTCTGGGAGAAAACAAAAAAAAGTCAGATAAAATCCAGTGTGTTTGTCCCACAGGGAAGAAATCCCAGTGTCCCTGAGTCCCGAAGATGCACAATCTCTACCCTCGCACTACCACCCCACCCCAGAGCAATCGTGACTTGCTGGAAGGGTCTCCGAAACGTTGATGTTATAACTTTGCTTTTCTCTCTCCAAAATTATTGCAAATTACCATGACGCAATGGAAAAAGGGTAAGCTTTGAAGTGCAACAGATCTGGCTTGAATCCTGGCTCTGACCTTTTTTCAATCCTATATTTCTTTAACTTTAAAATGGGATAATAATTTTCATCTCATGAGGTGGTTGTGATAGTTAGTTAGGTGAAATAATTTTATAAAGCTACTACATTGGTCCTGGTACATGGTTCCCACCTCCACCAGCATCACTCGTTTCCCACAAAACCCTCAGCTGCCCCAGAACCTCCCTCCACTGTCCATTACCTAGCCTGAGGGTAGTCTCATGGCGTGGGGGAACAGGAACTGGATTTGGTGTCAGGAGCCCTACATTCGAGACACGGCTTTAGTACTTCAATTGGGCGGGTGCCAACACCCAACCTGTCTGGCCCTCAATTTCTTCATCTGAAAATGCAGATGATGACTGATGATTATTCCAGCCCTGCTCATCTCATGGAACGGATAGGAGATTGAAGTACACTAGCTAATATGATTTGTAAATATCAGCAAAAATGGACTACATAATTAAGTTCATACTAAAGTACCAGTATATGACAGCAGCCTGGAGTGCTCCTTCCCTGGGGAGTATTTGCATTTTTCTCTGCAGTGAAGTGTCATCAGCCATTCACTTAGAAAAACTGTATTGGGGCTGGGCGCAGTGGCTCATGCGTATAATCCCAGCACTTTGGGAGGCCGAGGCAGGCAGATCACGAGGTCAGGAGATCGAGACCATCTTGGCTAACACAGCGAAACCCCATCTCTACTAAAAATACAAAAACAAAATTAGCCGGGCATGGTGGTGGGTGCCTGTAGTCCCAGCTACTTAGGATGCTGAGGCAGGAGAATGGCATGAACGCGGGAGGCAGAACTCGCAGTGAGCTGAGATTGCACCACTGCACTCCAGCCTGGCAACAGAGTGAGACTCCATCTCGGAAAAAAAAAGAAAAACCGTATTGGGCAGCTACCAATCTATGCAAAGAATTTGTTCATAAATAATCCTATTGGATACATAAGATGAACATGTATTCATTCATTCATGCATTTTAATCAATAATATTTATTGAATCTCTGACATTTGGAAGAAGCTGCAGCATTTATCTCTTTAAGGACATATTTTAGTCTTATTAGTAATTTACTTGGTTGTCACCTCCCACTAACTGGATTGCAAGCTTTTTGAGGACAGGTGGGATCCAGGCAAGGGTCAGTGTCTGTTACTGACCAAAAGAACATGAAAAACTGACCAATTCTTTTTTGTTTTGTTTTGTTTGAGACAAGGTCTTGCTCTATTGCTCAGGTTGGAGTGCAGTGGCGCAAACACAGCTCACTGCAGCCCTGACCTCATGGGCTCAAGCAATCCTCCCTACCATGCCTCCCGAGTAGCTGGGACTACAGGCATGAGCCACCACGCCCAGCTAATTTTTGTATTTTTTCTAGAGACAAGGTTTCACCATGTTACCCACACTGGTCTTGAGCTCCGGGCTCAAGTGATCCAGCCACCTTGACCTCTGAAGGTGCTGAGATTACAGGCATGAGCCACTGCACCCAGTCAATTCTTAAATAACACAGCTGCCATCAGCCACTTTTCTCTGACCATTAACCATACCCACAGGGGATGCTTATCACCCTGGTCAGACCAGGAGGATCTGGCCTGACCATGTTTTGATCAATCACCTCAAAAAAACTCCTCCAGGCCCTCCAGACCACTCAGCAGCCTCCAGGCCCTGGCCAGGCATCAAACCTCAGGTTGGCCCCAGGAGGCACCATCTCTGTGAGCACAGCCTGGTGTCTGCCCAACCCACTGTCTCCAGTCCCTTTGTAGCCCACACTGCTGAGGGACCATTAGGGCTGGCTGGAGCCTCTGATATTAATGAGGAACAGTCTCAGCACAACTTGGCTGTACTTCCTGGGCATCAGCCCATCAGGAGCACTGACGGATCCCGCTGGCAAATGCATTTTGCTCCAGTCCTGAGCCATTCAAAGGCTGCCTATTGGATGGCGGCATGGGAAGGATTTGGTGTCTCTCCCTCTCTTTTGTCTCCTTTCTGTCTTCATCTTCCATCTCTATCCTTCCCCTTCTCTATCCCTACTTCACTATCTTTTTTGTGTCCCCCCCACACACCTCTTCTTAACCCTATTTCTGCATCTTTTCCCCTTTTTCTTTCTTCCTCATTGTCCCTCTACTCCTTTATCCTGTACCCACCTCCTTTCCCTCACTCTCTATTTTTTTAATCTTTGTCTAATTCCACTTCTTTTTCTCAACGTCATTTTGTGCATTTTCCCTGTCTTTAAATTTCTTTGAAAAGTATCCCTTTTAGTGGGTATTATATATCATCATAAAGCTGTATCATAATTTACCTAACCATCTCCCTATTGTTGGAAAGTAGGGTGTTTTCTAATTTTACCCTATTAGAGATGGTGATGCCATAACAGACATAAATGGAAATGTGTAGAAATGGAAGGTTTTTTACATTGAATTAGTGATTTCAGAGTATGGGCTCTGGAGCAAGACCAGGTGGGTTTGAATCTCAGTTCTGCCACTGACTAGTTGTGTAATCTAGGTAAATGATTAAACTGTCATGGCTTCAATTTCCTCATTAGAAATGGGGGAGGTTGCTTTTATTATTATTAATAAATGTTAATTGACATTTAACAATTGTACGTATTTATGAGATACAGTGTGATATTTTTATACATGTATACAAGATATAATGATCAAATCAGGATAATTAGCATATCCATCATCTCAAACATTTATTATTTCTTTGTGCTGGTAACATTTAAAATCTGCTCTTCTTGCTATTTGAAAACATACAACAAATTGTTCTTAATTATAGTCACCCTACAGTGCTATAGAAAGCTAGAACTGGCCGGGCGCAGTGGTTCACGTCTGTAATCCCAGCACCTTGGCAGGCTGAGGTGGGGAGATAACAAGGTCGGGAGTTTGAGACCAGCCTGACCAACATGGTGAAATCCCATCTCTACTAAAAATACAAAAATTAGCCAGGCATGGTGGCACATGCCTGTAATCCCAGCTACTCAGGAGGCTGAGGCAGGAGAAACGCTTGAACCCAGGAGGCGAAGGTTGCAGTGAGCCAAGATCGCGCCACTGCACTCCAGCCTGGGCAACAGAGTGAGACTCTGTCTCAAAAGAAAGAGAGAGAGAGAAAGAAAGAAGAAAGAGAAGACAGACAGACAGACAGACAGAAAGAAAGAGAGAGAGAGAGAGAGAGGGAGAGAGAGAGAGAGGGAGGGAGGGAGGGAGGGAGGGAAAGCTAGAACTTATTCCTCATATCTAGTAGTAAATTTCTATCCATTAACCAACCTCTGGGTATTGCACCCATCCCCCTACCCTTCCCCACCTCTTGTAACCACGATTCTACTCTACTTCTGAGATCCACTTTTTTAGAATCCACATATGAGTGAGAATGTGCAGCATTCATCTTTCTGTTCTTGGCTTATGGAAATGGAGATATTAATAGTAACTTACCTAATAAAATGTTTGTCAGGTTACATGGTATAATAAATGTAAAGCACTCAGAACAGTGCCTAGCATTTAGTAAGCCCTTAAAAGGTATTAGCTATTATTTGTAATATTATTTGAGGAAGGACATAAAATGAGGCTTAGAACAATGTTGCAAGCACTTTTTTTTTTTAAGTATTATTATTGAAGGACGAAGAGAGACTGGAGAGATTATTAGACTACTCTGAAAGCCTACATTCGGGTTAGCAGAATCCAGACTTGGGGTGCATAAGGCCAATTCACACTGACTTCCTAGAACTAAATCAAATGGAAACACTTCAGTTATTACAGAAAATATCCTCTTCATTTACACAGGGCATATACTGACTAAATGACTTTCTAACTTTACCACATCCTCTTCATTTACATAGGGCATACACCAAGAGACCAATGGAAACCTCTAGAAGGTATTTAAATCCCAGAAAATTCAGTAATGGAGACCTTGAGCCCCAGTGCTCAGGCCTGTACACCTATGGAGTATACTTTGATTTTCAATAAATCTCAGCTTTTGTGGCTTCATTCTTTTCTTGTTTTGTTTGTGCATTTTGTCCAATTCTTTGTTCAAGAAATCAAGAACCTGGACACTTTCAACTGGTAACAGAACCACCTGGGTCGTGGGATAGGCAAACACCCACAATGTTCCCTGGCGATCCCTACCTCTTAGCAGTGACACTCTTGTGTGAGCCTCTCCATTTATTTTTCTTCCTTTTTTTTTTTTTTTTTTTTTTTTTGAGATGGAGTCTCGCTCTGTCACCCAGGCTGGAGTGCAGTGGCGCGATCTCGGCTCACTGCAAGCTCCGCCTCCCGGGTTCCCGCCATTCTCCTGCCTCAGCCTCCTGAGTAGCTGGGACTACAGGCGCCCGCCACCTCGCCCGGCTAGTTTTTTGTATTTTTTAGTAGAGACGGGGTTTCACTGTGTTAGCCAGGATGGTCTCGATCTCCTGATGTCGTGATCCGCCCGTCTCGGCCTCCCAAAGTGCTGGGATTACAGGCTTGAGCCACCGCGCCCGGCCTTTTTTTTTTTTTTTATATAGAGACAAGGTCTGTGTTGCACAGGCTGGTCTCTTAACTCCTGGGCTCAAAAGATCCTCCTGCCTCCACCTCCTAAAGTGCTACAATTACAGGCATAAGCCTCCATGCCCAGCCAGCCCCTTCATTTAGAATATGGGCTGGACCTAGTGGCTTGCTTCTAATGAATAGAATATGGCAAAAGTAATAAATATTTTCATAAATGAGTTATAAAGGATCATGGCTTCCATCTTGCTAGCAGACTCTCTTGCTGACTTATGAGGCTAGCTTCCTGGTTGGAGAGGCCCCTGGTGCAAAGGACGGAAGGTGATTTCTCAGCCAACAGTCAATAGTCAACAAGGAACAGATATCCTCAAGCGAACAGGCTGTGGGGACCTGTGTCCTGCCAACAGCCACTGAGTGAGCTTGGATGCAGATCCTGCCCTGTGGAACCTGGACTGCAGCCATGTGAGAGCCCCTGAGCCAACACGTTAACTACAACTTTGTGAGAAATCCTGAAGCAAGGGACCCAGTAAGTTGCATCTGGATTCCTAAACCACAGAAAATGTGAGATTCTAAACATGTGTTGGGGTAATTTGTTACACGGCAATAGATGATTAAAACAAGTAAAAAGGAAGGGCTTAAAAATTAAAAAAAAAAAAAAACTGATGCAGACTAATTAAATCAGAATCTCTAAGGATGGGAACTAATCATGTGTATTTTTAAAATCTCCCCAGGTGATCTTAATATAAATCCAAAGTCCAGAGTCACTGACTGGACTTCTCAAACTTCCAGTGAATGAGAATCACCTAAGGATTTTGTCAAAATGCAGATCTAGGGTGGTACCCAAAGTTTTGTAATTCTAACGAGCTCTCAAGTTATGCTGATGCTCAAGGTCCCTGGAGTACACCAGGAAGCAAGGATCTAGAGACCAGACAAAAGACAAAGTAGGCCTGAGCTAGGTGTATGACTCTGGAAATGGTGAGAATCAGGAGTAGGTGAGCTATTTAAAGGAATAAGCCTCAGGTCTTGAATCATTTAGACGTCAAGGGCTAGGATGAGGCATGCGTGACAGCTGCCTTGAGGTTTTAAGTCCAAGGAACAGGGAGGAAGTAAGTATTTGTAGCTGAGATGAGGACTAAAAGAGAAGTTTGGGAAGAAAAATAATAAATGCTCAGAGGAAAAGTAATACATGCTGGAAGTAACCTATTAAGGATGATCAGGACATAAATTGTGGTGCCCAATACAAAATAAAAATGCAGGGCCCCTTGCTAAAAAATTATTGAGAATTTCAAGATGGCAACAACAGAGCATTAGTTCAAGCATGTGAGACCCTCTGAGCATGAAACTTGTGCTATTGCTCAGGCCATACTGCCATGTAGTGAGCCCTGGGACAGATCAGTCAAAATCAAGACTTACCTACTCCAGGAAAATATTTTTGGTGCCTGTCATGCCCTCTCCCTACCCTCTGCCATGGAGATGCCATGTTGTGTGCCTCGGACTCTCTCACATAGTATTCTATAACTGAGGTCTGGCCTGGTTGGCTCCTGTACCTTGCCAGTGAGACTGGAAGCTGCCAGAGGGCCAAAGGAGTGATTCTTTTGCTTTTTCCCCCTACCATCTCAGAGAAGATAGGGTGTGGCTTACACTAGTTCCCCCAAGGTCAGACTGCTAGGAGCAAAGTCAGCCCATTTTTCCTTCATTCTAGCCCCACCCTGGATCCACAGGCCTCTCCCCAATTGGCCACCAGGTAACAGGCTATAAACGGAGTTCACAGCCTGTAGCTCTAAGAATATTTGCAAATAGTTATTTTTCGCAGAGTGCTGTGTGGTTCAAATTGGAAAATGTAACTCCCCAAAGAGTTCACGTTGTCCACTGCCTAGAAAGAGCTGATTTATCAAAACAGGGGAACTGCAACAGAGAAAGAGTAGTTCACCCAGAGCCAGCTGTGTCGGAGGCAGGAGTTTTATTATTACTCAAATCAGTTTCCCCAAGCATTTGGGGATTAGAGTTTTTAAGGATAATTTGGGAGGTGGGGAAAGGCCAGTGAGTCAAGAGTGCTGATTGATTGGGTCGGAGATTAAATCATAGGACGTTGAAGCTATCTTCTTGTGCTGAGTTAGTTCCTGGGTGGAGGCCACAAAATCAGATGAGCCAGTTTATGGATCTGGGTGGTGCCAGCTGATCCATCAAGTGCAGGGTCTGCAAAATATCTCAAGCACTGATCTTAGGAGCAGTTTAGGGAGGGTCAGAATCTTGTAGCCTCCAGCTGCATAAATCCTAAACCATAATTTATAATCTTGTGGCTAGTTTATTAATCCTACAAAGGCAGTTTAGTCCCCAGGTAAGAAGGAGGTTTGTTTTGGGAAAGTGCTGTTATTGTCTTTGTTTTAAATTACAAACTAAATTCCTCCCAAAGTTAGTTTAGTCTACTCCCAGGAATAAACAAAGACAACTTGGAGGTTAGAAGCAGGATGGAGTTGGGTAGGTCAGATCTCTTTCAGTGTCTCAGTTATAATTTTGCAATGGGGATTTCAAAAATAGCTGATCCATCCCTTTGGGCTGGTACCTGTCCCATACTGATACCTTTTACATTTACTGGTCCCCTGTGGTTCTTGGTGATTTGCAAAGCCAGGCTGACCACTCTCAGGATTAGACCTCACTCTCAGGCCAGACCCAAGAATGGGCTTGGGAGACCCTTTCTGGGACGTGAGTATGAGCAACTGTTCACAACCAATTTACTAAAAATATATAAAGTCAAACTGATTTATTTGACAAACATATCACACTTCCCGGTACTTATAATCATGTCCCAAACCCAAGAAATTAAAATGTCAAGATGATGAAAATAATACTGTATAACACAATCTTCAAAATTATACTGAATTTTACTTGCTACTATCTTTCATATATGATCCCAAAAGTGTAGGTAAATGGTGAGATGTTTGGCATCTCACTCTGTAACTTTGTACCTAAGAGAAAAAAAACAGTATTTATTGTGAAGGTAGTATGTGTTGGATACTGTGCTAGGCACTTCATATATTATCTCATTTAATAGCATAGAAAAGCAGAATAACAGAATGATGGGGAGAAGAGTTTTATAGGCTAAACAGCCTGGGCTCAAGTAAAGCTCTGCCACTCACTAACTCTGTGCCTCAGCTTTGCAATTTATAAAATAGATAGAATGAAAATAATAGTACCTTTTTGGCCAGGTGCAGTGGCTTATGCCTATAATCCCAGCATTTTGGGAGGCTGAGGTGGGCAGATCACTTAAGACTAGGAGTTCAAGACCAGCCTGGCCAACATGGCAAAACCCTATCTCAACTGAAAATACAAAAATTAGCCAGGTGTGGTGGGACGTGCCTGTAATCCCAGCTACCTGGGAGGCTGAGGCACAAGAATCTTTTGAGCCCAGGAGGCAGAGATTGCAGCGGGCCGAGGTCACACCACTGCACTCCAGCTAGGGCAACACAGTGAAATCCTGTCTTAAAAAATTAAAAGGCCAGGTATGGTGGCTCATGCCTGTAATCCCAGCACTTTGGGAGGCAGAGGCAGGTGGATCACTTGCGGTCAGGAGTTCAAGACCAGTCTGGCGAAATATGGTGAAAGCCCATCTCTATTAAAAATGCAAAAATTGCCGGGTGCGGTGGCTCAATCCTGTAATCCCAGCACTTTGGGAGGCCGAGACGGGCGGATCACAAGGTCAGGAGATCGAGACCATCCTGGCTAATTCGGTGAAACCCCGTCTCTACTAAAAAATACAAAAAACTAGCCAGGCGTGGTGGCGGGCGCCTGTAGTCCCAGCTACTTGGGAGGCTGAGGCAGGAGAATGGCGTAAACCCGGGAGGCGGAGCTTGCAGTGAGCTGAGATCTGGCCACTGCACTCCAGCCTGGGCGACAGAGTGAGACTCCATCTCAAAAAAAAAAAAAAGAAAAAAAATGCAAAAATTAGCTGGGTACAGTGGCCCATGTCTATAATTCCAGTTACTCAGGAGGCTGAGGCAGGAGAATTGCATGGCCCAGGAGACAGCGGTTGCAGTGAGCCAAGATCATGCCACTGCACTCCAGCCTGGGCAACACAGCGCAATTCAGTCTCAAAAAAAATAAAAAAGAAAAAGAAACAATAGTACTTTATTCATGGGGTTGATTAACTGATTAAAGGACTAAATGAGTCATTACAGGTAAGGCACTTAGGACAGCACTGGCTTTCTAGCGTCAGAAATTCTCCTTTATCTTCACAACAACCTGGTGAGATAGTATGATAATACTCAATTTAAAGATTAAGGAACCATAGTTCAGAGAGGTGAAGCAATTTGCTCAGGGTCACAAAGCCAATAATGCCATAGCTAGTATATGAATTCAGGAATGCTTCAAGTATAACCCAGGAATGGAATTCCTGGAATTAGTTCACACATGAGCTCCTATCACACACAGGCACTGCAGATAAAGTGAAGAACAAGAAAATAAGATGCTGTTGGCTTAGTTGGGGAAAAGAAGAAAGTCAAATATAAACAAATAGATGAATAAAGTAATTTCAGATAGTAATAATGCAGTGAAGATGATAAAACAGACTGACGTCAATAAGCAAAAACTAAAATTAACACAAATGTTCAGTAAAGATGAATGAATACACTGACTCTAATATATCCATAAAATGAAATAGCAAGGAATAAAGTATTGATACACACAACAAAGTGGATGAATCTCAAAATCATGATGGCAGGAGAAACCCAGACACAAAAACTAAATGCTGTATGATTCTATGTATATAACTGTCATGCGCGTCCGTGTGCAGAGATCACCCACCGGCTTCATGTGAGCAACAAGGCTGTTTATTTCACCTGGGTGCAGGCGGGCTAAGTTGGAAAAAGGAGTCAGCAAAGGGTGGTAGGATTATCCTTAGTTCTTACAGGTTTGGGATAGGCATACAAAGTACATTCTCAAGGGCAGGGAGAATATTACAAAGTACCTTCTTAAGGGTGGGGGATAATATATCATATCAGTTAGGGTGGGGTAGGAACAAATCACAATGGTGGAATGTCATCAGTTAAGGCTATTTTCACTTCTTTTGTAGATCTTCAGTTGCTTCAGGCCATCTGGATGTATACGTGCAAGTCACAGGGGATATGATGGCTTAGCTTGGGCTCAGAGGCCTGACAATAACATTCCAGAAAATGCAAATGAATCTATATTAACATAAAACAATTCAATGGTTGCCTAGGGCTGAGGGCAGGGGAAAGAATAGACTGCACAGAGGAAACTTTTGGGGGTGATGGAAATATTCTGTGAAAGAAAAATAAATCTTCAGGCACCCAAATCTCTAAGCTAAATGGAAAAGTCAAGCTGAGAACTGCTTAGGGCAAACCTGCCTCCCATTCTATTCAAAGTCATCCCTCTGCTCACTGGGATAAATGTATATCTGATTGCCTCCTTTGGAGAGGCTAATCAGAAACTCAAAAGAATGTAACCATTTGTGTCATTTGTATCACACCTGTAATGCCGACGACCTGGAAGCCCCTCCCACTTTGAGTTGTCCCGCTTTTGCTTCAAGTTGTTCCGTCTTTTCTGGACTGAACCTATGTTCATTTCACATATGTTGATTGATGTTTCATGTCTCCCTAAAATGTACAAAACCAAGCTGTGCTCTGACCACCTTGGGCACATGTCATCAGGACCTCCTGAGGCTGTGTCACAGGTGTGCATCCTCAACCTTGGAAAAATAAGGTGAGACCTGCCTCAGATTTTCAGGGCTCACATTCCGATAACCACGGAGGGATTCTGAGTGGAGATGCCCTGACCTTTGACAAATCTCTTATCAGTGCTTAGTACCAGCATGAGCTAACTTTATGGTCAAACTAATAGCACAATTTGCTGAGGTCTGGGAGCACCCCCTCCAGAAAGGACCTGATCTCCCCAAATTTGGTCAAGATCTAAAGATTGTTTTGCTATACAACTCCCTTTTTTGGGAGTTTTATTTGTTTCCAACAAGAAAGGCAAGTTTTCCTGTTTCCATGATGATGGAAGGCTGGTAACTCCTTTACGCAGTTTGAGCTGGCTTCCAACAGGGAAGATGGGGGTTTTTTTCCCTGCTTCTAGGATGGTGGAGAGCAGTCTTCTGCCTGAGACCCATCCCTAAGTAAATAGCTGAATTGGGGTTTTGTCTTGGCTAAAGCTAACAACCAGTGGGTTTTAATTTCTCCTTACCATAAGAGCGCTCAGTAATCATATAAGTTTTGTGATTGTTTTCCTTAACAGTTTTGTTGTTGTTGTACGTTTCTGATTTTGTTGTCCTTTTAATCTTTTTCCCATTGGGTTTTACCAATATTATCTGACTCACTCAAATCCAGAGGAAAGTTTCAAATTATGGGGAACAAGTCCTCTGAAATGGTTAAATTTCCTCCAACACATACCAAAAAACATAGTGTGGTAAGGTGGAGCAAAATGGTCAGAAAAAGAAAAATAAAAAAGAGGAAAGATTTATTATTTTGATTTTGACTACTAAAGAGATTTTATTTATATAACATTTATATAACATTTTGTGAGCCAGGTTAAACTGAAAGCAATGGCTGTTGCCCCACACTGCAGGTCAGTTCAATAGCTAAGGTTCTGCATTATTTTTTCCACCACAACAGGTTGGGTTTGGTTCCTAAATCAAGACCTTTCTGGTTTGACACTTGGTTCTTCTCAAACAGGTACTTGGTACCTGTTTGTCCTAGCCGAAATACAGTAATGAGATTTTAAAAGATTTTTTTAAGGAGTTCAGTGGTTAAAGTCAGCTTAATAAAAAGCTAACATCCAAGATATGTGTGTCTGTGTGTGTTTGTATTTAAAAGATCATGTTTTTGTTTTTTTTTCTCTCTTAGGACCTTGTCACTCGTTTTTTTTGAGCAAAAGTTATTTTCTTCTCAGTTGACTGAATTCTGTTTTCTTCATTTGCTTCTGCTGTCTCTCCTTTTTCCCTTGCAACTTTTGCTGCATGAGGGACCTAAACTCATTTATAATAACCTGGGGTTTCTTAAAGAAAATGGAGAAGGTGTCAGACTCCCTTTAGGGGAGAAACCTGTTTTTCTTTATGGAACCTCAAGACTATAAACAGACAAGTTCATCTCAGCTTTTAAACTGCTTCCTTTTGACCTGATTTATTGACTAAACTCATTATTGCAACACAAGCTATTCTTGTTTTTTGTTGTTGTTGTTTTTTGACAGACTCTCAATCTGTCATCCAGGCTGAAGTGCAGTGACCTGATCTATTGACTAAAATCATTATTGCAACAGAGGTTATTCTTGGGTTTTTTTGTTTGTTTTTTGTTTTTTGACAGAGTCTCAATCTGTCACCCAGGCTGGAGTGCAGTGGCTTGATCTTGGCTTACTGCAACCTCCGTCTCCTGGGTTCAAGTGATTCTCCTGCCTCAGTCTCCTGAGTAGCTGTGATTACAGGCATCCACCACCATGCCTGGCTAATTTTTGTATTTTTAGTAGAGATGGGGTTTCACCATGTTGGCCAAGGTGGTCTTGAACTCTTGACCTCAAGTGGTCTGCCTGCCTTGACCTCCCAAAGTGCTGGGGTTACAGGCATGAGCCACCATGCCTGGCCAATATTCTTGGGCTTTTAAAGAAGAGTATAGTTTAGACACTTAGAAATGTCTTTGCTTTTTAAAAAAAATTTATTTAAGTGCACTATATAAACATCATGTGGTCTAGCCTTATGATAATTCTTCCTTTTTGGAAACCCAGGATTCAGTATGAGCTCGCCCCAGAGCTCAGAGATCCAGTTAAAAGATAAGAAGTCCCTATCTAAATAAAACTGGTCTCCTTATACAATTCTCTGATAGATTTTCATAATTTTATGTTTGATTTGGCATCCATCTTTAATCTCCCACCAGCATACCATACTTTTCCTCTCCATACCTTATGATTTAAATTTTGCTACTTGATTTTCACCACAGTTGTTTCCTTTAATATGCAAATATAAGGCTATTTAGCTGACACCTGTTTAGGGTTATAAAACAGTTTATCAAGAATCTGAAAGTCTAAGATAGGGGAAAAAAGGAAGGGTTTTATGAATCTATAAGATCTACTTCTATCAGCATGCCTAATATGTCTATATATTTATGTGTGGTGCACACAATGTTCCACTACTGAAAATATATAAAAGAGGTCTAATTAGTTGGCTTAAAGAAAAATAAAAGTGCTTAAATCAAATACTTTATCAGAAAAAAAAAAGACTATTCAAATGCTTTTTCAAGTTTACATGACTTAAGTAAAATATTTAATAGATAAGCTAGCTTTAAAATTATTCATGAAATGACCGGGCGCGGTGGCTCGAGCCTGTAATCCCAGCGCTTTGGGAGGCCGAGACGGGTGGATCACGAGGTCAGGAGATCGAGACCATCCTGGCTAACACGGTGAAACCCCGTCTCTACTAAAAAATACAAAAAAACTAGCTGGGCGAGGTGGCGGGTGCCTGTAGTCCCAGCTACTCAGGAGACTGAGGCAGGAGAATGGCGTGAACCCGGGAGGCGGAACCTGCAGTGAGCTGAGATCCAGCCACTGCACTCCAGCCTGGGCGACAGAGCGAGACTCCATCACAAAAAAAAAAAAAAAAAAAAAATTAATGAAATAATAACAGAAATGTCTTAAGAATTTCCAGCATACATTTTGGTTTGCATTTATTGATCAAGCAATTTTATATTTATCCTGGCCAAATACTATAAGGTGTCAAAATTTGGCATAGGGGTTACAAAACTATAAACCAAGCCCAAAACACAATGTTCTTCACTTGTGTAATTTTTAGTAAATAAGACATTGATATTGGTTTAATGAAAATAGCTACATCTTGAATTTAGGAAGATTACCATAACTTCTAAGCAGCAAATGAGGCGATGCCTCTCCCTGTTGACACCTCCTTGTCTTCTCAACTGTCTTGCAGGCACAGACATGTTTATCTGCCAACCCAACCCTCACAAAAAACTACAACCCAAGTAGACAGGCCCCTACACTGTGATACTCAGCATGCCAACTGCAGTGAGAGTCCAAGAACTCTCCCACTGGATCCATCGCACCAGGGTCAAACTCACCCCCAAGGCTACTTCTTCCTCCAGAACATTAACAGCTAAGTGTTTGTCTAGCCCAATTTCTCCTACAAAGCTTGAATTAACCCCAAAAAATTTTTTTTCTTAGAACCAGAACACAAGGAAGACTAATCACTGCTTTCAGAAATGGCCAGCCGGGCGCGGTGGCTCAAGCCTGTAATCCCAGCACTTTGGGAGGCTGAGGCGGGTGGATCACCAGGTCAGGAGATCGAGACTATCCTGGCTAACATGGTGAAACCCCGTCTCTACTAAAAATACAAAAAACTAGCCGGGCGTGGTGGCGGGCGCCTGTAGTCTCAGCTACTTGGGAGGCTGAGGCGGGAGAATGGCGTGAACCCGGGAGGCGGAGCTTGCAGTGAGCCGAGATCACGCCACTGCACTCCAGCCTGGGAGACACAGTGAGACTCCCTCTCAAAAAAAAAAAAAAAAAAAAAAGAAATGGCCTGTATCTACCCAACCGCCTGCTGTACCTCACTTCCAACCAAAAGTCTTAATACAGGAATATCCCTCACCACAATCCTAATATTGTCAGTAGCTGCCCTGCTGTCCACAGCAGCCCCTCTGAGCTGCCATGAGTGTTATCAGTCTTTCCACTACGGAGAAAAAATGCAACAATCCTTTATTTACCATACTCATATAGAAAAATCCTGTTATGGAACCTTAATCGAGGAATGTGTTGAATCAGGGAAAAGTTATTATAAAGTAAAAAATTTAGAAGTATCTGGCAGTCATGATGGGGCTATATGTCCAAAAGGTAAGCAGTGGCTTTGCTGCACCAAAATTGGACAAAGGGGAGTAAACACTCAAGTGCTAGAGGATATAAAGAGAGAACAGATTATAGCCAAAGCAAAAGCCAAAACCAACAACTCCCTCCCCAAAAATCACCCGTGGTATTTCCCTTCCCAAGCCAGGAAAAAAAACTGCTTGTAGATCTAGGAGAACGCATTGCGCTTACCATGAGTGTGCTCAATTGCTAGGTATGTGGGGGAGCTTAACATCCCAAAACCCCAGCCTCACTTTCACTCCTCAGGAACACCCACAGTCCTGGACATTTAGCAACCCAGTAAGAGGGACAGTGTGCATATCCCACAAGTTGACTGATGAAACCCATTGCACCATAGGTAAAAGCCCCTGTCACCAAACCCTAACAGTCAATGCCTCCACAGCAGAGTGGTGGCCAAGGTTACCCCATGGAGCTTGGTCTCCTTCTAACTTTAGCTACCTCAATTTTGTCTTGTCCAAAAAGGCCTGCTACTGTACAGACACCACTAACCCTTATGCCACATATCCCCACCTAAGTGCACTATGGGACAATCCTATGAACACTAGCCTACAATGGATTGCCCCTGATGGATTCTTTTGGATATGTGGAACCCAGGCTTACTCATGACTACCTTATCACTGGCAAAATACTTGATTCCTAGGCACAATTAAACCTGGATTCTTTTTACTTCCAAAGCAGGTGGGCAACACCCTTCAAGTCCCTGTATATGATAACCTAAACAGAGAAAACAATCCTTAAAGGTAGGAGGAAGCCAAAGATGGCAAGAGGACAAATGGCTTCCACGATGGATCATCAAATACTACAGCCCTGCCACTTGGGCTGGGGATGGTTCATGGGGTTATTGCACTCCCATGTATATGCTAAATAGAATAATTAGATTATAGGCTGTTCTATAGACAATCACTAACCAAATTGCCTCAGCCCTGGAAATGCTCACACAACAACCAAACCAAATGTGTGCGGCAATGTATCAAAACAGGCTAGCACTAGACTACTTATTAGCAGAAGAGGGTGGGGTCTGTGGTAAGTTTAATATTTCCAATTGTTGTCTTAACATAGACAATAACAGAAAAGCAGTTCTAGAGATCACCTCAAACATCAGAAAAGTAACCCATGTACCAGTCCAAATCTGGAAGGGATGAGACCCGACGAACCTTCTAGGAGGGTGGCTCTCTAACCGAGGAGGATTTAGAACTCTGGTAGGGACAATAATCTTCATCATTGGGTTTCTCCTATTTCTCCCCGTATTATCCCACTGATAATAAAAGCCATTAAAACTCTTGTTACAGTTAACCACCAGACAATACAGACGATGCTCCTGCTACAATGACACGATGGATACCAACTCATCTTTCAAGAATATCCCCAAAATTAAGTGTTTCTTTTTTCTGAGGTGTCATTGAGAAAGTCATCGCTTTTCCCTTTTCTATAACCAAATAGACAAGAATGAAAGATTCTCCCTGGGGCCTGAAAGCTTGGGGGGATGAATAACTCCTCCCTCCTCAGGCCCAGTCCCAAGTGGCTTTGTGTCAGCAGCATGAGTCAGCAAGATAGCAGAAGCAGGAAGATAGCTGGCTGGAAGACATGTACCCCCTGGAGATCGAGAGAGAGGCGCTGTCTGGGTACCACATAGCAGTTATGTCAGACCGGAACACTTCCTGTTTACAGTAGACTATAAAACCCCTGTCCCGTCCTCACTTTTGGGGCTGATGCCATTTTAGGCCTCAGCCTGTCTGCACCCAGGTGCTCATTAAAACAGCATGTTGCTCCACACCTCCTTGAGTTGTTTGTTGGTGCCTTCTCAAGGTTTGAACCAATACAAGAGCCTTGCACTTTCCAGTGAAAAAAAATTGCATTTCACATTCCATCTTTTCCCCCAAGTTTTAATGAATGATTTTGCAGGTGTGCCTCTTTTTTTTTTTTTTTTATTTTAGATTAAGGAATTACATGTGCAGGTTTGTTACAAAAGTACATTGCATGATGCCTAGATTTGAAGTATAATTGACTGAACCCATCACCCAGGAGTTGAATAACATTCCATTTTAAGGCAATGTGGCAATCATGAAATCTTTGTGTGAAAGGTAAAAGAGAGGTTAATCTATAATAAAAGTCAACAGTGGAGAGGGAAGGGGTCTTCCCTGGTGCCCTTTAGCCATTTGCAGCATTTTGCAAAACAATGCAGATAAGGAAAAAGAATCTGTATAGTCAGAGATATTAAGGTTTACAACTTTCTAGGTTATAGCTGCCTGTCATGTGACTCAGGACCTGAAATTCACATTCCTTGAAGGCTCAAAATAGTTTAGAATTCCAACAGCTTAGATTTTGAATTACTTATTTTCATAATGTATGCCCATTAAACTACCCCCAATATCAAAATACAGAAAGGTGACAGGTCTCAGTTAATTTAGCAAGTTTATTTTGCGAAGGCTGAGGACTCACACCTGTGACACAGCCTCAGGAGGTCCTGATGACATGTGCCTGGGGTGGTCAGAGAGCAGTTTGGTTTCATACATTTTAGAAAGACATAAAACATCAATCAACATATGTAAAATTAATATTGGTTCGGTCTGGAAAAGGCAGGATAACTTGAAGTGGGGAGGGGACTTCCAGGTCATAGGTAGTTCAGAGTCAAATGGCTGCATTCTTTTGAGTTTCAGATTAGCCTCTCCAAAGAAGGCAAACAGATGTATTTATCTCAGTGAGCAGAGGGGTGACTTTGAATAGAATGGGAGGCAGGTCTGCCCTAAGCAGTTCCTGGCTTCATTTTTCCCTTTAGCTTAGTGATTTGGGGACCCCAAGATGTTTTCATTTCACATTTCCCCCCTTTTCTGTTTAAAGTCTTTTGGATTTTGTAACCTCTATGCTGAATCTTGACACCTTTGGCAGGGATAAGTATGAAATTGCTTGATCAATAAATGCAAATAGAAATGTATGCTGGTAATTCTTAAGGCATTTCTAATATTACTTTACCAATAATTTTAAAGCCAGCTTATTTATTAAAGATTTTACTTAAGTCATGTAAACTTGACAAAGCATTTGGCCAGTCTTTCATTTTTCTGATAAAGTATTTGAATTAAGTGCTTTTATTTTTCTTTAAGTCAATTAATTAGAGCTCTTTTATATATTTTCAGTAGTGAAGCATTGTGTGCACCACACATAAATACATAGACATATTTGATATGGGGGTCGTCCGAGGACCCCCGACCCATCCGGCGGAGACCCATCTGGCCCGGGCCACCGACCACCGACTGGACGGACGAACTCTACCAGGTACTTTCGTTTCGTTCTGTTTGTCTTGCCGGCTAACTCTGAGGAGTACTCCGTCTGAATAATTAAGTGGAGAAGGGGGACAGACGTGTCCGGCACCTTCTCACTTACGCCCCGGGGGATGCCCTGGCGGTAGTCTGGAAGAAGGCTGACAACTCTGTTAGCCTCTTCGGATCTGGAGGCAGGTCGCCGGCGCCCCTGCCATCTGAATTTTTTGTGAATCTGTGGCGCCACTCTCTGGCCGCACGGCTTCTCCTCACTTGTCTGGTCCTTTTGTACGTTGTTTTCATTTTGTCCTTGTGTGTGTACGAATCTCTGGACAGAACTATGGGACAGACGTTGACGACCCCTTTGACTCTGACCCTGACCCACTTCCCTGACGTCCGGGCTCGAGCCCACAACCTCTCTGTAGAAGTCCGTAATGGACGATGGAAAACATTCTGCTCGTCCGAATGGCCAACCCTCCATGTAGAGTGGCCCCGGGATGGAACATTTAACCTCTCAATTATCTTACAGGTCAAAGCAAAAGTGATGGATCCTGGGCCACTCGGACACCCAGACCAGGTGGCCTACATAATTACTTGGGAGGATCTGGTCCGAAATCCTCCTTCTTGGGTGAAACCCTTCCTCCATTCCCCTCCCCCATCCCGATCTACCCTCCTTGCCTTAGAAGCCCCGAAGACCTTAGAGCCATAGAACAATCTATCACAAAACTTGAAGAGTCCTTGACTTCTCTGTCTGAAGTTGTATTACAAAACTGACGAGGACTAGAAATTGTCTTTCTGAAAGAGGGCGGGCTCTGTGCAGCCCTGAAAGAGCAATGTTGTTTTTATGCAGATCATTCAGGAGTAGTTAAAGATTCTATGGCAAAACTAAGAGAAAGATTAGACAAGAGAAAAAAAGAGAGAGAATCTCAGCAAAGTTGGTTTGAAAATTGGTACAACCGATCCCCTTGGTTTAGCACCCTAATTTCCACCATCTTAGGACCCCTCATCCTGCTCACGCTTATCCTGACTTTCGGGCCGTGCATACTTAACCGTTTACTCGCCCTTATTAAAAATAGATTAAACATAGTACATGCTATGGTTCTGACCCAACAATACCAGACCCTCAGGACTGAAGAAGAGGCTCAAGATTGAGCCTCTAACACAAAAAGAGGAGGGAATGAAACTAGGCCTCATAATTCCTAAGCCTCATAAAATTTAGAAAGCTTGGCCATCATGAAACTTAAACCCCAGATGGCCACGGATAGCCCCCCGATGTTCCCAGAACCCAAACAGAAAGACAATTCCAGGAAATAGCCTCATGGGGTCCCACCCTGATAACCTCATGGGGCCCCACCCTGATAGCCTCATGAGGTCCCACCCTGACACAATGTCCCCGATGTTCCCGGAATCAGCAATTCCAGGAAAGAACCTCCTAAGGTCCCGCCCCAACCAATCAGAACAAGATACCTTGCTCAGGCCATAGCTAGACCCAATCATCACGCGCCTAAAGCCTTGTTTGAATTTCGCGCCCTAAGCTGTGTTTGAACTTGTAATTGCCTATATAAACTGCCTGTAACAAGCACTCGGGGTCCCAGGGCCAACTTAGAGCTTGGGACCCTAGCGCGCTAGTAATAAATAACTCTCTGCTGTGAATCTCGTGTCGGTGATCCTTCGCGGCGACCCCTGCCCAGGAGGGAATCGACAGTTCGGTTCCAACAGTGTGCTAGAGGGAGATTAAAGATGAATGCCAAATCAAACATAAAATTATAAATACCTATCAGAGGATTGTATAAGGAGACCAATTTTATTCAGATAGGGACTATCTATCTTTTAACTGGATCTCTGAGCTGTGGGGAGAGCCCACACTGAATCCTGGGTCTCCAAAAAGGAAGAATTATTATGATAATAATAATATGTGATGTTTTACAGTGGACTTAGAAAAAAAATCTTTCTTATTACAAAGACATTTCTAAGTGTCTAAATTGCACTCTTCTTTAAGAACCCAAGAGTAGCCTCTGTTGCAATAACTATTTTAGTCAGTAGATCAGGTAATACAGTACGAAAGGAAACAGTTTAAAAGCTGAGACACACTTGTCTGTTCACACTCTTTGGGTTCCATAAGGAAAAACAGGTTTCTTTCCCAAACGAAGTTTGGCACCTTCTCCATTTCCTTTAGGAAACCCCAGTCTTTTATAAACTAGTTTAGGTCCGTCATGCAGCAGAGGGTGCAAGAGAAAGGAGAGACAGCAGAAGTAAATAAAGAAAACAGAATGCAGCCAACTGAGAAAAAACAAACTTTTGCTTTAAAAAAAAAAAAAAAAAAAAAAAAAAAAAAAAAAAAAAAAGATCAAGGTCCTAGGAGAGAAAAGAAAGAATAAAAACACAAAGTTATTTTAAATACAAATGCACATGCACACACACACGCATCTTGGATGTTAGCTTTTAGCACATGTCCTCAGTACCTCCTGAGGCTGTGTCATGGGCACACATCCTTATCCTTGGCAAAATAAACTTTCTAAATTTACCAAAACCTGTCTCAGATTTTGGGGGTTCACATTTTGGTAACCACAAAGGGATTCTGAGTGGAGGTGCCTCTGACCTTTGACAAATATATCGGTGCTTGGTACTAGTTTGAGCTATCTGTATGGTTCAAACCAATAGGACAATTTGCTGAGGCCTGGAAGCACCACCTCCAGAGAGTCCCTGATCTCCCAAAATTTGGTCAAGATCTAAAGTTAATTTTGGTTAATTTTGTGGTACAATTCCCTTTTTGGGGGGAGTTTTACTTGCTTCCAACATAGGGAACACAGTTTTTCCTACTTTCATGATAATGAAAGGTAGGTAAACTTCACTTTCAACAGAGAAGATGATTTTTTTTTTTCCTGTTCCTAGGATGTAGAGAGCAGTCTTCAGCCTGAGACCCATCCCGAGGTAAGTAACTGAATTGGGGTTTGTCTTGGCTAAAATGAAAATTAACAACCAGCTGGTCTTAATTTCTTCTTGCCATTAGAGTGCTCAGTAATCACATATGTTATGTGTTTGCTTGTTTAGCCTCTCCAAAGGAGGCAATCAGATATGCATTTATCTCAGTGAGCAGAGGGGTGACTTTGAATAGAATAGGAGGCAGGTTTACCCTAAGTAGTTTCCAGCGTGACTTTTCCCTTTAGCTTAGTGATTTGGGGACACCAAGATATTTTGCTTTCACAGCCTTATAGGGGAACTAAGGTTTGCATGCATCAATCACCACGATTTCTGGTTATAGACGCTAAACACAGGCTGCTGCTTGGCTCAGGCACTTTGTACCATCAGAGTTCAAAGAAGGAACTAGTGACCACCTAGTACGCATTTCCCTTTTACTAGGCTTGGCCTCCATGTGGTTCCAGGGTGATGTCAGGAATACAAATCAGCTCAGTCTGGAGACTTAGCACGCCATATGGCACGATAAAAGCCCAAAGGAACAACTTTCACAAAGGTTTGTATAAGCTTCCTTACTGCATGTATGTCTTCTATACAGTAGCATGCAACACAAGTTCCCCTTGCAGTTCAGCCACCTGCTTGGCACCATAACACACATCGCATAATAAACAACAAACATATTTTCAAGAAAGATGAAAGCACTAAGAACTTATGAGCCATCTGAATATGGTGATCTATTTGCATATTTTCACAAATTCAAATGTACTTACAGGAACAACAGAATAGTATATTTTAATTAGGACTGTTCTCAAAAAGGAGAAATGCATGGGGATGTGTGGCTGTCATAAAGCTAGGTCACTATAAACAGACACCATTTACTTCTCTTAGAAGTGAGAAATATATCCTAGGATTTTGAGAAAACAAACACTGGTGGGTGTTGTTTTTTTCCAGAGTGGCTGACTATTGAGAAGAGTTAAAAATACCTGAGGGCTACAGTGTGTGCCAAAGATTGCAAAGGAAGAGCCAACATTTCATACTAGTTGTGCATCTTGAGTTATATCCTTTCAGCAAAAAACAAGCATCGTGAGGAGTCAGCATACAGACCCAATCTGCTTTTCACACTCTCTTCCCTGCCTTCCCCACCACTGACTCCACCAGCTAATGCCGTGCCTGAGATCTTGTATGCACTTAATTAATATTTGTTGAATGAATAAAATGGTAAATACAATCATGTCTTAAATGGACCCATGCGATCTCCTTCCTCCCCTCTATGAAATCCTGTACTACAGAAAAGATATAATCAACTTGGACCTAAAAAGGCATCACACATGACTGTGAGAAGCCTCCAATCTAGAGCAGTGGTTTTCTACCCTGGCTGCACATCAAAATCATTCAGAGAGCTTTCTAAAAACACTTATGCCTCAGTCCTACCCTCCGAAAATCTGATTCAATTGAACTGGAGTGAGGCCCAGGCCATGGTGTTTTTTGTTTTTTGTTTTTTTTTTCTAATGTGCAGCCAGGACAGACAATTTCTGGTACAGTCCCATCACTTCAAAGGTGCAGAGACTTGAGGTCACTTCTCCATAGCTAGAGAGCTTGGAGAAGGCAGAGGCAGGTGACAAAATTCACAGCATCACTGAGTCACTCCATTTGTCAGCTCTTTATCTCATGAGCTTCTTCCTTCTCACTAACTTACATTTCTGACTTCCATTTTTATCATTCTTATATCCACTTAACAAATTGTTATTACGCATCTACCACATGCCAGATGCCAGGTACATGGCAGTGTGAAAGAAAAATAAATCTTGGGGCCCTTAAATCACTAAGTTAAAGGGAAGAGTCAAGCTGGGAACTGCTTAGGGCAAACCTGCCTCCCACTCTATTTAAAGTCACCCCTCTGCTCACTGAGATAAACGCACATCTGATTGCCTCATTTGGAGGGGCTAGTCAGAAACTTAAAAGAATGCAACTACTTATCTCTTATCTACCTATGACCTGGAAGCTCCCTCCCCACTTTGAGTCTTCCTGCCTTTGCTTCAAGTTGTTCCACCTTTCCAGACCAAATCAATGTACATCTTGCATATGTTGATTGATGTCTCATGTCTCCCTAGAATGTATAAAACCAGACTGTGCTCTGACCACCTTGTGCACATGTCATCAGGACCTCCTGAGGCTGTGTCATAGGCATGCATCCTCAACCTTGGCAAAAGAAACTTCCTAAATTAACTGAAACCTGTCTCAGATTTCCAGGGTTCACGTTTTGGTAACCATGAAGGGATTCTGCATGAAGATGCCCCTGACCTTTGACAAATCTCCTATCGGTGCTTGGTACCAGCACGAGCTAACTTTATGGCTCAAACCAAGAGGACAATTTCTTGAGGTCTGAGAGCACATTCAGAGAATCACTGATCTCCCAAAATTTGATGGAGATCTAAAGTTTATTTTACTGTATGACTCCTCTTTCTTGGAGTTTTATTTGCTTCCAATAAGGAAAGCAAGATTTCCTATTTCCATGATTATGGAAGGCAGGTAACTTCTTTATAGACTTTGAGCTTGCTTCCAACACAAAAGATTAGTATTTTTTCCTGCTCCTAGAATGGTAGAGAGCAGTCTTGAGCCTGAGGCCAATCCCTAGGTAAGTAACTGAATTAGGGTTTGTCTTGGCTAAAGTTAAGATTAACAAGTTTGTCGTAATTTCTCCTTACCATAAGAGTGCTCAGTGATCATATACATTGTGCCATCATTTGTTTGGCTTAATTGTGTTGTTGTTGTTGTTGTTGTTGTTCGTTTCTGTTTTGTTGTTGTTTTGGTCTTTTTCCCACTGGTTTTGATTAACTCTATCTGACTTGATCAAATCTGAAGGAAAAATTCAAATTATGGGGAACAAGGCCTCTAAAGTGGCTAAATTCTGCCCCCACCCACACCCACACACAAAAAGTTGGTGTGGTGGTGGCCGTATTTGGCCAGCAAAAAGGAAAAAAGAAAAAGCAAATATTTTTTACACTGACTACTAAAGGGACTTTGTTTACATAACAAGGCCACCTTTTTCTAGCCAGACCAAACTGAAAGCAATGGCTATCACCCCACACTGCAGTTCGATAGCTATGGTTCTGCATTTTTTTTCCGTCATGACCATCTGGGTTTGGTTCCTAAATCAAGCCCTTTCTGGTTTGATACTTGGTACTTCTGAAATAGCAGCAATTTGTCTTAGCTGAAATATAGTAATGAGATTTAAAAAAATTTTTTAAAAGGTACTCGATAGTTAAAAGTCAGCTTAATTAAAAGCTAAAATCCAAGATGTGTGTGTATGTGTGCATGTGTGCATATTTGTATTTAAAAGGCTTTCAAGTTTTTGTTTTTGTTTTTTTTCTTTCCTAGGCCCTTGTCTTTTTTTTGAGCAAAAGTTTTTTTTCTTTCCTCAGTTGACTGAACTTTGTTTTCTTCATTAATAGCTATTGCAACTCAGGCTACTGTGGGGTTAAGAAGAAGTGTAGTTTAGACACTTAGAAATGTCTTTGTTTAAAAACAAATTTTTTTAATGCACAGTAAAAGCATCACATGGTCTAACCTCAAAATAATTCTCCCTTTTTGGAAACCCAGGATTCAGTGTGGGCTCTGCCCAGAGCTCAGAGATCCAGTTAAAAGATAGGTAGTCCCTATCTAAATAAAATTTATCTCCTTATACAATCCTCTGATAAATGTTTGTAATTTTATGTTTGGTTTGGCATCCATCTTTAATCTTTCTCTAGCAGTACCAGACTTTTTCTCTCTGTTCCTTATACTGCAAATTTTGCCATTTGATTTTCACCTGAATTGTTTCTTTTAACATGAAAATTTAAGGCTATTTACCTGACAACTGCCTCAGGTTGTGAAACAGGTTATCAAGAATCTGAAAAGGTTTTTATGAATCTATAAGGTGTACTTCTATTGGCATACCTCTGTCTATGTATTTATGTGTTGTGTACACAATGTGTCACTACTGAAAATATATAAAAGAGTTCTAATTAATCGACTTAAAGAAAATAAAAGTGCTTAAATCAAATACTTTATCAGAAAAAGGAAAGACTAGTCAAAATGCTTTTCAAAAATGCATTTGATTTATTATTTTACTTAAGTAAAATCTTTAATAAATAAGCTAGCTTTAAATTTATTGGTAAAGTAATATTAGAAATATCTTAAGAATTGCCAGCATACATTTCTCTTTGCAATTATTAATCAGGCAATTTCATATTTATCCCTGCCATACACTATAAGGTGTCAAAATTTGGTGTAGGGGTAACAAAACTATAAACCCAGCCCAAGACAGAATGCTCTTTGCTTCTGTACTCTTTAATAAATAAGACATTGATATTGGTTTAATGAAAATAGCTAATCTTGAATTATTTAGTAAAATTATCATAACTTCCAATCTTCTGGGTTTAGACAGTCTAGCCTACAGGCAGTAAGGAGGTTTGTTTGGGGAAAGTACTGTTATCACATTTGTTTCAAAGCTAAACTATAAATTAAGTTCCTCCCAAAGCCCAGGAATGAACAAGGACAGCTTAGAGATTAGAAGCAAGATGGAGTCAGTTAGGGCAGATCTTTCTCACTGTCTCAGTTAAAATTTTGCAATGGCACATAACTTTAAGTGATGACTATCACAGTTTTCATAAATAATCTAGGTAAATGAATAAAATAAGTAGACAAATGTAATGGGATAAATACTTGTAGACAAACTTGTCATAATTTAGAATCTAAAGTTATATTAAATTAAATAATAGATATGTCAATATCTGGGTATTTTCCAATAAGAATATATTGTAGGAAAACAGTCTTTCCAAAAAAAAAGTGTCGTTTTTAAAAAGGTGAACGATTTTTGTGTAATTCAAAGCTTATTTAAAAGTTATGTATAAAACAAGGTAAAAGGAACAAGGAAATAAGAGAGATGTAAAGAAAGTTACAGAAATAAAGAGTTTTTATTGTTTGTTTGTTTGTTTGTTTTTTGCAAGAAAGCTTAAAGGGAAATAATTTTATATGAGAAAGAATACTGTATGGTAAATTTAGACCTAGAACAAGATGACAGTAGTTTAAGAAAGAGGGATATTCAGGACAAACCGGAAAGTCCAAGCATGTCATGAATGGTCTGTGTAAGTCACAATAAGAGGATTTATTTTTAAAAATCAAAAACTTTTATGTGATCAAGTTATCTATAATTAAAGGGAAATTATAATGGACTTTCTAGAGATTGGATTTGATGTGAAAAAATACTTATACACTAAGGAATTGATTAGAACAATAAAATTTCCTTAAGGGATTGTTTTACTCTTGATTATAAGCGATTTTAATGTTTTTAATCCAAAGCTTAACTTTTATTGGATCACTCCATTTTCAGTTTTCTTTCTTCTTTTAAAAGGCTCAAAATAATAATGCTCTCCTTCAACTCATTTTCAACTCATGTAAGTTTTTTTCCTCAAGTTCTGTTTGTTGTGGGTTGATGCTAACAATATTTTCTTAAACATCTAAAGGAAATGTTTCTTTCTAACAAAATATTCTGTACACTACAGAAGGTCTTTTCTTTTGCCTTTTGGTAACTGGCCTAACAGACTTTATGTTTTTTTATCAAAATAATTCCTATGCCATTATTATTGAGTTTTGGTTTGCTTAGGGAAAAACAGATTTAAAAAAATTTTAATTAAGGTTATTACATCTGTGTACCTTTCTGTATGTGCTTTTAAGTACTTGTGACATTAAGTTACAGGACTTTGACTTCTGGGTCTAAAAAGGACACAAAGTCCTTCTAAATGTTAAACACTGACCGCAATTAAAGCCTCATTTTCAGGCCCCATAGAAGATGTCAATTAAGGCTGGCATGGTGGTTCATGCCCATAATCCCAGCACTCTGGGAGGCTGAGGAAGGCTGATCACCTGAGGTCAGGAGTTCAAGACCAGTCTGGCCAACATGGCGTAACCCTGTCTCTACTAAAAATACAAAAATTAGCTGGGTGTGGTGGCAGGCACCTGTAATCTCAGCTACTTAGGAGGCTGCGGCAGGAGAATTGCTTGAACCTGGGAGGCAGAGGTTACAGTGAGCCAAGATTCACCACTGCACTCCAGCCTGGGCAAAAGAGGGGGATTCCATCTAAAAAAAACACTAAAGATCCCAATCAAAATAAACTGCATTCCTGAGACACACAGGACCAGAAATTAAAGCCATTCAACTCCTCAAGGCCCAGGGTCTATTGCAGAAGAGGTGAGAGTGTGAAATTATAAGGACCAATTTTAAGGGATAAAATCAATTCAGTTTCTCTATAAATTAACCATTAATGTCAAAGATACACTGATGCAAGACTAGCATATGGGCCCCTGTATCAGATAAACAAGGTTTTCTTGAAGCATTAACCAACTCCTTAACAAAGGTTATAAAGGCTTATGGAAGCTACATCTTATGATCAAGGCTAAAATTTTATAATTGTTTATAAAATTTTGAAAAAGTTAATTGGCCTCATGCTGTTTTCATTAGGGCTTATCATTTGGAAAATTAAGTCTTATCTCTCAAAGAAGGAAGGTTTTTGCCTTTTTAAACAAATCCTTGAGTTATCACTTTGGTTAAATGAATGACTTATTTTACAAGACTTGTAATCCTATTTTGTGTTATCAAGTGTTTTAAACCTTCAATATTTGACTAACTTTCCAAAATCAAATTATAAACTGTCTTTTTCTGACCTAATTAATCTTTAAGATATTACTAATAGGTTCCCTAAAGTCCAAAAAATGACATATTTGGCTTATTTATTTGGCATATAAATGCTACAGGAAGCATTGTCAAATATGTCATGGTGTTTGGTTTTCTCTGGGTTGTATTTGTTTAAATATATTATTGGTGTGTATTACAAAATTACAGAAAACTCCTATAATTCTGATATGACTTAGTGTACATTATCAGTAATAATTATAATTGTTATGTTAAATTATTGTGTGCCACAGAGGTAACAAATTTACTTGTCAATTGTGTCTTTGACTATGGCTGCCCTAAAACATTTTGTCATCCACAGACAATTGTTGTCTTCCGTTGGTCCTCTTAGAAGGTGTTTTTATTATTGGCTATACAACTCTAACAGATGCTCTTGAATATAGGTTTCGGATAACTTTGAAGACTGTGACATCCGAATAGAGGAAAACTTTCGGAACTCATGGAGAGCTGAAATGTTCATGAATACCAAACATAACAAAAATTATCTACATGGACTAAGCTAATAGAAGTCTAAAGTAATCTTTCTAACTAAAACATTGCTGATCCTTTGTTTTGTTTTTCAGAGTCAAGAAAACTTTTAAGTTATTTACAATGTTTAACAATTGAGTACCTATGAACAAAAGGTCGAGTACATTTGTTTTCTCTCTACTTGATTTCTACAGAATTTGGAAACTATTTGTGAGCATTATTAACTCATGACAATACACTTATTTGCATAAGTGCAACAAGAATCTGTTTTCATTTGTAACAGGACAAAACTGGAGAAACTGGTTATTTTACCAAGGCTTTGACTGGAATGGTGTACTTTCCTTTAAGGAATCAAACTTGACTTATGGAGCCAATGAAAGCCCTTGGGAAAACTGTCCTCATCCTTGTCTACACAGTATAATGTGGCCTATATCAATTTTTCAGGATTATTCTTTAGTTTACTGTTTTTCTCCCTTCCTCCCCCTATTGTCATAGGACATGAGACTTCACAACCTGCTAATAATGAGCTTTCCTAATAACTCAGCACCTACCTGTCTAGGAATAAACCATTCTAAGCCATGAGAGATCCAATGAAACCAGAACCCAGAGACTCATTTTCTTCTAAAGTGCCTTCTCAAAAAAAAATTTTTTTTTTTGAGACGGACTCTCACCCTGTCACCCAGGCTGGAGTTCAGTGGCCGGATCTCAGCTCACTGCAAGCTCTGCCTCCCGGGTTTACACCATTCTCCTGCCTCAGCCTCCCGAGTAGCTGGGACTACAGGTGCCCGCCACCTCGCCCAGCTAGTTTTTTGTACTTTTTAGTAGAGAGAGGGTTTCACCGTGTTAGCCAGGATGGTCTCGATCTCCTGACCTTGTGATCTGCCCATCTCGGCCTCCCAAAGTGCTGGGATTACAGGCTTGAGCCACTGCGCCCGGCCTCAAAAAAAATTTTAAAAAGAAAAGGGGGGAAATGTGAAAGGAAAAAAATTCTTGGGGCCCCCAAATCACTAAATTAAAGGAAAAAGTCAGACTGGGAACTGCTTAGGGCAAACCTGCCTACCGTTATATTCAAATTCATCTCTCTGCTCACTGAGATAAATGCATATCTGATTATCTCCTTTGGAGAGGCTAATCAGAAACTCAAGAAAAAGCCACCATTTGTCTCTTAGCCATCTGTGACCTGGAACACCCCTTCCTGCATTGAGTCTTCTCACCTTGCTTCAAGTTGACCTGCCTCTCCAGACAGAACCAATGTTCATCTTGTATATGTTGATTGATGTCTCATGTCTCCCTAAAATGTTTAAAACCAAGCTGTGCTCTGACTACCTTGAGCACGTGTGTTCAGGACCTACTGAGGCTATATCACAGACATGCATCCTCAACCTCGGCAAAGTAAACTTTCTAAATTAAGACCTATCTCAGATTTTGAGGGTTCATAGCAGTAAGCAGAACAGCCAGTTTCCTCTCAACTTAGCCTTAGCAGGAGAAACCTCTGTGTCTGGAAGTCTTTCTCAACTTGAATCATTTTGTCTCCACTAGTTTGTGAGTATTTTGAGACTAGGAGTTACGAGTTATTATTCATCTTTGGAGCTGCAGTGCCTAGCACATTGCCTGATATGGGGGCAGATTTGATAAATGTTTAATGGATAAACAAATGAATGCAAGTGATTCCTGAAGCCCTTTATGTCTAATAAAGAAAACAGAAAAATGTCAAGAAGACCACTTGTTTTAGCAGGACATTCTCAATTTTATATCATAAAAATGCAACTTAAATTTGCTGAGGCAAAAGAGGGCATTTATTTGCTGATAAATGGCAAACCCAACCGTGCAGAATCCCAGAACTCAACCCATGTAGTTAGGCCTTTATCTCTTTCCTTAGTTCCCAGCTCAGTTTGTCTCATCTTGGTTTCATTCTCAACCCAGGACCTCTCCACATGACAGACAAGATGGTCCACCAGTACCCCCAGGTTCATATCCCATTTTTAGCATCCCAGCAGTGGCCATATATTTCCAGAGAAGACTCTGATGGCCCTGTCTGCCCATCCTTGAACCAAATACTTTGGTTGGCAGACAGGGTACTTCAAATGGACAGCATGGTTGACAAACCCACCCCAAGCCAGTCAGCAGGGTACCACTATTACCAGCCTCACCAGGAATACATTGGAATCGGTAAGAAATCTCCTTTAGAAACCAGAAGAAGATTGGAAAGTACAGTGGATTACAATAATCTTCTATGTCTTCCTTTGTTTCTTTCTTTTTTTAAAACAGAGTCTCATTCTGTCACCCAGTCTGGAGTGCAGTGGCACAATCACGGCTCACTACAACCTCTGCCTCCTGGACTCAAGTGATCTTCTTGCCTCAGCCTCCCGAGTAGCTAGTACTACAGACATGGGCCACCATGCCCAGGCTAATTTTTGTATTTTTTGTAGAGATGTGGTCTCAGTATATTTGTCCAGGCTGGCCTCAAACTCCTGGGCTCATGCAATCCACCTGCCTCGACCTCCCAAAGTGCTGGGATCACAGGTGTGAACCATCACGCCTGGCCCTTCTAGGTCTTTCTATCTTCCTGCTCCACCATCCTTACTTAGCATGATGGTTTTTTCATTCATTTATGTAACTTAATAGATGCAAGACATATGCCACAGATCTGGACAGAATAAATGTTTTCAAGGCAGAAAGAAAGAGGGGGGGGTAGTCCCAGCCTTAGCTGTCCTTTTTATGAAGAAAGCAAAAACGTTTCCAGAAACACCTCAAAAAGACTTCCCCTTAAATATCACTGGCCAGCACCGGGTCACACTGCTACCCCTTGTGGCAAGTGAAGCTAGAAATTCTAGTTTTGACAAAGTGAAATAGAATTTCGTGACTAGTTTGGACCAAAACTGATTGTCCCACCCCTCCATCGACCTCTCCTGGGGGCTAATTACACTTGCTCTGAGCCCCCAGAGCACGCTGGGCCTCTCTGATCCTAACGGCCTATGAATTGTACAGCAGTTGCTCATTTTTTGCTGCCCCCACCCCTTGCTAGGATTTCTTTTTTTTTTTTTTTTTTTTTTTTTTTGAGACGGGGTCTCGCTCTGTCCCCCAAGCTGGAGTGCAGTGGCCCGATCTCGGCTCACTGCAAGCTCTGCCTCCCGGGTTCACGCCATTCTCCTGCCTCAGCCTCCTGAGTAGCTGGGACTACAGGCGCCCGCCACCGCGCCCGGCTTTTTTTTTTTTTTTTTTTTTTTGTATTTTTTAATAGAGACGGGGTTTCACCGTGGGCTCGATCTCCTGACCTTGTGATCTGCCCACCTCGGCCTCCCAAAGTGCTGGGATTACAGGCGTGAGCCACCGCACCTGGCTCTTGCTAGGATTTCTAAAGAGATGCCCACATCCTTGTATCCCCAGCACTTAGCAGTGCCTAGCTTCGTTCCACCAGTTTCTTTGAGTGACTGCCACGCGCGAGGCCCTGTGCAAATAAGCAGGCGATTGGTGAACATTTCCTGGATGGATGGATGGATGGATGGACAGATGGGTGGATAGATGGATGGATATCATCATTGTGCAGTGGTTCCCATCAGGGTAGCCTGAGTCTCCCCGCCCCCTCCCCTCATCCCTCTCACTCCAGGCTGTCATTTCACTTTCCTAAAAGCCTTCCCTTTGCCCATGATGCCAATGACTAGCTGTCCTGAAGCAATAGCTAGTACTTTCCCTTCCTGCCACCTAGCATCCAGCCGAACCTTGAATCAATACCAGTAAAATGGGTGTGAACGGAAGGAGGCTGCTCATTATTTGCCATTATTTACCTCTGAGTCTGTGCATTCCCATTCCTTCCCATATTAATTCTCTCCCCCCGCAGCTCCCCCTCCCCTTCTCTATCCTTGGGAACTGGTTCAACCAGAGTACAACCAGCTCATCTGCATCTGGCCCTAAAGAACCTGCGGGAGCCAGAGGCAGAGGCAGAGGGAAGGCTGCATAGGAGCTGCAGCGCGGTGCAGCGAGCACACACCCCGGCCCGCGCCGCCCCGGGCTCGCCCATGAGGCCTCTGCCGAGCGGGAGGAGGAAGACCCGAGGCATCTCCCTAGGACTCTTCGCCCTCTGCCTGGCCGCAGCCTGCTGTCTGCAGAGTAAGCTCTGGGGGATGCCCCGGGTGCTGGAGGAGCGGTGATGGGTAGGGGAGTGCGTGCGGGTCCCGGGGTCTAGCAGCGACCCCCCTGGCCCTTGCCCACCTTGTCCGGCTGAGGGCACGCGGTGAGCTCGGGCTGGCAGGCACCGCGCTGCTTCCTCATGGGGCTGGGCGCGGCCTGGAGACCCGGCGCCCGACCGTGGCGGGAGGGGCCGGGCAAAGCAGAGGCTACAGACCGCGGCGCCCCGGCCCACTTTGGGGCGCCAGCCCCACCCGGTGAGCCCGGCCTGCAGTTATCAGAGCTGGAAGGTGGCCCAGAGATAACCCGCTCCCAACCCTATGGCCGCCGCCTCTGCAACATTTTTTTCTTTTTCCTGGAATAACCAGATTGCAGTCTGTGCGCCGCCCCCTACTGTGGGGACCCACCATGGCCTTCCCAGGTCATCTCCCGGGAGAATAATCAGGCCTCCCTGATCAGTCAGACGAACCCACAGCAGCCTGCTCCCGTGAGAAAAAAGGTTCTGGGGCTTGGGTTGGGCGTTGTGGCCTGAAGTCCCCAGGCTGGAGGTGGTCCTCTCCACCAGCGCACTTAGCAGATTCGCTTTGGATGGCCGGGACCTGGAATCCCCAGCCTGGTGAGCCTGGATGTGAAGCATAGTCCCACAGGCTCTCTTGGACACAAATAACAGATCCTAGCACAGTTTTACTTTCTCATTTAATCATTACCATTCGCATGCCCATCTTACAGATGGACCAACTGAAGTTTAGAGAATGACAGAGCAGGGCCGCTGGAGATGAGAGGCCTCCTAGTAAGAGCCAGCATTTATTAAGCATTTATGCATTTACCATCCCTCAGACTTTACAAGACCCGTCTCATTTAGTCCTTAGGGCAACCCTAATAAACTACTCTTATTCCTGTTTCACAAGTGAGGAAACTGAGGCACAAAAATGTTATCAGCCGATCGTGGTGGCTCACGCCTGTATTCCCAGCATTTTGGGAGGCCGAGAACGGCGGATTCCTTGAGTCCAGGAGTTCAAGACCAGCCTGGGCAACATGGCAAAACTGTCTGTAGTAAAAATATGAAAATATTAGCTGGGTGTGGTGGCCTCTGCCTGTAGGACCATCTACTGGGGTTGGGGGACAGGGGAGCTGAGGTGGGAGGATCACGTGAGCCCAGAAGATTGAGGCTTCGGTGAGCCCTGATTGTGCCGCTGCACTCTAGCCTGGGTAACAGAATGAGACCTTCTCCAAAACTAAAGAAAAAGAAAAGAAGAGAGAAAGAGAAAGAAAGAAATGTTATGTCACTTATACAAGGTGACTGAACGATCTAACACTTTTGACCTTTACATCCCTCTGGCTAGAGCCCAGCTTTGGAGGTTGCAAATCTCAGAAACCCAGTAAGACAGAGGCGTGTTCCTCTGGCAGCTGTGGATCAAGAAATAGTTGTTAGTCTCGAGCAGGTGGATGGGTGTGTTCGTCATTGCAGTGGCTTTTTCTATTATTTCTCAAACCTTTAGCACTTGTTTCCAATCACCATACTTACACATCTGTTCAGATACCCATCATGCTCAGGGACCAGCCATTCGTAATAGTGTATAATTCATTCATTCACTCACTCATTGACTGCACCCTCTCCCTGCAAGAAGCAGGCCACAGTAGGTACCTAGGATATGGTGGTTCACAGTTTTGTTCTCAGGAAGCTCAGGTGTCATGGGGAAGACAGACAAGCGAACAAGAGGGGCAGCCTTGCAATGGCAAGCCTTGAGAGGCAAGAGGTGCCATGTTCTGTGATCCCTAGTGTCTCAAAATCCAGACTTGAGCAAACTTCCCCAGAACAGCCCCACCTACTCATACCTGCCAGATGGGTAGGAGCAGTTGGGGAGACAGGACAAAGGGAATGCAGGGCGTCCCAGACAAAACAGCACATGCAAAACCTGGAGGCCAGGTAAAAGTTTGCAGTTTTCCATTGAGACCTGTCTCATGCACAGCAGTAAGCTCCAGGAGGGCAAGCCCTCTGTTTCAACTCGGGGTCCCTAGCACTTGCCCAGTGCTAGCCAGGGCCTGCCCCTTTAAAAGATGTTAAATGAATGTGTGCCTGCCTGAATGAAGCGTGTGCTTTGGAGCCAGCCATAATGATGAAGAGTAGGCCTCCTCCTTCCTACCAGTTCCCTGCATTCTCTACCTCTTCTGCCTGTGTCAAAAGCTTCATCCAGAACCCCTGATATTCACCATTTACCCTGAAGTCTGAGTTAAAGCATGCCAAACACCCTGCTTTTGAAACATTTCCCCTACAAATGTATGGGTCCTCCCGAGATTCATATATTCAAGCCCTAACCTCCAATGTGATGGTATTTGGAGGAGGGGATTTAGGGAGGTGATTTGGTTTAGATGAGGTCATGAGGTGGGACCCCATAATGGGATTAGTGTCTTTATAAGAAGAGGAAGAGAGACCAGAGCTCTCCCTCCCAGCTGTGTGAGGACACAGAGAAAATGGATATTAGCAAGCCAGGAAGAAGGCCCTCACCAAAAAACTGGCACCTTGATCTTGAGTTTCCCAGCCTCTCCAGAGCTGTGAGAAATAACTGTGATTTAAGCCACATCAGTCTATGGTCATCTGTTACAGCAGCCCAAGCCGACTAGGACAAGCACTTATGGGCTTGGAAAGCTGGCAGGCCTCCCCACCAGGCAAGCATCTTTCTAGAACATTTGTTCATGTCCTTTCCCAGTACATTAGCCATCAGGCTCACGAGTACCCACCCAGTGCTCCCTCTCATTTGGAGGCACTGGATCTGAGACCACAGTAGGATAGTTTAGTTAATGGCCTGGGCCAGAATCAGCTTGCTTTGTTCCAATCCCAATTTCGAAGTAACAGTCAGCTCCCCCAACACACACACATACACACAGTGGGGCCAGTCCTCAGGAAAATAGAGGAACAGGGCTAGGGCTGAATCCAAAGCTGAGGAGGGAGTGGACAGACCCAGGGATGCCACAGCCAGAATGGAGCCGTGGGTTCTGGGCTTAGTGGAAGGTTGAGGTGGGTGGGATGAGGAGGGAGCCAGTATAGGAGGAATCCCCTCGAGGCCCTTCATGAGATGCTGGGTCCATCACTCCATAAGTCCTCAGCAGCTGCCCAGTGCTGTCATCCATGTGGCAAATATCTTAGAAGCACCTACTATGCTGCTGTGGGCCGTGTGCTGATCCCTGATCAAACAGACAAATGGTCTCACTCTGCACTGTCCTTTCAGATTTATAAAAAATATTTTTGCATACATACAAATGTACCGACTGGAAAAAAAAAGTGAGTTTCCAATGTACTTAAAAAAAAAAGGCAATCATGGGGCCGGGCGCTGTGGTCATGTCTGTAATCCCAGCAATTTGGGAGGCCGAGCCGGGCAGATCACAAGGTCAAGAGATCGAGACCATCCTGGCCAACACGGTGCAACCCCATCTCTACTAAAAATACAAAAATTAGCCAGGCGTGGTGGCAGGCGCCTGTAGACTCAGCTACTCGGGAGGCTGAGGCAGGAGAATCACTTGAACGAGGAAGCAGAGGTTGCAGTGAGCCGAGATCATGCCACTGCACTCCAGCCTGGCAACATAGTGAGACTCCATCTCAAAAAAAAAAATGCAATCATTCTGTACTGTTTACTCAGCAACTTAGTTTCTACACCAATTTTTTTTAGCTCTATCCATGCTGATAAAGGAAGTGCATTCCTTTCAACTTCTCTACATATGTCATCATATAAATATGCTGCTTTTTACTTAGCCAGGCCCCACTGATGGACAATTAAGCTTTCAGCTTTTAGCCCTCACTCAGGGGAGAGAGACTCCTCATACAGGGTGATGTGTGCAGTGCTAGTGATGGCGCACATCGTATGGAAGAGGTGCCAGCTCCCTGGCTGACGGGCACCCCTGCACACACACCTCCTCCCCACCTCAGAAAATGCCTGAAAGACAAAATTGAAGCTGTTGGGGGGATAGAGTCAACCGGAAAGTCACACAAATGTCTTACTTCCTGATCTCCAAGAGCCTTCCTGAGTATACTCCCTACTGGTCTGGAGCAGGGCAAGGGCCAGGAGACTCTCCTCTCCATTGTCCCTAGGACCTAAGGACAGCTATATCCCTTATCTGATGTAAGACTTTTTTGGGGGGGGGGGGAACAAAAAACTTTTACTATATCTAAAGTCAGGATTCATGTTATAAATCAATAGCTTTGGAGCTGGGCACAGTGGCACACACCTGCAGTCCCAGCTATGTGGGAGGCCGAGGTGGGAGGATCACTTGAGCTCAGGAATTTGAGACCAGCCTGGGCAACATAGTGAGACCGTGTGTCTAAAACTCACAAAAAGGCTTTACTCCAATTTTTGTCAGCCTGGATTGAAGTTGAGTTCTTCCAAAGAGAATGTGTGTTGCTTCTGCCAGTCATGGGAGGCCTCCTGCCTGGAGAGTCAGAAAACGCTTCATGGAGAAGGTGAGGTTGAGTCTTGAAAGATGAGTGTGTACAGCAGGACAGGGTGGAGAAGAGAATTGCAGGCATACAGCAGGTGCTCAAAAAATAGGTGCACAATACCTCTGGGACCTGGCAAGGGAAGAGG
Source organism: Macaca nemestrina (assembly GCF_043159975.1). Taxonomy (NCBI): domain Eukaryota; kingdom Metazoa; phylum Chordata; class Mammalia; order Primates; family Cercopithecidae; genus Macaca; species Macaca nemestrina. The sequence continues at coordinate 93,772,010 of NC_092136.1, read as the reverse complement.
GAGTGGAAGCTGCCCTAAGATGCACCCATGGGAACTTAGCCACTGCCCCACTCAGAGACCCCACTGACGCTGGAGCCCCATTGCTTGTGTACTCAAGGTGCTGGCTTCTCTGCACCTGGATTTTCCCCGCAAAATGGGCTTTGGGTTGGAAAGTAATTACTTATCCAGCAGGAATGAGAGTGGGAGGGACAGGGATTGATAAGTTTCAAGTTGGAAATAACTCGCCACTCCTGTAACTGGTTTGCTGTGCTGGGAAGGCACCCGTCATCCCTATAGGAAAAGGAAAAATGACACACTGGACAGTAAAAGGAGCACAGGACACTCTTTGTCCATGCGTCCAACTGGTCAAGGGAGCATACTAGCCTTTCTGTCTGCTGAGGCACACCCTCGGGCAGCTCAGGCGCGTGCCATGCTGACCCCAGAGGAGCCCTGCTGCAGAGAATCCTCAGCTGACAGTGCCCATGCCAATCCCAGTGCTGTGTGTAAGCCCCGTATGTGGGGTCACCTTTCTCTGAGTACATACGGACCTTGTAAGATGCCCACATCCTGCTATAGACCAATTAGATCAGTATCTCTGAGGGCAGGACCCAGACACTGTTTTGTTTTGCTTTTAAGCTCCTCAGTGGTTCCAATGTGTGGCCAGAGAAGTACTGCACTAGACTAGACCATTCCCCTCCATTAGTCTGATCCTATGGAAACAGCTGGTTCAGCACATCTCCCGCCTGCTGTTCTCAGAACACCCAACATTGTGTCATAGAGTCTCACCTGTGTCTTCGTGGTTTTATCCTGGCAAACCTAAAAATACTTTCCCACCAGGCTGAGGGCAGGAGACAAGGCTGCCTTGCTGGGAAGTTTGGTTTGGCTCAATAAATGGTTCCTGAACACCCACTGTGCCTGGAACAGCTTGCCAAGAGCTGGGGTAGCAGCGGGGCCTTGCACCGAGGGATTGTAAGTCAAATCCTAAGCAGCTGATTCGCTGTCAGTTGCCCTAGGAGCTTTTTTTTTTTTTTTTTTTTTTTTTTTTTTTTTTTTTTGAGACGGAGTCTCGCTCTGTCGCCCAGGCTGGAGTGCAGTGGCCGGATCTCAGCTCACTGCAAGCTCCGCCTCCCGGGTTCACGCCATTCTCCGGCCTCAGCCTCCCGAGTAGCTGGGACTACAGGCGCCCGCCACCTCGCCCGGCTAGTTTTTGTATTTCTTAATAGAGACGGGGTTTCACCGTGTTAGCCAGGATGGTTTCGATCTCCTGACCTCGTGATCCGCCCGTCTCGGCCTCCCAAAGTGCTGGGATTATAGGCTTGAGCCACCGCGCCCGGCGGGGAGGAGCTTCTTGAAGAGGAGGCCTTGATGACAAAGTAGGAGGTAGTCAGGTGAGGAGGGAGAGAGAGAAAGTTCTTAGCACTGGCGAATTGTGAGGACAACCACCTTCTCTTTGTGGACCAGTAGAAGGGGTGATAATTCTTTACTTTAATCAGGCTTTTCGACTCGTGTTAATTTCCTTGTATTCAGTCTAACTAGTTGTCTGATGGTTAAGGGAATGGAGCTTGGGAAGGTCTTGGAGCTTGGGAAGGCTTTGCATCTTGGGTGGAAGGTGCTGGAATAATTCCTCCAGTAGACCCCTACACTAGTGCCAGAGGAGGAGGGAGATGTGGGTCCTTGGCGGCACTAGGCACAGGTAAGGGGACTTAACGTCAAGCTCCTCTGACAGTTTGCCCTTGTGTACTAATAAGAGATTCCCGCCCCAGGCTCACTCTGGGACTGGATCACAGTCTTTTTTAAAAGCCAATGCCTCAAAGCAGAACATCAGAGCTCCTCTCTCCTCTCCCCATCCACCAAGCCTTCCATGCACTTCGGGATGGGATTTCAGGGGTTCTTGAACCAGAACTTGCTCCTTTATGTCAGGTCAATTCAATTCGACAGCCCGTGCTTGCATGAGTCACATCACATACTGCTGTGTGCTGGTGATTCAGACATAAGCACAATGTGATACCTGCCACACCTTCTAGCAGGGGAGACGGGCAGTCAGTCATCTAACATGAGTGGAAGGCTGGTGTGAGCTGTGCTATGGGAGCCTAGTGGGGCCTGGCAGAGGAGATGACATTAAAGATGGGTTTGAAGAGTGAGCAGGAACCTGAGAATGGGAAAGCGGTGAGCTGAGCTGAGGTTGAGTGAATAAAGGCCCAGTGGGGGATGGTCCGTAGTTTGGTACAACTGGAACTGGGGGGTGAGGAGTCGTGGGAGATGGAAATGGAAAAGAAAGTTGGGACCAGATTACTGAGGTCTGTCAGAGCCAGGGAAGACAGCTAGATGTGTGGTTTAGAAAGATCACTGATAATAGCCTCCAACCAACTGAAGAGATGAAAAGCCAGTATCTCCTCAGTTTTGTATAACTTAATAAATTAACAATTACAAGATAATAATAACTGTGACTGCTTACCGAGCACTTCATGACAGGCACTGTAACAGCTGCTTTTGATTCATCTTCAGAGTTAGCCTGCAACGAGATGTCATTAGTCCTTATAGGTGCAGAAACTGAGGCTCAGAGAAGTTGAGGGACTTGCCTAAAGACATTCATTCATTCTGGTACATATGAGAAGCCCACAGTGCCAGGCACTGTGCTAGGCCCTGGGGATTCAATGGTCACCAAGACGGACCAACCCCTATGTTCACATAGCTGACGGCAGATCGAGGAGGATGAGCCATTCATCAGGAGGAATTACAACAGAGGGGGATAAGTGTGTTGCTGGAGAGAAACAGGGAACAATGGGAACACAGAAATGGGGCCGTTAACTTGGTGCTAAGGATTGGTGAAGGCTTCCTGGAGGAAATGATGTTTAAACAGAAATTTAAAGGATGAAGAGGAATTGGCCTATTAGTTTTTCTGGAGGAGAATTTACTGTAACCTGTGGTATCCAGTTATGCATGTGCCTGAATTTTTTTTGTTGTTTGTTTGTTTGTTTTTGAGACAGAGTGTCACTCTGTCACCCAGGCTGGAGTGCAGTGGTGTGATTTCGGCTCACTGCAACCTCCGCCTCCCAGGATCAAGTGATTCTCCTGCCTCAGCCTCCTGAGTAACTGAGATTACAGGTGTGCACCACCACACCCGGCTAATTTTTGTATTTTTTGTTTCGCCATGTTGGCCAGGCTGGTCTCGAACTCCTGACCTCAAGTGATACACCTGCCTCGGCCTCCCAAAGTGCTGGGATTACAAGCGTAAGCCACTGTCTCCAGCCCTGAATGATCTTTTGATCACTCTATACCCCTCCTTCAAGTGCTGTCAGGCATCCTGTAAAGTCCCCCCAAAAGAATTGTTGGGAGATAACAACACCTCATTTCTTCCTTTATCTTCCTGTTCAACACACATTTACTGACCGCACCTTCTAGTTCCCCAGACTGGCCGCTGGCCCAGGCCTGACTCAGTCTTGACACCCAGCTTTGCAGAGGGCAAACCCAGCCAGGTCCCCAACCCCTTGCACACTGGTGCAGGGTGAGGCAGTCGCTGCTGTCATACCCTGCTTCCTTGGCATCTGATTAGAATCACAGCAGTGACTTTTACATACCCTGTGGTCTTTCAGAAAAGAGTCCAGCTTTCCAGCAAGGGTGGCTCTTGTTGGTGCCTGGAAAAGGTGTGGCAGGAAGATTCCAGAAGGAATTCCACAGGGAAGAATTTCAGGTTGCCCATTCTTGCCACCCTTCAGAAGTGAATTGTGGATTTACAAATGCTTATTCCAGTTATATTATGTGATCTGGAGCAGAAGAACCAGCCTCCTCCTCCAACACTCCCGGTCTCAGATCTTCTGCTTTAATCCCTGATCTAACTCCAGCTTCTGCTTATATACTCCCAAGGATGGGGAGCTCATTACCTCACCAAGAAAGCCTGTGCATCTTCAAAGAATTCTCATTAATAATAGCTACTATTTATTGAGCTACCACCAAGTGTTAGAGAGTGATAAGCTCTTTACATATACTGTGTCATTTGAACTTTATTCTGCTGCAGGAGGTAGACACGGCACTATTATATCATCCTTATTTCCTAGGTACCATAACAGGCTGAAAGAAGGTAATTCATGGCCGGGCGCGGTGGCTCAAGCCTGTAATCCCAGCACTTTGGGAGGCCGAGGCGGGCGGATCACAAGGTCAGGAGATCGAGACCACAGTGAAACCCCGTCTCTACTAAAAATACAAAAAATTAGCCGGGCGCGGTGGCGGGCGCCTGTAGTCCCAGCTACTCAGGAGGCTGAGGCAGGAGAATGGCGGGAACCCGGGAGGCGGAGCTTGCAGTGAGCCGAGATCGCGCCACCGCACTCCAGCCTGGGCAACAGCGTGAGACTCCGTCTCAAAAAAAAAAAAAAAGAAGGTAATTCATTTACCGCAGTTCACACAGTTGTTACTGGCACAGCTAAATTTTGAACACCAGTTAGTCTGACTCTAGAGTCCATGAATGTATCTGTTCTACACACTCTGCCTCAATTCTGTTCACCAGAACCTGTGTCCTTTCACTCTTGATCCATTGACCCTGGTTCCGGTAATGACTGCATGTCCCAAAACTTCCCTTCCCCAAGATAAGAAGTGCTGCATCACAGACTAGCCCCTGCCTGGCAGGAACGGTGTTAGCAGAGCAGTGTGAGAGGGGAGGAGGGCCTGGCCTGCTGGGACCCTGAGGGTATCCTTGGTGTCCTTTTCACTCTAAGGTCTTACAGAATCCTTTCAGCCAAAGTTCTAAAAGTACGGTTCCGGGACCACCAGCAGCGTCACCCTACTGAATGAGAAACTGGGGGCTGCGCCCTGCAATCTGGGTCTGTGATCACCTCCAGGTGGTTCTAATGGAGCTGAATGCTAGAACCACTGGGTTAGAGTTTTGAGGAGGGTGGAGGCAGCATCACCTAGGTGTTACCAGAAGGAAAGCCTTGAGTGAGTTGTCCAGGCCCTTGACGTTTTGAACTAAGAACTGAACAAAACACACCAAGTAACAAAGGAATGAAACACAGGAATGCAGCAGCAAAAGCAGGGATTTGTTACAGCAAGAAAGCACTCCGCAGGGTGGGGGCAGCCTGAGCCAGAGTTTACAGTGTTTTCTGGGTTTTAAATATTCCTTTTGAAGTCCTTATCGGTTACCCCTTATCTGGATGAAGGATTAGGTCCTTGGCTAATTAAAGGCTGAAGTGAATGGTGGCCTATGCAGATTAAAGAGATGGCCCATGCTTGGCCCGAGGCCAATCTAAGGCACTCTCCCTTTCCCTCTGAGACCTGAGGGAGGGGGAAGGGTGTAGAGAGAGTAGCCTTTGGGCCTGCGAAGGTGAGGTTTTTCCTTTTGGTTTAGCTTTAGGAAGTTTTCGTTAATTGGCCTTAGGTTGCCTGCCCCCCCACCCAGGTGTTTTCCCTTTAATTTAGGAAATTATCATGAATTGGCTTCAGATTCCCTGCCCCAGACCTTGGTGTTTTCTCTTGATTCAGTTTTAGGAAGTCAGCACGAATGGGCCCTAAGTTCCCTGACTGCAGAACCTATTCTTCTACGGAGAGGCACTTGTTAGAAGTGCACTTTTAGGACTCACCTCACCCTACTGAATGAGAAACTGGGGACCTGGCCCTGCAATCCGGTTCGGTGATCACCTCCAGGTGGTTCTAATGGAGCCAAATGCTGAGAACCACTGTGTTAGAGTTTTGAAGAGAGTGGAGGGAGCCAATGGAATGACTTTGCCTGCCTGTTCTTCCTCCTAAGCCCCCAAAGCATCACTAGAAATAGGACTAGCCAGATACAGTAAAATTTCAGTGATGCCAGAAATAGTCCACTTCCCCCAACTATCTTCCTGAAAGAGCTGTCCCTAGTGTCTCCAACATTGCTCTCTCTTTCACATAGTTCTTTGGCTTCAGGCTTTGTGCCCACTGTAAAGGAATTCTAATAAATGGTCTTCAGCTGCTAACACCTCTGTGGATTAGCTCAGTGGTTATCAATCTTATTTATTTATTTATTTATTTATTTATTTATTTATTTATTTTTTTTGAGACGGAGTCTTGCTCTGTTGCCCAGGCTGGAGTGCAGTGGCCGGATCTCAGCTCACTGCAAGCTCCGCCTCCCGGCTTTACGCCATTCTCCTGTCTCAGCCTCCCGAGTAGCTGGGACTACAGGCGCCCACCACCTCGCCCGGCTAATTTTTTGTGTTTTTTAGTAGAGACGGGGTTTCACCGTGTTAGCCAGGATGGTCTCGATCTCCTGACCTCGTGATCCGCCCGTCTCGGCCTCCCAAAGTGCTGGGATTACAGGCTTGAGCCACTGCACCCGGCCCAGTGGTTATCAATCTTGATGCATGCTGGAAACACGTGGGAAGTTTTAAAAAATCACCGAAACCTTGGTTGCACCCTCGGATGCTGAGTTCATTGATCCAGGAGAGTGTTGTAAAACCTTCCCCAGATGATCTAATGCACAATCAAGTTTGATAACAACAGATTAGCTGATTCAGTCCTTTCCAATCAGAAAACTGGGGCCAATTATTTCTGGAAATAAAAGCCACAGAAGGGCATTTGCTAGGGCTACCATAACAAATGACCACAGCTGGGGTGGCTTAAACAACAGAAATTCATTGTCTCCAAGTTCTAAAGGCTGGAGGTCTGGGATCAAAGTGTCAGCAGGGCTGGTTAGTTCTGAGGCCTGTAAGAGTGACTGTTCCATGTCGCTCCCTGGTTTCCGGTGGTTTGCTGGCAATCTGGCATTCCCTGGCTTGTAGATGCATCCTCTGATCTCTGCCTTCATCTTCATACGGCATTCTCTCCATGTGCATATATGTCTATATCCAAATGTCTCCTTTTTAGAAGGGTCATATTCAATTAGGGCTCACCGTAATGACCTCATTTTAACTTGATTACCTCTGTAACAACCCTATCTCCAAATAAGGCCACATTCTGAGTTCTGGTTAGGACGCCAACATATCTTTTTGAGGATACACAATTCAAACCATAACAGGCAAAAGGGGCAGGAGCTTTGGGTAGAGCGCAGGTCTGGATGGAACCAAGCACTACCTAGATTCCATCCTTATCTGTAACCTGAGGCTCCCACCCATGCCCTACCAGCCTTTTCACACCACTGCCCCACTTCCTCAAGCTGGCACTGGTGGACTATGACAATATTCTTTTTAATGCACCTCATAGAGAGTGCTTACTGTGTGTCATACTCTGAGTTTTCACAACCATGCAAAGCAGGCGTTGCTATTCCCACTTGATGCAGGAAGAAACAGATTCAGGTAGGCCAAGTAACTTGTAAGGAACAGGAGATAGCCGAGGGAAAGTGTATTCAGAAGGAAGTAGGGGTATCTGCCAGGGACAGAGGTGCCAGGCCTCTCCCTAGACCTGGAACCAGGACCTCAGAAGCCATAACGGTCCACGGCAGCAGCTCCTGTCCGCAGCAGTCCCTGGGCCACGGGAGCCCAGTCTCTCCTGCTGCCCGGCAGCCTCTTGCCAGGACCAGCTTTCTCTGCTCCACTTACTGTGGCCTTGGGGAAGCAGCCCTTCTCTTGGGGCCACCATAGGGCCTAAAAGGCCCCTCATCCTAAGTTCACGCCCTTGAGACAGAGAATCTGATTGGCCCAGTTCAGATCAGGTATCAGCCTCGGGCCAATCACTGCAAGTGGGTTCGCAAGGCCCTTTCTGCAGGGTCTGGGATGTAAGAAGGCCTGGCGCCCCTGGTTGGGCAGCCGATTTCACTCATTAGGGACTCCGGAGTGGAGCTGGAGCATGGGCCCAAGAGCAGGTTGGTTCCCGACCCCATCCTTCCCCAAATGCTTCTTGAATGGAAAGGGACTGAATTCTCTTGGTCTGGAATCAGAGCTTGTGCCCCTGGAATTGCTCCTGGCTGTCTTTCTTACCTGTATAGTTTTGTTCGTTTGTTTGTTTTATTTTTTTGAGACAGGGTCTCGCTCTGTCACCCAGGCTGGAGTGCAGTGGTGCGATCTCAGCTCACTGTAGCCTTGACCTCCCAGGCTCAAGTTATCCTCCCCATCTCAGCCTCCCCAGTAGCTGGGAACACAGGGGCCCATGCCACCACACCCGACTTTTTTTTTTTTAAGAGATGGGGATTCACCATGTTGGCAAGACTGGTCTTGAACTCCTGGGCTCAAGTGATCTGTCCACCTTGGCCTCCCAAAGTGCTGAGATTACAGGTGTGAGCCACTGCGCTCTGCCTTGTTTGGTTGGTTTTTTTTTTCTCTCTCTCTACGATGGAGTCTGGCTCTGTCGCCCAGGCTGGAGTGCAGTGGCCCGACCTTGGCTCACTGCAACCTCCGACTCCCGGGTTCAAGCGATTCTCCTGCCTCAGCCTCCCGAGTGGCTAGGTCTTCAGGCGCCCCCACCACACCAGCCTGATTTTTGTATTTTTAGTAGAGACGGAGTTTCACCACATTGGCCAGGCTGGTCTTGAACTTCTGGTCTCAAGTGATCCACCCGCCTTGGCCTCCCAAAGTGCTGGGATCGCAGGTGTGAGCCACCACGCCCAGCTTTGTTTTTTAAATTGAATCATTGACAGAAAAGCCACCAAGTGGCTCAGAAAGGGGAAGGAGTTTGTGCAGAGTCGCCCAGCTATAGCGTGTGCAGCCCAGACAGAACCTGGGTCTTTCGGCTCCACAGTATGTACTCTCCCTGGTAGGGATTGGGAGGGGTCTTTTCTGGCTTTCCCTGCACACCCACCCCCCCACCCCCCTGCATCTTGCCCTCCTCTGCCACCCTCTGCACCCGCCGGCGGATCCCTCGGCCCCCGTTGCTCTGAATCAGTTGTGTCACGCAGTCGGCTGAGTTTCCCTCTTAAGAGTCAGAGAAGCAGATTGCCTGTTTTATTTTAAAAATTCCTTTTTTTGATGGGTGTGTTTGCAACAGCCTGAGGCACACTATGAATGATCTTCTGATTAGTCCTGAGATTCTTCTTGGTGTGGCTGGCATATAGCCCCAGTATACCCATGACTACCGTTTATTGTTTATTTGTGGGGTGAGTGCACTGTGCTAGGCATTCAGCATATTGCATTCACTTTCATTCTTTCTAACATATCTGATCTGTGAGATGTCTATGTCCATCCTCATTTTACACATGAGGAACAGAGTCAGTGACTTTGAGCTAATTTGGCCAACGTCATGATATTAACAAAGAGCAGATTGATATTGGAACCCACTTCTGCTTGACTGATTTCCTCTGAAGCCCTTGCTTCCCTGGTGCATCTCCAGGGATTCCTTCCCTATGTGGCCCCATTTGCCAGGAATTCAGAAACTGGACTCTGCGTGCTTGAGGGCATATGTAGAAGCATCGGTGCACGCACATGCATGTGTGTGATACAGGGAAGTTTAGATAGAAGGATCAAAAATATATTTCAGGCCAGGCAAGGTGGCTCACACCTGTAATCACAGCACTTTGGGAGGCCAAGGTGGGCAGATCACTCAAGGTCAGGAGTTCAAGACCAGCCTGGCCAACATGGTGAAACCCCATCTCCACTAAAAATACAAAAATTAGCCAGGCATGGTGGCACACACCTGTAATCCCAGCTACTCAGGAGGCTGAGGCAGGAGAATCGCTTGAACCCGGGAGGCAGAGGTTGCAGTGAGCTGAGATCATGCCACTGCACTCCAGCCTGGGTGACAGAGCAAGACTCCATCTCAAAATATGTGTGTGTGTGTGTCTATGTCTGTGTCTGTGTGTGTGTGTATTTTATTTTTATTTTTATTTTTTCAGACAAAAAGAAGGAGGCAAATTGGGTCCCAAGGGTCACACAAGAACTAGCTGTGGAGTCCAAAGTTCTGATCCTGTGCTCAGCTTGGCATAGTACTGGATTCTGTACCCCACACCCCCAGATCACATGTACAACCCTATAAGGGGAGTCACTGCACAGAAATTCCCATCCATGTTCCAGGCACCCTGTAGAGTTCCGGGGCTGCAACAGGGAACCAAATAGGCAACTCCTGCCCTCACGAAACTTACAGTCTAAAGGGAGAACAGATGTCAAATACCCACACAAGTGTATACTTACAAACTGTGATAGTTACTATGATGGAAAAGTGCTATGAAAACACACAAGAAGAGACCTGACCTAGCCTGGAGTTGAGACAGGCTTCCCAAAAGAGGTGATGACTGAGATCTGAAGGATGAATAAAGGTTAACAGGCAAACAAGGGAGGGAGCAGGCAGGGGGAGTAGCCTATGCTAAGTCCCTGCAGTGAGTGAGAACAAGATGAACCCAAGGGGCTGAAGAAAGGGCAGTGTGCCTGGAGCTCAGGGTATGAGGGCGTGCTGAGGATGCTGAGGCCTAAGTGATGGGCAGGAGCCAAATGACACCTGGCCAGTCAAGCCTTTGAAGAGGTTTGACTTCATTCCTAGAGCAACGGAGAGCCAGATAAGGGTTTTAAACAGGAGGGTGACGAAATACAATGAAGTTTTGAAAATATCACTCAGGATGCTGTGTAGACAGTAAGTTAGTGGGGATTAAGCAGGCATAGTGAGGCACATTGAGAGACCATTGTCACCATTTGTGAGTTGGTGGCTTGAACTACGGTGATGGTGAAAGAAAGAGCACCCAAATCAGATTCAAGTTACATGTTGGAGGCGAAATTGACAGGACCCTGTGACAGATGTGATGTAGTGGGTGAGGAAGGAGGAGGTGTCAGGATGGTGTCCTGTGGAGCTGACTGGCTGGGAGAGCCTTTCACTGAGGTTGGGGACCCCAGACAACCAAATTTGGGAGACAGGATTATACATTTATTGTTTTATTTTAAAATTAATTTGCTTCTTTAGTTTTTGCTTATGTTTGAATAGGTAGTATTTGCACACAGTCCAAAATTCAAAATGTGTATCTGTAAAAGCCTCCCCGTCTTATCCTCCAGCCACCGAGTTCCTCCTCCTTACCCCCTGGAGCCAATAGGTATTACCAAGTTCTTCCGTATCTTTCCAGATAGTCATGGCTGTAAACTCAATTGTGTGCATTTAATTTATCTTTGAAGATGTAGATTTTGAAGTGCCTGTCAACTGTCAGGTACAGATGTAAAGCAGATAGTTGGATTAATGAGTCTGGTACTCAGAGGTGCAGTTGTGTTGGTGATGTGAATTTGGAAGTAACTGGACTCAGAGCTGCATGCATAGATGGGATTACCTAGGGAGAGAATAAAGAATAAAGGAGAGGGCCTAGGACCAAGCTCAAGGAATTCTGTGATATAATGGCAGATCAGAGTATCTTAGCCTATTTTTGGTTGCTGTAACTAAATACCAAAGACTGCATAGTTTATAAGGAATTTCTTTTTAAATTTTTTTCTAATTTTTAAAGAAACAGTCTTGTTCTGTTGCCCAGACTTCAGAGCAGTGATGCAATCATAGCTCACTGAAGCCTGAAACTCTTGGACTCAAGTGATTTTCCCCCTCAGTCTCCTGTGACTACAGGTGTACACCACCACACCTGGCTTTTTTTTTTTTTTTTTTGAAGATACATGGTGTTGTTTTGCTGCCCAGGCTGGTCTTGAACTCCTGGCCTCAAGCAAGCCTCCTGCCTTAGCCTTCAAAAGTGCTGGGATTACAAGCATGAGCCACTGCACCTGGCCATAAGAATTTATTTCTTACAGTTCTGGAGGCTGGGAAGTCCAAGATTGAGGGCCACATCTGGTGAGGACCTTTTTGCTGGTGAGACCTCTCTATAGAGTCCTGAGTCAGCAGAGGGTATCATGCAGTGAGGAGGCTCGCTGAGAGCCAAACTGCCTTTTATAACAGACCCACTCTCATGAGAACCCACTAATCTATTAACTCACTAATCTATTAATCTGTGAATGGGTTAATTCATTCACGAGGGCAAAGCCTTCATGACCCAATCACCTCTTAAAAACCCCACCTCTTTATACTATTACACTAGGGATTAAATTTCTTATTTTATTTTTATTTTTTAATTTTTTTTCAGACAGAGTCTTGCTCTGTCACCCAGTAGCGTGATCTTGGCTTACTGCAACCTCCGCCTCCTGGCTTCAAGCAATTCTCCTGCCTCAGCCTCCTGAGTAGCCGGGACTACAGGTGTACATCATCACATCCGGCTAATTTTTGTATTTTTTTGTAGACTTGGGGTTTTGCCATGTTGGCCAAGTTGGTCTCGAATTCCTGGCCTCAAGCAATCCGTCCGCCCCAGCCTCCCAAAGTACTGGGATTACAGGCATGAGCCACCACACATGTCCAGGGGCTTAAGTTTCAACATGAGTTCTGGGGGACAGACATTTAAACCATAGCAAAGAGGATGAGCCCTCAAAAGATACTGAGAAGCAGCAACCAGAGAGATGGGAAGAACGGCTGGTGAGTGTGGTGGGGCCAGAGCTACCACCAAAGCAGAAGGAAGTGTCAGCAGCATCCCAGGAAGAGGAGGGAGCCTGTATAGTAACTGTGGGAAAAGGAAGTGTCAATTTATGTAGTAAGATTGTCTGGCAGGATGGGGCCGTGTTGAGTTTGGTGATCTTGAGTCTACCCTGGAAACAGTGTGCTTTGTTGTGCTGAAGAGTGTCTGCCAAGGGACATTCTCCTGCAATGTTGGCTACTCATGTACAGGCAGAGAGAGAGCAGAACATTGTTAGTCCCAGGACTAAGGCCTTTCCAGGTAGATATGATGAAAAGGCAGAAAGTACTGGTGTTAAAAAGTGCTTAGATCGTGATGGGCGATGGAACTGAGGCTGGGTAGGGAGGGAAGTGAGGAGAATGGATTGGGAAAAGTAGAGGGAGTCAGAGTAGAAGGACTGACGAGGCCAAGGGGAGGAATTGAACAGTAAACAAGGAGAAGAAGGTGTAGTTAAAGCAGGCTGCTTTACTGGAGGCTGAGGTTGACTAGAGGGAGGATGTTCCCATAGATGAGATCACTGGATGGGCTGTCCACGGGTATGCTGGTGGGACACAGGGTGATGCTGTAACTTGCAGTAAAAGGAGTCAACATGTTTAAAGAATGAAGAGAAAGGACTGGGGACAGAGAGCTCACATTGTTGACGGGGGAGAGCGTGGAACAATCTCAAGGGAACAAGTTTTGTTTTTTTGGCAAGAGGTTGGAGAAGTGATAGTTTATACCAACATTTTCTGAAAGAAATATGCAAGGCTCACATGCAAGCCACATGTGTAAAATTATTTTATTTTTGAGACAGGGTCTCACTGTGTCACCCAGACTGGAATGCGGCTTACTGCGACCTCTGCCTCCTGGGCTGAAGCTATCCTCCCACCCTCAGCCACCCAAGTAACTGGGACCACGGTGCATGCCACCATGCCCAGCTAATTTTTGTATTTTTTGCAGAGATGGGTTTTGCCATGTTGTCTAGGCTGGTCTTGAACTCCTAGGCTCAGGCGATCTGCCTGCTTTGGCCTCCCAAAGTGCTGGGATTACAGGCATGAGCCACCACGCCCAGCCACATATGTAATTTTAAATGTTCTCGTGGCCATATTAAAAATATAAAAAGAAATGGGTAAAATTAACTTTGAATATATATTTGGTTTAACCTGATATATCCAAAAACATTATCATCTCAACATGTAATCAATGGAAAATAAGTTATTAATTAGATGTTTTATATTCTGTATAACATACTAAGTACTAAGTCTTCAAATTCTGGTGTGCGTTGTATACTTAGAGTACACCTCAGTGTGGACCAGTCAGTTTCAAGTGCTCAACAGCTACATATGGCTAGCAGCTACCATATCAGACAGTCCAGGTCTAGACTTTTGCTTTTTGTCGTATCTTTCTCCCAAGTCTTCACCAGCACTGAGCCATGGGCTATTTTGGGAAACATTAAAGAAATGTAAAACTCCACCTCTATACTTAAGTGCCTTACCTTATTAGGGGCAGCTGTGGGACCGTGAAGAGAGACTTGGGTTCCAGTCTCAGCTCTGAATTTTTACTTAGCAAAGACTTGGACACTTAGGTCTCTGAGCCTCAGTTTTCTCATCTGTAAAGTAGTGATCAAATAAGCAAGTGCCTTGGAAGGGAAAAGCATAGTGCCTTAGTCCAAGTCTCCTGCCTGCCTTCACAGACTAAGGTAATGCTCATGGAGTTGTCCATTGTGTATATGTAAAAAACATTTTCAAATGTGAAAAATCTAAGGCTCAGACTCAATCTTGGCATGCAGTATTTGTATTTTTATGGTCACAGTATATTTATTTTTTAAGTAATTAACAAACTTGCTAAAATATTACTATTGTTCAAAAGGATATAGAGTGAAATGTGAAGTCTTCTCCCATTCCAGACACCCCTTCTCCTCCCCAAAGACAACCACAGCTCCTGGTTTTTAGAATAACTTAGAGATATTCTATGTATTTATATGGATAACTGTGTGTCTATCTGTGTATGTGTGAGTGTGTGTGTATACACATATAATTACTTTATTCAAGCGGAATCATTCTCTATACACTGTTCTGCCCTGTACTTTTTTTATTTTTGAGATCATCTAATGTCAACACATATAGATTTGCCTCATTCTTTTGAACATTTTTGTAATATCCCAAAACATGAATACTGATATTTTATTTACTGGTTCCTTACAAGTGAACACACAGGTGCATCTCCAGTCTTTTGCTGCTACAATTGACAGTACTGTGCTTCATGACAACACTGACAGATATATCTCTGCATCTATGTGCCCATCTTATCTGTAGGATAAATTATTAGAAGTGGAATTTCTGGGTCAAAAGGTATGTGCTATTTAAATATTTTTACAGATTGCATCATATGCCCTCCAAGCAGGTTCCACCTATTTACAATCACCACAGTAATGTTTGAGAGTAACCTCCATGCACTCCTGACAACATAATGTTATCAAACTTCTTCATCTTTGCCAGTCTGATAACGGCCAGGTCAGTCAACTTTCCCAGCCTTGGTTTCACTGGGCTGTGATAATGGTGTATAACATCTGATATCTAACAGGTGTTAACCGACAGAAATGGTGACTGTTGCTATTTTCGAGTGATTTTCCTGGTTTGGGTACAAATTCTGAAACCTGCTGAAGGAAACAGCCTGGTAGCCTGCACCTAAACCTGCATCTGTTTACATTGTTTGGGTTGGCTGACATCTGGGTGACTTCCCAAGACCATTAAACAGCAAGATCGTGGGGAGCCCCCTCCAAGATAAGCTGAGCTTTGGTTTCTGAGCAATCAGGCACTGAGAGGGGGAATTACCACCTGGGCTCACCGGAGGTATGGGTACCTGTGAACTGTGTGCCCAGGCCAGCCATCAGCGCTGTTCTTCACCACTAAACAGGGAAGCTATTACTTGGGGGTGCTGTATTGACCTCCTACACAAAGCTGTGTTTCCCAAATTACTGGCAGGCAGGTATTTCAAGAATGGCATGAGCTGGGCAGCAACATGGATATTTTAATTGTGGCTTAAAACTGTGCCGCCTGTAATCCCAGCACTTGGGGAGGTTGAGGTGGGAGGTTTGCTTCAGCTCAGGAGTTCGAGACCAGCCTGAACAACATGGTGAAACCCTGTCTCTGGTGCACACCTTTTGTCCTGGCTACTAGGGAGGCTGAGGTGGAGGACTGCTTGAGCCCGGGAGGTGGAGGCTGCTGTGAGCCGTGATCGTGCCACTATACTGTATGTAGCCTGGGCAACAGAGCAAGACTGTGTCTCAAAACAAAAAACAAAAAACTGCCAGGTGCGGTGGCGCACACCTGTAATCTCAGCACTTTGGGAGGCTGGGGTGGGCAGATTGCTTTGAGCTCAGGAGTTCAAGACCAGCTTGGGCAACATGGCGAAACCCCATCTCTACAAAATAAATAAATAAATAAATAAATAAATAAATAAATAAATAGGCAGGCATGGCCAATATGCCTGTGGTCTCAGCTACTCGGGAGCTGAGGCTAGAGTATAGCTTAAGCCCAGGAAGCAGAGGTTGCAGTGAGCCAAGATCCCACCCACTGCACTTCAGCCTCAGCAGTGAGACCTTATCTCAAAGAAACAAACAAACAAACAAAAACCAACCAAACAACAACCTGTGCTGTTTCTCCTGCTAACTGTTTGACTCTCAGCGGACTTGAAGCTGGGAAAAGGGTCCCTCCAATGCCTTCCCCAGCTAGATCCAGTAACCCTGAGCTCAGCGGAGATACTCCCTTCCTGCTCTCTCCCGGTTGGCAACAGTTTGACAGGCAGGGCACACGTCACCATTCGTTCATTCATGCAAGTATATTTTGAGCATCTACAAAGTGTCAGGCCCTGTCCTGGGCACTGGGGGTTCGGAAATGAATAGGACAAGAATTCTGTCTACAAAGATCTTGCGGTCTTGGACAGACCTGCCTACGCTTGCCCACTTCTTACTACCCCTTCTCTCAGAGGCTGGCACAGGGCGGCCAGGGGAAGCAGGGTACCACTAGCTGTTCACGGCTGCTTAGGCTCCAGCCTTAGGTTCTCCCAAAGAACAAGCACCTGTTGGGGGCCCAGGCAGTACATATGATGTATGTAAATGGTAAGATTATGAATTCTGCCAGACTGTCCTTCCAGAAGCCCTGTTCAGATCATGTCATGGCCCTATTTGAACATCCTCCTGAGTCCTGTTCTGCCTCTGCCCTGCTCTACCCCACCCTGCCCCACACTCTGTCAGCTTCCTTATCTCATGGCCACCCTGCACTTCTTAATCACCAAGTCCCAAATCTGAGGAGCCTTGGATCCCTCCTGCCTTCCTGGGTCGTCCTACTTTTCTCTTAGCTGAGACCGGGCTTCCTCCCTTTCCCACACTTGAAAAACCTTGTTATTTATGCCCCACCTTAAATGAGTGTCTTTTCCCTTCCCTGGCTCCTGCAAACTTCCCTGGCTCATTACCAGGGCAGTAAAAAGTACTCAGGGTTTGAATCTCTGCTCAGTCACTTACTGTGACATTGGGCGAATTACCTAACGTCAGGGAACTGCAGGCCAGCACCCGATGAGCCTGTCTCCAGCTGTTGAGGAAGCTGTGGCAAGTGCAGTGCTGAGCTCAGGGACAAGAGTGAGATCCCAACTGAAATGGGGGTGCATGGGATGCTGACCCCCGGAGATGCATTAGGGAGCTGGAGCATTAGGGAAGACTGGCTTTCCTTCTCCAGCCTCTCAGGGCTGGCTGCCTTCACAACTCTCCTATTGAGCCCCTTTGAGCACCTCAGAAATACACAGTGGTGTATCTTGGAGTTTTCTCTCTGCTCTTCAATATTTCTTTTTTTCTTTTTTACTGAGGCTGAGTCTCATTCTGTTGCCCAGGCTGGAATGCAGTGGTGCTATCTCAGCTCACTGCCACTCTGTGCCTCCCAGGTTCAAGCGATTCTCGTGCCTCAGCCTCCCGAGTAGCTGGGATTATAGGCACCAGCCACCATGCCTGGCTAATTTTGTGTTTTTTTCAGTAGAGACAGGGTCTCACCATGTTGGTCAGGCTGTTCTCAAACTCCTGACCTCAGGTGATCTGCCTGCCTTGGCCTCCCGAAGTGCTGGGATTACAGGTGTGAGCCACCGCAAGTGATCAATTCTGTTGGTTTGCCCGTGACTGTCCTGATTTTAGCCCTGGAACTGCCACATCCTGGGAAATCCCTCAGTCCTGGGACAAACGGGGGCAGTTGGGGCAGTTGGTCAGTCACCCTGAGGCAGGTGACAGAGACCTGATCAGAGAAGGGTAAGTGGTGGGGGCTGCAGCTCCTGGATGAACACAAAGCTCTGTGTCATTGCTCAGTGCCCAGCCTGTTTCTGAGCCTTACATGTGTCATTGACCCTCATCCTCACAGGAGAGCTGAGGCTCTCATAGTTAAGAACTTTCTCCAGATCTCCCAGCAAGGAGGTCCCAGGGTAAAGCCTGGGTGTGTCCTGCCCACATCAGGTGTCTCCCCTACACCTCCCTGCCAATTGAAATGATCCTTTTGTAATGTCACTCGTCACTCACCTACCCCACTGTAACAGTTTTCTGAATTAGGACTCCTGAACCTTAGGTTCTGAAACCAGTATATGCTAGCTGCTTAATTAAAGGCTTGATAAGGATGACAATGATGCTTAGTTTGTAGTTCTCAGCTGCATCTGATGATCACATTTGCTGAATAAGTTGTTTTCCAGATAAATGAGGTGAAAATGAGTTATCCTAATTAAGATGTATTTCTATAACTCCTTAAATGCAGAGACTATATTGGCAAGATATTTGTCCTATCATTAGTTGATATTCTTGTCATCTCAACAGATGTAATTGTCATCTCAACAGTATTGACCTTTGTTGTGATTTCAAGAAATATATCCCCCTTCTGAATAATCAATTTTTTAAAAACTGAAAAGTACAACCTTTGTAATTTATTTGTAAGAAAAGGAGTACGTAACCTTTCTGAGTGTTATATTCCAGCCCATTGCTCGGTAGGTGGTTTCAGCTTCCTAGTACTTTTACTATTTCCTCTTGACAGCTTTCTGATTAGTTACCAGAGGGTCTCACCATCTCCAGGAATTCGGGAAGCCCTTTGGTTCAGGTTCCAGTGACTTCTGCCCTGCTAAAATCTTCTACTCTGTGACTTGTTCTTTAAGAGAGGCTTCCACATCTATCTTGGAAATGCCTAGAAATTTAGTTCCTCTCTTCTTTTCACAAATAATCCAAGTGAAGATGCAAAAGGTAAACTTTTAAACTTTAAATTTTGGGCTGGGCGCAGTGGCTCTGCCTGTAATCCCAGCACTTTGGGAGGCTGAGGCGGGTGGATCACGCGGTCAGGAGTTCGAGACCAGCCTGGCCAACATAGTGAAACCCTGTCTCTACTAAAAATACAAAAACTAGCCAGGTGTAGTGGCATGTGCCTATAGTCCCAGCTACTTGGGAGGCTGAGGTGGGCGAATCGCTTGAACCCGGGAGGTAGAGGTGGCAGTGAGCCAAGACCATGCCATTGCATTCCAACCTGGGGGTGACAGAGTGAGACGCCATCTAAAAAATAAAAAAGTAAAATAAACTAAATTTTGCTGGCCAAGACTGCGTAGTCTAATCAGGAGAACTTAAAAAGACTTTTTAAAGTACAATTTTTTAAAATTATCAACTCATTAAATAACTGAAAAATTCAAAATTATATAAATAGCTTACATGGAAAATAAAATTATTCTGCCATTTGATCTCTGAGGGGCAATCCCTGTTAACAGTTTAGCATATATTACTCCAACACGTTTCCATTTTTCCATACATAATATGTATATACTAGCACATATTTACACAACTATAAATGAGATCACATTAGGTATGCTGTTTTGTACTTTTTTTTTTTTTATTCTTTGTTTTTTTTTTGAGATGGAGTCTCGCTCTGTCACCCAGGCTGGAGTGCAGTGGCGCCATGTGGGCTCACTGCAAGCTCCGCCTCCCGGGTTCACGCCATTCTCCTGCCTCAGCCTCCTGAGTAGCTGGGACTACAGGCGCCCACCACCTCACCCGGCTAATTTTTTGCATTTTTAGTAGAGACGGAGTTTCACCGTGTTAGCCAAGATGGTCTGGATCTCCTGACCTCATGATTCCCCCACCTCGGCCTCCCGAAGTGCTGGGATTACAGGCGTGAGCCACTGTGCCCGGCCGTACATTTACTTTTTTAAATTTAGTAACATCACAGATATCTTTCCTTGCCCATATAAAGCTCATTCTTGTGAATGGCTGCCTGCTGTCCTTTTTTTTTTTTTTAAGACTACTCAAGAGCAGTAGTGAGAAGGGGAGAAAGAGCAGAATAAGGGGTTTCATCTGTAACTGACTGTGAATGAGTTGAGATAACTCACTACCTTCAGACCAGCCCATCCATTTTATAAGTGAAATCTGATGTACTGAACCAACCTTCTTGAATAGAACACTTGAGCCAGGCCTGAATATTCGCCCAGTCACTAAGTTTCTCTGGACTCATTCTGGATTAATTTTAGCATGAGATGCAGAGGTGGTTACTCGTTAATTCAACTTTTTAAATAACTGACAAGCAGTTTGCTTTAAAACCATGAATGTTAATTTTTCATCTTTGTTATAGATTATTATTATTATTATTATTTTGAGATGGAGTTTTGCTCTTGTTGCCAGGCTGGAATGCAGTGGTGCGATCTCGGCTCACAGCAACCTCCGTCTCCTGGGTTCAAGTGATTCTGCTGCCTCAGCCTCCCAAGTAGCTGGGATTACAGGCATGTGCCACCATGCCCAGCTAATTTTGTATTTTTAGTAGAGATGGGATTACTCCATGTTGGTCAGGCTGGTCTTAAACTGCTGACCTCAGGTGATCTGCCCGCCTTGGCCTCCCAAAGTGCTGGAATTACAGGCATGAGCCACCGCACCTGGCCTGTTATAGATTATTTATTCCTAATTATATGTGACAATCTTTGATGGAAGGAGAAACCACTTTTTTCCTAACACCTAGTTAAATGCCTGCTTAGTCTGTCTAATTAAGAGGGAGTTTTTCTCAAGTCTTAACAAATTCAAGATTTAAATTATATCAAGTGTCTTTCCTGACCATGGTAATATGAAACTAGAAATCAACAGTAGGAGTAAAATTGGAAAATTCTCACATACCTAGGAATTAAACAACACACTCCTAAATAACCAATGTGTCAAAGAAAAAAATGAAAAAAATCTTGAAACAAAAATGGAAATAGAGCATACCATAATTTACAGGGTGCAGCAAAAGCAGTTTTTTTTTTTTTTGAGACGGAGTCTCGCTCTGTCGCCCAGGCTGGAGTTCAGTGGCCCGATCTCAGCTCACTGCAAGCTCCGCCTCCTGAGTTTATGCCATTCTCCTGCCTCAGCCTCCCGAGTAGCTGGGACTACAGGCGCCCGCCACCTCGCCTGGTTGGTTTTTTTGTATTTTTTAGTACAGACGGGGTTTCACTGTGTTAGCCAGGATGGTCTCGATCTCCTGACCTCGTGATCCGCCCGTCTCGGCCTCCCAAAGTGCTGGGATTACAGGCTTGAGCCACCGCGCCCGGCCCCAAAAGCAGTTTTAAGGGGAAAGTTTATAACTATAAACGCTTACATTAAGAAAAAAGATGTCGGCCCAGGCGCAGTGGCTCACGCCTGTAATACCAGCACTTTGGGAGGCTGAGGCAGGTGGATCACAAGGTCAGGAGATTGAGACCATCCTGGCTAACATGGTGAAACTCCGTCTCTTCTAAAAATACAAAAAAAAAAATTAGCCGGGCGTTGTGGCAGGCGCCTGTAGTCCCAGCTACTTGGGAAGCCGAGGCAGAAGAATGACATGAACCCGGGAGGTGGAGCTTGCAGTAAGCTGAGATCGGGCTACTGCATTCCAGCCTGGGCAACAGAGCAAGACTCCATCTCAAAAAAAAAAAAAAAAAAAGTCAAGTAATCAACCTAACTTGACACTTCAACGAATTATTAGAAAACTAATAGAAAAAGAAGAGCAGAAGAAAAGAAATAATAAAGATCAGGTCAGAAAACTAAAGGTTTGTCGATTTTATTTCTGAATTTTTATTTATTTTTAATTTTTTTAGAGACAGGATCTGGCTCTGTTGCCCAGGCTGGAGTGCAATGGCATGATCATAGCTCGCTGCAGCCTGGAACTCCTGGGCTCAGGTGATCCAACTGCTTCGGCCTTCCAAGTAGCTAGAACTACAGGTGTGCACCACCACACCTGGCTAATTTTTTGCTTTCTGTAGATATAGGGTTTCACTAAATTATACCCAGGCTGGTCTTGAACTCCTGGCCTCAGATGATCCTCTCCCACACTGGCCTCTTGAAGCACTGGGATTACAGACATAAGTCACTGAGCCTGGCCCTTATTTCTTTTTCTTTTTTTTTTTTTTAAATCAACTCTTAGTTTTGTACATCTTTTCTATTATTTTTCTAGTCTCTATTTCATTTATTTTGGACCTTGACCGGGTGGTCAAGGCTGCAGTGAGCCAAGATTGCACCACTGTACTCCAGCCTGGGTGACAAAGTGAGACCGTATTTCAACAACAACAACAAAAAAAAAAAAAAAAGAAAGAAAAGAAAAGAAAAAAAAAGCTGTCCCATTTACAATAAAATCAAAAACAATAAAATATTTAGGAATACATTTAACAAAGAAGGCGAGCAGTCTATATGCTGAAGACTATAAGACAGTGACAAAGGAAACTGAAGACACAAATAAATTGAAAGATACCCTATGTTCATGGATGGGAAGAATTAATATTGTTAAAATGTCCATATTACCCAACGCGATCTGCAGAGTCAATGCAATCCGTATCAAAATTTCAGTGGCATTCTCCACAGAAATCAAAAAAGCAGGCCAGATGCAGTGGCTCACGCCTGTAATCCTAGCACTTTGGGAGGCTGAAGCAGGTGGATCGCTTAAGCCCAGGAATTTGAGACCAGCCTGCACAACATGGTGAAAACCTGTGTCTACAAAAAATACAAAAGTTACCTGGATGTGGTGGTGCACACCTATATTCCCAGCTACTTGGGAGGCTGAGGTGGTAGGATCATCTTAACCCCAGGGAGGTCGAGGCTATAGGGAGCCATGATTGTACCACTGCACTCCAGCCTAGGTGGCAGAGGGAGACCCTGTCTCAAAAAAAAAAAAAAAAAAAAAAAAAAAAAAAAATCAAATTCATATAGAAGCACAAAAGATCCTGAATAGCCAAAGCAATCTTGAGAAAGAAGAACAAAGCGGAAGGCATCATGCCTCCTGATTTCAAAGCAAATTGCAAAGCTATAGTAAACTGAAATGGTATGGCACTGGCATAAAAACAGGCACACAGATCAGTGAAACAAAATAGCCCAGAAACAAAGGCATTTATATATGGTCAACTAATATTTGACTAAAGTGCCAAGAATACACAATGAAGAAAGGACTCTCTTCATAAAGGGTGTTGGCAAAACTGAATATTCACATGTAAAAGAGTGAAATTGAACCCTTATCTTACATCATTCACAAAAATTAACTTGAAATGGATTAAACACTTAAGCGTAAGACGTGAAACAATAAAACTCCTAGAAGGGAAAATAGGGAAAAACTTCTTGACATTGGTCTTGGCAATAACTTTTTGGATGACACCCAAAACACAAGCAACAAAACCAAAAATGAGTAAGTGGGACAACATCAAACTAAAAACCTTCTGTACAGCAAAGGAAACAATCAACAAAATGGAAAGGAAATCTACAGAATTCAGAAAAATAATTGCAAACCTGGAAAGGGGTTAATATCCAAAATGTAAATGGAACTCATACAACTCAATAGCATAAACCAAACAACAACAAAAAAGAAACAAATGATTTAAAAATGGGCACAAGGACCTGAATAGTCATTTCTCCAAAGAAAACAATACAAATAGCCAACAGGTACATAAATCGGTGCTGAACTGATCAGGGAAGTGCAAATCAAAACCACAATGAGATATCACCTCACTCCTGTTAGGCTGGCTATTGTCAAAAAGACAAGATGACAAATGTTGGTCAAGATATGGAGAAAGGGAGTCCTTTCACAAAGTCAGTGGGAATGTAAATTGATATAGCTATTATGAAAAAAAGTATGGAGATTCCTCAAAAAAATTAAAATAGAGGTATCAGCCAGGCATGGTGGCTCATGCCTGTAATCCCAGCACTTTGGGAGACCAAGGCGGGTGGATCACCTCATGCCAGGAGTTCGAGGTCAGCCTGACCAACATGGTGAAACCCCATCTCTACTAAAAAGACAAAAATTAGCTGGGCAAAGTGGCGGGCACCTGTAATCCCAGCTACTCGGGAGGCTGAGGCAGGAGAATCGCTTGAACCTGGGAGGCGGAGGTTGCAGTGAGCCAAGATTGCGCCACTACATTCCAGCCTGGGCAACAGAGTGAGAGCCTGTCTCAAAAAAGAAAAGAAAAGTGCCATACAATCCACCAATCCTACTGGGTATATATCAAAAACAACTGAAATCAGTGTAACAAAGAGATATCTGCATGCTCTTGTTCACTGCACCATATTCACAATAGCCAAGACATGGAAACTACCTAAGTGTCCATCGACAGATGAATACATAAATAAAGATATATATGAATATTATTCAGCCATATGAAGAAGAAAATCATGCCATTTGTGACAACATGGATGAACCTGAAAGACATTATGCTAAGTTGCTAAATGAAATAAGCCAGACATAGGAAGACAAATACTGTATGATCTCACTTATATGTGAAATCTAAAAAAATTGAACTCATAGAAATACAGTAGAATTGTTGCCAGAGGCTGGGGCCAGTGGGGAAGAGGGAGATGTAGATCAAAAGGTCCAAACTTGGAGTTATAAGATGAACAAATTCTGGGGACTGAATGTTCAGCATGAGTGGTGATAGATATATTCATTAATTTAATTGTGATCATCATTACACAACAGAGATAAATCATCAGGCTGTATACCTTGAATGTATACAATCTTTATTTGTCAATTAAATTTGAAAAAAATTTTAAAGAAGCTCTTCTAGGCTGGACACAGTGGCTCACACTTGTAATCCCAACACTGGGAGGTTGAGGCCAGAAGTCCAAGACCAGTGCCTAGCAACACAGAAAGACCTCATCGCTACCAAAAAAAAAAAAAAAAAAAAAAAAAAAAAAAAAAAAAAAAAAAGGGCAAGAGGTTTCTCTGGTCCAGAGAAAATATAAAAACCAGCAAGAACCAATCAGCCAGTTTCCAGTTGTATCAGCATCTCAGAAAATTGGAGTTGTTATTTTTATTTATTTTTTAGTTTTGCAGTTTCCTGGGCCAAAGTAACCAAAATGCTCAAAGTGAAGTTCCATGAGGGTGTGAAAAGGGCTGGTAGTCTCCCAGGATATCAACCTGTTAGTAACCTTGACCAACGTGGTTAACAGAATGTACACGAAATGCACAGAGGTTATAATATAGATTTTTCACTAGTTCTAAATATAGTTCTCTAAATCTTATAGCAGTAATCACTACTGCAACTGCTCATATTTGAGGTCAGAGAAATCAGGAAACATAGATACATGATTGATAGATAGATAGTCACAAAGTAGAGAGATGGGCTGGGCATGGTGGCTCACGCCTGTAATCCCAACATTTTGGGAGGCCGAGAAGGCAGATCACTTGAGGCCAGTCTGGCCAACATGACAAAACCCCATTTCTACTAAAAATATTAATGCAAAAAAATTTGGCCTGGTGTGGTGGCACACGCCTGTAATCCCAGCTACTCAGGTAGCTGAGACATAAGAATCACTTGGCCGGGCGCGGTGGCTCATGCCTGTAATCCCAGCACTTTGGGAGGCGGAGGCGGGCGGATCATGAGGTCAGGAGATCGAGACCATCCTCGCTAACACGGTGAAACCCCGTCTCTACTAAAAATACAAAAAATTAGCCCGGTAAGGTGGCGGGCGCCTGTAGTCCCAGCTACTCAGAGGCTGAGGCAGGAGAATGGCGTGAACCCGGGAGGCGGAGCTTACAGTGAGCTGAGATCCGGCCACTGCACTCCTGCCCAGGCGAAAGAGAAAGACCCCATCTCAAAAAATAAATACAATAAAATAGATAAGGATTGTAAAGTAGATAACATAGTAACTGGCACAGAAAGTCTTAAATATAGTTCTCTTCCCTATGTTAGCTTTTAGATGTACCTAATTTTTCAAAACACCCAAGCATCGACATTCCTATTAGGAAAAGGCTCATGTTTCTTGTTGCTGTAAATATTTGGTCATTCACTTATTCATTTACTCAGCAAACATTTATTGACCAACCACCATGTGTCAGGCATTGTACTGGTTTCAGGGACCATAGGGATAAAGAAACATGATTCCTGCCCTCTGAGGTCTGGCCTAGAATTTGCCCTGTTTTCTTCTTTATTCCAGTCGTCTTAAACTCTGCACTTTGTTCTGTGTTAAAGAATAACTATGTCACACATTGAGGGCTTGAGTGAAAGGGAGTGATCCAGAGAGTCATGAGAACAGTCCTTGGGCATCAGAAGGGCTCCCATATACTAGGAGAGAACCTCTGTAGTCCACCTTGCTACAAAGGTGTCAGATTCCTGGTTGAAATAAAAGGGAGCATTCTAAACAGAGTTTCTTCAAAACAGAAAAAGGTTGCTCTGTGTGTAGAGCTCTCTATCTCCAGGGAGCCTTGTGTCTTGTTTAGCATTATCACTTAAGCACCAAAACCTAGAACAGTTCCTGGTATATAATAGGCACACAATAAATATTTGTGAAATAGATTAACGAATTATATAAGTTCACTTCAGTATAAAGCCATATATATGTGCCCAACATCCAGCATATCATCCTGCAGGTCAGGGCGTGTCCCTGTACATTCCTCAGGCCACCATCAATGCCACCGTCAAAGAAGACATCCTGCTCTCCGTTGAGTACTCCTGTCATGGAGTGCCCACCATCGAATGGACGTATTCGTCCAACTGGGGAACGCAGAAGATCGTGGAGTGGAAACCAGGGACTCAGGCCAACATCTCCCAAAGCCACAAGGACAGAGTCTGCACCTTCGACAACGGCTCCATCCAGCTCTTCAGTGTGGGAGTGAGGGATTCCGGCTACTATGTCATCACCGTGACAGAACGCCTGGGGAGCAGCCAGTTTGGCACCATCGTGCTGCACGTCTCTGGTAAGACATCCCCTGGCCCCGGGCACCCCTCTGAACGGTGAGTGTGTGGGAGGTCGATTTCACAATATTAAAAGAAATGTTGTATTCCCCCTTCCCTCACCCTCACTCCATAGAGATCCTCTATGAAGACCTGCACTTTGTCGCTGTCATCCTTGCTTTTCTCGCTGCTGTGGCCGCAGTGTTAATCAGCCTCATGTGGGTTTGTAATAAGTGTGCATATAAATTTCAGAGGAAGAGAAGACACAAACTCAAAGGTAACTCCCTGGGCCTTGTGATAATCCATGAGTGGTTTTGAGGCCAGAGGTGGCATGTGTTACCTTGTTCTCACCAAGAAAGCGCTATGTGGCTTGATTTCCAACTCATTGACTTGTCTTTGCTTTACAGAAAGCACAACTGAGGAGATTGAGCTGGAAGATGTTGAGTGTTAGCCAAGGCTGGGCCTAACTGCATTCCTACCTCAAGAGGAAACTATTCTCCAACAAAAAGAGCAAGCACAGCTATTATACCCATTGTGTGTGGTCCTGTTGCAGCCCGCTCCTGACAGGACAGCAGGAGATTAACAACATTGACTGCATGGAGTTGAGGACTGTGGATGAACAAAGCTAGTTTTAGGACTCACGCCAAGTTCAAGGAGAAGAGTGATTGAGGCCTTGAACCAGGAGCTTTGCTTGGCTGCAGCGTCACAGCCGTGCTGACCCATAACCAATGGGCAAGTGCACGCGTTGGCTGCTTGTTCACGACACTCACTCTGGCGTGCAGGATGGCCTGTTGTCAGAGTCCCTGTATCAGAGGCCAGAGGATTTCCAGATGGGTGTGCAGCCAGCATTAGAACATGCTTTCTGTGCTCCTATCTGCTCTGCAACTGCTGTGCCTACCAGTCCCCCATCTGGTATCCCACAAGCAAGCATGATTGTGGGAGCTATGGTGAGAAAACCTGAGGCTTTCAGACAATCTGCTGCCTCAGAGCAGAGGTGAAGAGACTGGGGGTGGGGGTTGGTGCTGTTGTGCTGCAGTGAGCTGCTCAGAGGTGAGGCCCGGTGGCTGGGAGTTTTATGGGGGAGGAGCTCAGTGGACTCCTGAGAGGCCAGCTTTGCATACAAGGAATAGAGAGAAAATTATCTTTCTCTTCCTCCCTCATTCCAACATTAATTGGATTTTCCCTCCCATGGCTCAAATTTAGGCCATTGGAAGTAAAACAACAGCTCATCTCTGCTATGGGCAGCACCTGGCCTCCTGAAGCACTGGATGCCACCTGTGTGAAAGCTGAGCTTGCACAGTGGGTGATGCAGCTGGAAAATCAGTCATCTCGGGCTTTGGATCTGTCCCCCTCAGTCACTAACGCTTCACGTCTCGAGTCAGGCCCTTGCCCTCTCCTACCTGAGGAACGCTTGGCCTTTGCCTACCTCACAGTCAGGGTATCAAGAGAAGCCCACAGTACGCACAGAGTTCTCTGAGCAACTTATGAAAAGCATGAGGCTTCTTCAAGGATCTGGAAAGCTATACTGGAAAATGCTATTCTGAGTATTAGAAATTGATAAAA
This sequence comes from Macaca nemestrina, assembly GCF_043159975.1. Taxonomy (NCBI): domain Eukaryota; kingdom Metazoa; phylum Chordata; class Mammalia; order Primates; family Cercopithecidae; genus Macaca; species Macaca nemestrina. Next base: position 93,743,992 of record NC_092136.1, on the reverse strand, counting down.
TCACCTAAGGTCTTGGGGCTCCAGGTGAGATTGAGGACTGGACCACAGCTGGCTGTGGCCATTATTCCCTCAGGTTGTTGGTCACCATGTCCACCTGTTTCTCCATCCCAACTTCCATTTGACAAGCTCTAAATGGAGGCATGGATTTATCTTCCATTCTCTTCTCTCTCCAATATTCATAGCTACAGACCAAAAGTACCACCCGATGATGATGTGTTCCTAGTGCTCAGCTACAAAGTCACCCATGCAAAGGTTAAGAAATGCTAGAACATTCCTTTCTCTTCTCCCTCCTTTCAGGTCTCCAATGTCCATATCTTCTCTATGTCCTATGTGGCAGAGAAGGATTTGCTTGGATAAGTTACAACCCTTTCCCTCAATATTGAATCCAGAGTTGTGGGAAGGGATCTCTCAGAATATTCAGACAGGAACTGTCAGTATCCAGAGCAGGACTCCCATAGCACTGCTTGATTCAAAAGGCGAGAGCAGTTGGTCTACACAACAGATGTGTAGCTCTAGCACCTGACAGGTAGAAGATACCCTCGAGGCGCCTCCTGTAGACACACGTGTAAACTCACACACTGTGCCCTTTCCCCGTGCAGCAGTCAAAGGAACCAGGCCCTGGGCCAGGACAGTTTCCAGTGCTATGAAGAAACGAGGTGAGGAGTATCCAAGGGGCTCAAGGATAATCTGCTGATTTCTTTCTCATCTTTCACACAGAGAGGCCACCAGCAGGAAAGCAGTAGGAGCTGGGTGGCTGCTGGGGGCAGCATGTCCTCTTCCACACTACCTGCCTTTGAGAACTCTGCTCTTCCACTTGTCCGAAGTCAGGGCTGGCAATCTTCATAATCAAAGGGGAGTTGGAAAAGAACACCACTGAGAGGCCTCCACGGCAGATGTCAATTAAATTGCCCCACAAAATCTCATGAGAGTTTATTCACATCAGTAGTGTGGGAAGTTACAATTTTTTTTTTTAAAAAAGCTTCTTTCCTTGGCTTTCCATTTCTTTGAAGAAAGGGTTTCTTTTGAATTTTTAAAGCTCTGCCATCCTGAACATTCCTGTGGAAAGTTTTAAAATCCAAAGCCTAAGGTTTTTATTTTTTAAATAAAATCACAGAGATTAGCTAGTGTAAATGTTAAGCTATAAATTATGTTTCAAACTGTGAAAAAAAAAAAAAGTGTTTTAAAGAATGAATGAAATAAAACCTGAAAATAAAGTCCTCATCCTTTGTGTGTGTGCCTGCTCCTGCCGAAAAATCAGAGGCTCTGGGTGCTGTGTCCTGTTAAGCTGAGCATAAACAAAACCCTTAATCACAGCCAGGTCTGGCACATATTTTAAGTGACAATGCAACTAATTACACTGGTTCTAACAGTAAACATTATTTAGCAATTCAGAAAAACTACACCTTATCAGCACCACCATTCTCCCCCAATTGTAGCTACAAGACCAATTTGAAATTTATGCTTTCAGAATATTAACTGCAATTCAATAGCGTTCTTCCTGCTTCTGGAATGGGCCAAAAGTAGGAAGTGACAATTGTACCACTTGTTCAGCAGTGGGTAAGACACCCTACAGAACACACATGCTTTATCAATAGACTGTCCTTTCAGAGGTTATGATCTTAGAACCCCAAAAGGTATATATTGTACTTTCTCATTTCATGGTGTTGCGGGTATGCAAGGAGAGCTCATGTCCTCTGAAGGCCACGGAAGATGGTAAATACCTGAGAGCACTTTGTGCTTACTCTGACTTGAAGCAATACCTCACAAAGGTGAGAAGCAAAAGCAGTGAGAGAGAAGGTTATCAGGGTATCTTGCCCCAGGCAAGAATGCAGAGACAAACCCTATAATTCCGAAGAGTTGGGTAAGTGTAACAAGGGATTGAGAAGAGATGGCAGAATAGAATGCTGGAGAGGTAACCAGGACAAAGGAGCCAAATATGATAGGGTGAATCCCCAGGGACGTGATTCACATGCTGCCTCCTTGACAACACTGGAGAGGATACTGGGGGAAGTGGAAACTGTCTCACCGGCATCAGTTTTTACATATCCAGCATAAGTTTCTTCTGCCCAGTTTCCAGGGAAGCATCAGACACATCCATAGCTTACTAAAAGCAGAGCAAATCCTTGTGATCACTGTTAGCACATCTATCCCCAACTCAATTCCCATTAATGGTGTGAGTTGCCAGTGTTTGCATCTCTCTGAATCCACCCAACCTGGCTGTCAGCTTTTCCAATTCTTGAGAACATTTCCACTGCCCTTTAAAAATTAAGTGGGTATTTTTGGTTTGGCTTACAGAGGTGATAAATCCTTCTTTAAAATTCAAATGCCACTAAAGTCTATGTATATTAAAGTATCTTTGGCTAGAGTTAATTAACAAAAACTAAATAAAGTAAAAGATCTCTCTCCTTCCCTCAATCCAGAGGAAACAACAGTCAAACTTGGTGTGTATCCTTCTAGACTTGCTTATGCATATATGAACATATCTGTGTATATATATGCCAAATATACATATTTAACCTATTTTCTTTATAGTCAAATGGGATTCTATCATATATATTACCCTACAACTCACCAGTCTTTCCTTAATGTGTCTTGGGCATTATTTCATGTCTACCTATTCCAAAACTTCATTCTTCTTGCCTACACAATGCAGTCCATAGTATGAATACACTATTAATTGGTTTTTTTTACAGAGCTTTGCTCTTGTCACTGAGGTTGGAGTGCAGTGGTGCCATCTTAGCTCACTGCAACCTCCGCCTCCCAGGTTCAAGCAATTCTCCTGCCTCAGCCTCCCAAGTAGCTAGGATTACAGGCGTGCACCACCATGCCTGGCTAATTTTTGTATTTTAGTAAAGACAGGGTTTCACTATGTTGGTCAGGCTGGTCTCGAACTCCTGACCTCAGGTAATCAGCCTGCCTCAGCCCCCCAAAGGGTGGGGATTACAGGCATGAGCCACCGTGCCCAGCTGGGTATTTTTGAACACACTGTAATTGTTTGTTCACTGAAAAATCACTTTTTATTTCAAATGATATAAACAAAAATCATCTTAGGCAAACTTACTATTGTATCAGGCCAGTTCCTTCAACCAAGATGGCTTCTGCCTGTTAAGTAATGCATTCAATTCTATGTCCTGTGAATCTCTTGGTCTTTTAGGGAATTCAATGTTCCACGATTTCGGTGGGTTTTACCGAGAATTGGTAGAAGATTTTTTGGAGATTGAGTATTGGTGGGAGAGAGGGTATTGATAATGTAAAATAAATCTAAAGTTTTAGTGTTAGATTTGGTTTTATAAAGTAACATTATCAAACCAAACTGGGGTCTGCTCACCTGGCACAGCAAAGCCAAGCACTGACGTTGGGACTGCAGCAAGAGAAATGAGGTATTTATTGTAGGGCACCGAGCAAGAACTCCAACTCCTCAATGGCTTACAGGTAAGGGTTTTAAAGGTGGGGAGGCAAGGCCAGGTACAATGGTTCACACCTGTAATCCTAGCACTTTGGGAGGCCAAGGTGAGAGTATCCCTTGAGCTGGTTTGAGACCAGCCTGGCCAACATAGTGAGACCCTGACTCTACAAAATACTTTTTAAAATTAGACAGATGTGTTGGTGCATACCTGTAGTCCCAGCTACTTGAGAGGCTGAGGCAGGAGGATTACTTGAACCCAGGAGGTTGAGGATGCAATGAGCAGCTGATTGCACTACTGCACTCTAGCTTGGGTAACAGAGCAAGACCCTGTCTCAAAAAACAAAAACAAGAAACCCCCCAAAAACCCACAAAGGTGGAGAGGCAGAGGTTACAGGCAAAGTCATAAATCAATACATGGAGGAGGCTGTACATTCGTTTGATCTAAAAGGTGGGATATCTCGAAGCAGGGCCCAACAGGTCATAGGTGGATTCAAAGATTTTCTGATTTGCAATTGGCTAAGAAGCTTTGTCTAAAATTTGGGTCAAAGAAAAGAATGTTAGTTCCAGCTCACAGGCTTGACCTCCTCCAGGCCCCTCAGGAAGAAATTCAGAACAAAGAACAGCAGTGCAAGTTGTCCTTGCTTATCTGAGGCCCACATGACAGCAAATCCACTTGGTGGGGATCTGAGATTCTGAAAACAACTCAGGGTCATATTTTAAGATGTTATCTTTAGTTTCTATAGGGAACCAAGCATCTGGACTCTTAACTTCCTTGGCAATTGTTTTAAGTTACTATTATCTTCTTGCTTATCAAGTTGCTTGTTTATATCTCAGGACTACCCCGGAAATTCCCTCGAAGGAATTCAAGATTTTCCTTAATTTTCATGCTCAGGGTGCCCACAGGCCTTTAAGAAGGGGTTCCTGCTCCATCTCACACACACACACCTAGGTTAAATTCCTTTGATATTACAGGCTCGTGCTTGTCCAGGTAGTTCTGTCCGTAAAAATATTTTTCCCTCGGGTGCCTCATGTTCTGAATGGATTTTTTTCCAACTAAACAAAGTGGACTTACTAAATAATTTAGTTGCCCCTGTTTTTATTCATCAGCAATATCTAAGGAGGCCAGGCGTGGTGTCTCATACCTGTAATCCCAGCATTTAAGGGCCAATTACAATTCCAGATCAACATGAGATAATCAGGTTATCCCTCTGATTTGATGGTATTCCAGCAAAGAAATCTGATGAAAAGCACTCAATATCTTCACCATATATAAAACATCACGCAAATGTGAATACATGACATTCTGAAATGCTTTCTCCTAATAAATACAGCTGGTATCTCAACCATTTTTTCTAATTGGCTTGACTCTTAGAAGCACACTTGCTTAATGCTTTATATTTACGTAGCACTTTAGAATTTAACATTTATTACCAACCTTATTGAAACTTCTCAACCACCACTGAGGTTAGTAGAGGAGGCATCTCTATCTTCTTTATATATAAGGAAACAGATTCACAGAGAAACGTCGCCAAGTTCATACAGCAAGCCAGTAGTAGAGCCAAGATTCAAACACAGCTCCTTGCCAACCTATCAATACTTGTTTAGGGGCTAACTGGTTTTCTTCAAACTGTCTCCCAAGTTTCCACAGCACATCCTTCAAACTCCAGGAAATTCAGGTTAAAACATTAAACTAGAAAATGTAAATAAACATAAGGCAGAAGAATTGCTACCACAGCAACTAAGCTACCATTTTCCCACACATTTGCTTTAGTTTCTACAGTTCTTTAGGTGGGTACTGGCTATTCACTACAGCGATGTGACCAAACAGGGAAAGTAAGATATGAAGACCGTAAAGTCTTCAGTTATCCCAGTCTACTCAGATGGGGTTTAAAAGAACAGATGGTAGTATCTGCACATGTATTCTCAGCCATTCTACTCAAAGTGTGGTCCTGGTCCATAAATTGTTACTGATTCATGACAAGCAGAGAAATAAAAAATAAAGCATTCAGAAATGTTTATATTTGCGGGGCCTGGGCGCTGTGGCTCATGCCTGTAATCCCAGCACTTTGGGAGGTCAAGGGCGGATCACTTAAGGCCAGGAGTTCAAGACCAGCCTGGCCAACATGGCAAAACCCTGTCTCTATCAAAAATACAAAAATTAGACGGGCATGGTGGCACACACCTGTAATCCCAGTTACTTGGGAGGCTGAGGCATGAGAATCACTTGAACTGAGGAGGCAGAGGTTGCAGTGAGCCAAGACAGTGCCGCTGCACTCCAGCCTAGGTGACAGAGTGAGACTCTGTCTTTAAATTTTAATATTTGATGCAATTTAATTAGGTTATAATCAAATAAATGGGGCTTTTATTTTGTATCATTTCAAAATTTCATTTTAGGAATTCATTTTTATTAGTTTACCAAAGTATCAATCTACAATGGTAGAAGTTTACATAAACAAAAACTGGTCATTCAGCAAAAGTCTCAGACTCACTCTACTAGTGTGAGCCTTCGAAATCACATAAAAGACTCCTCATGTGAACGGAATTGTACAGATTAGCCTATTGGCCAAAGCAAATTTTGTGGGCAACAATAACTTTTGAAGCACTCAAGATTTTTAAATAACCACAAATTCATACCAATTATTTTAATTTCCATGGATAGAAAGATGCAAGATCTTGATCAGAAGGGGAAAAAAGCACAAAGTTGTTCTATCATGGCCCACAAGCTCCATTTTTCTTTAATGAAACACGGTGGAGAAATACAAAGGAATTGTATTACTGCACAGTCATCTTACAAATTGTTAAAGCAGGATGTCTGTTTTAAAAATTGAAAGACTTACTTATAAGGAGACCTCACCTATATGATATTACTTTCAGTGGTACCAAAAGGTTTATAAGCCTAAATCTATCTCACATTAATGGGCACACTTTAGGCACTATTTCCAAGAAGTGCAAACCTGTTCCTTGGAAAAGATAATCCACTAATGCATTAGTTTTTTTTCCTTTGAAAAAGCAGAGAGCTAATGGAAAGGCCTTAATTGGAGAAAGCAATCCAGGGCTGCTGGGTGGAGGCTGGAGAATCCCAGGTGGAAGACTGGGCATGAGCCATGCACTAGGTGTCTCAAGTGATGAAGTCATTCAAGCGGGAGAACAGACCAAAAAATCTTGATGCCCTAAAGAGATAATCTGCCTCCTATGCCTTCAGCTGTCCTTTCTGAGGATGTTCTTAAATTACCTATGTAGGTTAGACCCAGGCAAGCTTAAAGCAGACAACGGGAGGTTAGAGAGTAGACAGTTTAGAGAGTAGGCTGGGCATGGTGGCTCACACCTGTAATCCTAGCACTTTGGGAGGCAGAGGCAGGTGGATCACTTGAGCCGAGTTGGAAACCAGCCTGGGCAACATGGAAAAACCCTGTCTCTACAAAAAATACAAAAATTAGCCAGGCATGGTGGTGCATGTGTGTGGTCCCAGCTACTCGGAAGGCTGAGACAGGAGGATCACCTAAGCCCGGGAGGTCAAGACTGCAGTGAGCCATGATCACACCACTGCACTCCAGACTGGGCTACAGAGTGAAATCCATCTAAAAAAAAAAAACAGTTTAGGAAGTATTTGGGGGAAGAAAAAGTATTTGGAGATTTTTTAAACCACACACTTTATGTGATGTCCACATCAAAGAAGGAATATTAAAAAGCAAATAGAAACGCTTAAGTTAGTAATATTTTAAACTGCATGAAAAACATATTATTTTACATCTTGTCATACTGTATATACAACTGTACATAAACTTCTGCATTTCAAAGCACTTGTCATTTATAAAGCGAAAAGTTTCAAAGTGCTAAATAAACATTTCCTAATTATTGTTTTTAAAAACAGCACTCCTTTGCAAGTTATCTCTTCTTTGTACTTATAGTTGATCTGCAAACATTTCATGTCAAAGTTTCTGGAAACTTCTTTAGGAAACATCTGGAAAAAATCATAGTAGACAAGGGCTAAGTGCAGACATAAGCAGCTCCATTTTATAAACAAAGTTTCGACCTTCCATTTTATTCCACTGAACTTCTTTGAATGGCCCACGAAGATGACTCCATTTGTTATCTTGTAAAACATCACTTTTTGGAAGGTCTTTACATTGGTTACGAGGAAACTGAACCATAATCTTGCTGCCACTTTCAGGTCCGTTACGAACTGTGGAGAAAAACCAAAATATCAATACACTCTAGTTTACCAAACTAGAAATAACAAGGATAAATCCCACAACTTCATTCTACTGTGAATACAAAAACTTTGTCTGCCAACTTAAACATTCTTGTTAAAAAGTGCTTTTTCAGTTTCAACATGCAAGAAAAAAAATTTCTAACTTCTATATAAGAGGATAGTATAAATATTCAGGAGTTATTATTTGTACCACAAAGATTAAGCAAGATGAGTTTTGACCTAGGAATGTCAAATGTCCTCTATAATTTCAGGAAATCATCTTTTTGTTTATTTCCACATGCAGCACTGAAAAACATACAAAGCTTTTTTTGGGAGGCGGTTAAAAACAAGGTCTCACTATGTTGCCAGGGCTGGTCTCAAACTCCTGGGCTCAAGCAACCCTCCCACCTCAGCCTCCCAAAGTGCTGGGATTAGAGGCGTGAGCCACCACATGTAGGACATTCACCTATTTTTTTCAATACATTCCTTTGATAATGTAATCATTCAATGAATTGTTAATACATGCCTAATATGTAATGAAACCTCAACCACTTAAAATCAGGACCGAAAGGGATGAAGGAAAGATTATTCTGAATTAAGAATTTCAGGTTTTAATGAGGTTTTAACTATTACTTGGGAAAGAAGAAAAGGGTATTTTTAAATTCCTAGCAATCAAGATCCAGCAATGACCAAGCTTGCAGACTCACAAGCTGTGATCCTGTGGGGAAATATTTCTAACTACCCACTCTTTCAAATATAGTCATGAGCTGCGTAACATTTCAGTCAACTGCTTTTGTTGTGTTACAACTGTCTAGAGTATTCAGTACAGTAACATGCTATACAGGTTTGTAGACTAGGAGCAACAGGCTATGCCATGAAGCCTAGATGTGTATGTAGTAGGCTGTACCATCGAGGGCTGTGTAAGTGCATTCTATTATCACACAATGAAATCCTCTAACAAGACATTTCTCAGAACCTGTCCCTGTCGCTATGCAACACATGACTATATTTTTAAAGTAGTCAGAGCAGATATTAGAAATGAAGATCACCCTAAAATCGTAAGTGCTTCAAATGTAAATTTAAGCTATGTAATACTCATGCAAGTGCCTATTACGGTGCCTACGCGTAGAAGGTGCTTAATAAAATACTTCTTCTCGGCCAGGTGCGGTGGCTCATGCCTGTAATCCCAGCACTTTGGGAGGCCGAGGTGGGCGGATCATCTGAGGTTAGGAGTTCGAGACCAGCCTGGCCAACATGGCAAAACGCTGCCTCTACTAAAAATACAAAAATTAGTCAGGTGTGATGATGGGCACCTGCAGTCTCAGCTACTCGGGAGGCTGGAGCAGGATAATCGCTTGAAACTGGGAGGCAGAGGTTGGGGTGAGCCGAGATCACGCCACTGCACTCTAGCCTGAGCGACCGAGCAAGACTCCGTCTCAAAAATAAATAAAATAAAACAAAACAAAACAAAATACATTATTTAAAATGTTTTTATTTAAAAAATTTTAAAAGCTGTTACTATTTTTTTATGTGAAAAAAATAGTATCTTGCATTAGATACTATTAGATACTCCTCTCTCTTCCATCCCTTTACTATTTGTAGGAACAGATATTTTTCTTCCCGTGTTTACAGCAGTATATTTTTTTAAAGTTTTTATCCATTAAACTTTGGGACTGCAGGAGTAACAATGTTGATGACACTTTTCAGACTATCTCAGGAAAATGTGCTGCCAATCTAAACATTTGTTATAATTACTAGAAAGAGAAATAATAATCTCTTGCTCTGAATAATAGCTATGATCAAATAAACATTCAGTGTAAATACAACATTAACTAATTTATTGCAGAGATGAATTACTCTTACCAATATTTAATTATTAAAACTAAACGTTAAAGCCAAACTCCCAGTGGTCCCTTCTCATTCAAAGCAGCAGAAAGTACCTGAAATAGCATAGTCCCCACTCGGGGAGGCCACCGTGATGGCAGATGCATTACCAATGCTCTCTATGGGCCCAAGTCCCACATGATTACTGAAGCTCAGTACTTGCCAGCCCATAACCTTGGCGAGTTGCTGAACCGCATGTACCTGGTGCTGTGACATCTGTGAACGAAAAAGGACACTTAACTGACAACCAGCAGAGTTATGTGCAGTGACCTAACATCACGACCACAAAGTAAACTTTTGTTGGGGTGCTGACTGACTAGTACTGCAACCCTATCTTAGGTCTGAGGAATCCTCCTGTGTGTAACATAAGGGGAGGGAATAAGACTCCACCTTCCACTGCAAAAGCAAAAGTTGCCTGATACTTGCTTCTCCTGCCCAGTGGCAGCTTAAGCACAGACATGCGACATAAATTTGGCCAACTGAAGGCTCCTGTCTAGATCACTGAATAGAGTGCAACATTTACCCCTTCAAATCCACTGTCTACCTTATTTTCTGCCCTGGGAGGCTGACACACGTGGTTACATTAATACTTTCTTATGTCCTCTGGCTTTGGGCTGGGTTCAGGTAATGGGAGCCATCCAAAGGGAGCCAGAAGGACGGCAAGGAAGAGTGAGGTCAGGGTATTTATTCCCCTGGCATCCTCCCTGTGAGGTTGTCTAGGCTGGTTGTATCTCTTGACTGGCTGCTAGGCTTCTCAAGATGGACTGTTCTACATGACTCTCCCCGTTAGGGTTCCTGTAATCTGTCTTTCCTCTTAACTTTGGCCTAGCAATGGTGACCACTAAACCCCTGGGGCCTGGTTACCTGGTTACTACGACTAGCAGCAGGTTACCACACTATCCCTGGTGGCTCTCCTACACCCATACCTTTGTAAATAGATTTTTAGTAACTAGGCCCTCCTAAAATTATCCTCCTGAGTCTGCCACCTATTTCTTGTTAAGACTCTGACTGATACAATGGAGGCAATTTAGAATGCATTCTGTCACCAGTGCTGAAGGCAGCAGTGCTGGGACAGCATTAGTGCCATTCCCCTGGCCATGGGTCTCATATCGAGCGTTGATCCCTATCCATTGGTAAGCCTTGTTCTCTAGACCTCCCGTTGATGCTGGGACCTGCTCAATAGTGTTCTAATATATTGTTGTGTGTGTGCTTAAGGTGACCAAACCAATTTGGATGTAATTAGCCAAGAGCTGCCACACCTAACAAATGAATTTTATTTACTTGGCAGCAAAGAAGCAAATCAGTATATAAGATCATTGCTTCTGAGGTGGAAACTGTTTTTTTTTAATGTGAAAAAAAAAATAGTATCTTGCATTAACATTTCAAAAACCTACCCTTTATCTTATAATTCAGTATTTCACTGGGTCATTAAAAACTCCATGAAGAAATTAGGAAAAATGCTGTCAGATACGAAAAGAAAGAGCTAGAAATTTGTCTGATGTCACAAAGCAAGTGTCGTAATGCTGGGGCTAGAACACATCACTTTTTTTTTTTTTTTTTAAAGAGATGGTATCTCGCGCTCTGTCACTCTGGGCTGAAGCACAGTGAGACCAATCATAGCTCACTGTAACCTCGAACACCCGGGCTCAGGCAACCCTCCTGCCTCAGCCTCCCTAACAGCTATGACTATAGTTACATACCAACACACCCACCCAATTTTCTATTTTTGTAGAGACAGGGATCTTTCTATGCTGCCCAGGCTGGTATTGAACTCCTGACCTGAAGTGATCCTCTCACTTCAGCCTCCTAAAGTGCTGGGATTATAGGCACAAACCACCATACCCAGCCTCAAACCCATCACTTTCTATACTGCCCCTTGGACTTGAGGTTAAACTACTTTATTTATTACGGATAATGGTCATTATAATTTTTTATATGATCTCCCTTTCTCTAGTTTTCTTCAGTTTCTACAACAACTCTGGAGATGTTGTAAACCTTATAGATTTTGTAAACCTTCACAAATATGACATGAGGGGGAAAAAACTTGCCAGTCTCAGAACTGGTCCTTCATCTTAAGATCAACTATGTGAAAACCTAGGACAGCTTATCAGTACTTTCAATTAATCAACAGGTTGTAAAATGTGCATTAGAAATTAAACAGAATTTAATTTCTACTGGAAAAAAATTTTCTTCTTACATAATTTATTACATTTTTAACTACTTTTTAACCAATTTGTTCTTTAAGTAGCTATGCGAAGAAGGAGGGCTTAAAACACAACCTGCAACTGTTACCTGAGACAGAAGAAAATCCTGTAGCTCCTGCTCCTGATAAGATAGTGTGATTACTCTTCCATCTCTATGTACAACTCGAATCTGCTCAACTCCAATGTTCAACTGCAGTTGAATGGACCTTTATAGACACACATACTAAAAATCAGAGATGTTCAAAATTATCTTATACAATATCATAAATAACCTCAATATCAAATTAAAAATTATTATTATTATTTTTTTAGACAAAGTCTCAGTCTGTTGCCCAGGCTGGAGTGCAGTGGCATGATCTCAGCTCACTGCAACCTCCCTCTCCTGAGTTCAAGAGATTCTCCTGACTCAGCCTCCCAGGTAGCTGGGATGACAGGCACCTGCCACCACACCCAGCTAATTTTTGTTATTTTTAGCAGAGACGGTATTTCACCATGTTGGCCAGGCTGGTCTCGAACTCCTGACCTGAAGTGATCTACCTGCCTTGGCCTCCCAAAGTGCTGGGATTACAGGCCTGAGCCCCCGTACCTGGCCAACAAGAAAACGTTTTAATAACCCACACCAACATCCATAGAGGAGATGCAGGGGTCTTCTTAGGTTCAACTAAACAGACTCACCCCAGAATACCATAGACCACACCGAGTACCAGTCTACCCAGAAGGATGTGAAGGGACCACGGCTTGCCAGCAGGCCATGCAACTGTCTATATAGCAGCAGAACACCTTTGCTGCAAGGAGAAGAGATCCACATTGGGTATATGTGGGACCTGCCCTAACAGGAGCCATAAGGTCTTGTAACTACTCCATAGGCATGGTTTCCACAAGCTAAGCCCAGTTTTAAAAGTCACCACCATCCAGGGAAGTCCAAAGGCATTCCCATCAGTTATTTAAAATTTCTCCCGGATCAGATGCATTTTACCAGTTTGATATCATTTTTACTATAAGCAATGTTGCCTAGTAATACAGATGACATCTTTCCTTAACAGGTTTCCAAGGGATTAGAGCCAGTGTTAACAAAGAGCAAATTCTCATACAGAAAGAGAAACGGTTTTGTTAACTCTTTACCTTCTCCTACTGAAAAAACTGGCAAACAAGTCAGAATATATATACTCCATTAATTTGGCTTAGGCCAAATAAAGAAACTCATACAATAGCCAGTAAATAATAAGCAGATCACTGCACTCTTCCAAAAGAACTTCTAAAATTTCAGCGTGTAATACATCCAAGAAACCTGAAATCCCCTAATAACATAGATGAACAAAATACAGGAAAAAACAGCTTTATATCCTCTCACATTTGATAATAGCGCTTGTTTCTAACTTTGTTTTAAAGTAAGTATTTCACAATAAAGCATTTTGGTGATTGTCTATATAAAGTTGAAATTAAAAAAAAAAAAAAAAAATAGAGGCCAGGTGCAGTGGCTCATGCCTGTAATCCCAGCATTCCAGGAGGCCGAGGCAGGTGATCACAAGGTCAAGAGATCGAGACCATCCTGGCCAACATGGTGAAATCCCACCTCTACTAAAAATACAAAAATTAGGTGGGCGTGGTGGCACACACCTTTGGTCCCAGCTATTCAGGAGGCTGAGGCAGAAGAATTGCTTGAACCCGGGAGATGGAGGTTGCAGTGAGCCAAGATCATACCACTACACTCCAATCCAATGACAGAGCAAAACTCCGTCTCAAAAAAAAAAAAAAAAAAAAAAAAAACACAAGGTCTTGCTATGTTGCCCAGGCTGGAGTGCAGTGGTTTTTTCCATGGTGCCATCATAGCGCACTGCATCCTTGAAATCCTGACGTTGAGTAATCCCCTCCCGCCTCAGCCTCCTGAGAGGCTGGGACTTCAGGTGTGTGCAACCTTATGCCTGGTTTAAGTTGTAATTTTGATGAACTAAAGTTTACACTGTTTTCTCAAAGAAAAACAAAACTCAAAAGGCTTAAAGATATATACATCATACATCTAACAAACATTTTAGAATTCTTTTCTTAAAACAAGGTGTGAAGGAACAGGGATTCTTATCACTCACTGTTGGTGAATGCATACTTGTGGCAACCAATTGAAGAACAATTTGGTAGTACTAATTAAAAATTTAAATGTCCTTATCTTTTCTTTGAGACGGGATCTCTATCACCCAGGCAGGAGTGCAGTGGCGCAATCTCAGCTCACTGCAACCTCTGTCTCCTGGGTTCAAATGATTCTCCCACTTCAGCCTCCCAAGCAGCTGGAACTACAGGCATGTACCACCGTACCAAGCTAATTTTTCTGTTTTTAGTAGGGACAGGGTTTCACCATGTTGGCCAGGCTGGGCTCGAACTCCTGGCCTCAAGTGATCCGTCCGCCTCAACCTCCCAAAATGCGGGGGATAGAGGCGTGAGCCACCGTGCCCAGCCAAATGTCCTTCTGTTTTAACCCAGCAATTATACTCATAGGACTTTACCCTATAAATGGATATACCTGTATATGTACGAATTATTTGGCTGATACTCAAACAAAAATGTTCAGCAACAGAAGACTGATTAAAAGTTTGGGACATATAATGGAATACAAAAAGGCTGTAAGAAAAAAATGAGGTAGACCTATGTGCTAACAAAATAATGTTTACTGACTCATATACTACTACTGAGCAATAAATTGTTTATTATGTGTACCTGTCTGTATTTCTGGACCTTATGGCAACATGAGTAATTTTAACTCAGAATAATGCAGAATAATCCATATATTTTAAACCTTGTTAAAACAGTCCACATAAAATAGTCCACATTTACTACTCTGTAAAGCATTTCCTGTATACAGTTTTTCCTAATTGATTCCATTATATTCTGATCATTAAACCTACCTGCGTAAGTTGAACTATTTCACGAAACTACTACTGAGTTTAAAAAGCACGTAAATTGCAAATGACTGCTACTACGTACAGAGTTTCTTTTCGGGGTGATGGAAATGTCCAATAATTAGATGATGATGGTTATACAACACAGGGAATACACTAAAGACCACTGAACTGTGTCCACTTTAAAATGGTGAATTTTGTTATGTGTAATACGTTTTTAAAAAGCATACAAAACTGTGTAAGAGAGGTAGGGTTGCATGTCTTCTACATGTATATGTAAAAAAAAATTCTTTTTAAAGAGAGGTAGGGTACAGGAACAGGTAGGATATATATGCTTGTAAGTACATAGACATTCCTAGAAAGATGTGGAAGAAACTGTTTTAAATGACTGATCCAAAGGAATTCTGAGAATTATTTTCAACTTTCAACAGCCTAAGTTGAGCCCAGCTGTGATGGTTAATACTGTCAACTTGATTGGACTGAAGGATACAAAGTATTAGTCCTAGGTATGTCTGTGAGGATGTTAACATCCTCATCCAAAGGAGATTAACATTTGAGTCACTGGGCTGGGAAAGGCAGACCCACCCTTAATCTCGGTGGGTACAATCTAATCAGTTGCCAGCATGGCTAGAATATAAATAGGCAGAAAAATGTGAAAAGAGAGACTGGCCTAGCCTCCCAGCCTACATCTTTCTCTCTGCTGGATGCTTGCTGCCCTTGAACATCAACTCCAAGTTCCTTAGTTTTGGAACTTGGACTGGCTCTCCTTGCTCCTCAGCCGGCAGATGGCCTATTGTGGGACCTTGTGATCGTGTGAGTTAATACTAAATAAACTCCCACGTGTGTGTGTGTGTGTGTGTGTGTGTGTATATATTTTCAATTAGTTCTGTCCCTCTAGAGAATCCTAATACACCAGCTATAGAAGATGAGGAAAAGGGCATTCTACTACGGCCTTCTACTTCTCCTCCACTCCTGATTCTGTCAAGGCTACATCATCACTAACTTTTCTTCATGGAAGTTTAGCACGTTTACATTGGGACCTGCAATCATAATCCCACAGTTTTAGTCTTAGTTCTAAGTATAAACAATTCAATGATGATAACTTTCTCTTTTCCTTCCCATTGCACTCAGTCTCTCTTAACTTTTTACTATGGAAAATTTTAAACACAAACAGTAGGAGGGCAAAAGGCTTATCGGCAAATAAATAATAAACACCAACAGAAGTATAATATAATGAAAGCCTATAATTCCATCACCCAGTCTTAACAGCTAAAAATGCAATCCAAACTTGTTTCATCTATGTTCAACACCTACTTTCTCCCACCCCACCCTCAAATCACCCCAATTATTTTATTATTTCTTTAGACAGGGGAAGAAAACTCTATGACTCCACTTTACTCCACCATCTTTCTCTGGAAGTTTCAGGACTAGTTTCCTTCCCATTGTGTATTCTTTCATACTCTACATCTGCTCTCACACTTATCTACTATTTTTTCATTTTTTAAGTGAATTAAAACCTCTACATCAAAAATAGCATTATATTGGGAATGACTGTACATAGGAAAAAATCAAAAAGAAAGAAAAAAAATAGCATTATAAAAGTATTTTCTGCCCCTACTCCCAAGGGTCATTATTCTGTGTTTCACAGTATGTTTTGCTTTACTGTGGCTAGTTACGTCTGTCTGAAATAAAGCAACTAAGAAGGGTATGGTAGTGCACACCTGTAGTCCCAGCTACACAGGACACAGAGGCGGGAGGACTGCTTGAGCCCAGGAGTTTGAGATCAGCCTGGACAACAGCATTGTGAGATGCCATCTCAAAAACATAAACTGAGACAAAAAGGAATTAAACCAACTAACACTTTAAAAATAAAACGTAGTCACAGACCCTGACAAATGTCAGGTGTTAAATTTCAAAGAGGCTCAAAAGGTAGCCTAAAAAGTCCTTTAATGGCTACTGGCCAATTGTATTAAGTCGTGATTTGTGAATGTAAATCAAGTAGACTGCATTCCTATGAAGGCTGGGGACAAAAACCATCTCACCTCCTTCACAGACACACAGTTATCAACCCAGTTTTTAGAGCATAATCATGAACTGGATTAGACCCAGGATCAACACCAGGTCATGAGAGCTATAAAACTTAGGCTGTTCTAGGCATAACATGCAGTACAGGCTAGAATACAAATGGCCTTATTAACTTCAAATGTACTAGACCTGCCATAGCCATTAGGCAAGAACTGAAGCAGACCTGGAGTCTCAAGAGGTAAGGCAGCCTTCTGCTCAGTGCTGGGATTCATTGTTTACCCCAGCTCAAATATGTGACATTTACCTAATAGAGACTAGTTTTTAGACATTCTTACCTCTCATTCTTACAATGTTTAAAAACAGACTTCATGAATTTTCTCCTAATAACTAATTGCCATCAAAAACAAAACAAAAACAAAAAAACAGTCGCCGGGAGTGGTGGCTCATGCCTGTAATCCCAGCACTTTGGGAGGCCAAGACAGGAGGATTGCTGAAGTCCAGGAGTTCAAGACCAGCAGGGGCAACATAGACCTGTTTCTCAAAAAAAAAAAAAAAATTTTTAATTGGCTGGGCATGGGGGCACACACCTATAGTCCCAGCTACTCAGGAGGTTGAGGCAGAATTCCTTGAACCCAGGAGCTTGAGGCTGCAGTCAGTTATGAACATCACTGCACTCCAACCTGGGTAAAAGAGTGAGACTCCACCTAAAAAACAAAACAAAACAAAACAAAAAAACACACTCTCTTTGGGAGGCCGAGGCGGGTGGATCACGAGGTCAGGAGATCGAGACCATCCTGGCTAACACAGTGAAACTCCGTCTCTAATAAAAATACAAAAAACAAAACAAAACAAACAAAAAAACGCTCTACAGTTTATATAATTTACAGAAATGTTATGCCACCCTAGCAAATAAAAACCAAATGCTTAATACAATTACTCAGCAAACATCAACATCCATTAACATATTAAATACAAAACTTTTATTTTGGCCACTTACTTGCATATTTGCTCATAGCCTTGTGATGTGATTAAAACTTTCACACTAGATTCATAAACATCATTGATATTTGACCAATGAGCTTGTATCTGAGGATCCTCAATTCGGCTTGCTAAGCTGTCAATGGTTGCAGCAGCTCTTTTAAACACAAGAGGTTAAAAAACTTTTTAAGTCAACATACAAAATGATAGGACTATAAATGATTCATCAATGTTATGAAAATTTTAAAACTACCACTATGTGTAAGGCAGACTTTAAACGAAGGCAGAGGTAGTTCTAAGAACCCTTTCATACTGCTTGAATGTGTAGGTTCTCAGCTTCACACTACAATACACTCTCATCACACACCCCTGATTATCACGATTCATGATAGATTTATTCCCATTATTCATTTTCTTCCACTCAGAAAAGCTTATCAGGAAATGAATGAGAAGGATATTCGATATTCTAGGGTATAAACCTAATATAAATCATTCATAACTGTCAGTATTTGATCCCTGGTAGAAATGACTTGGGACATACCCACATTTAGACCCATTACTGTAATGAAATTATAATCATATTCAAGAGAAGCTAGAGATTTTTTGCACAATCAAAACCTTATACTCCAAAAAAAAAGAAAAATACCAATACAAACGAGAAATAAGATTCATCAAGTATTCATTATATAGCAAGCATTATAGTAAGTGTTTTCATGAATTATATCATTTAATCTTACTAACATATCATTTAATCTTAACCTTATTAGGTAGGCACTATTATTTCCATTCTTATAAGAGGAAAAACTTTAGCAATGTTAAGCAATTTGCCCAAGGTCACATAGATGTAAACTGGGATACAAAACCTGGGAGTCTAAATCCAGAGCCAAAAACCTGGGAATGTAATTCCAAAGCCAATAATCTTATACACACTAATCAACAGCCAACACTTAGAACCAAAGCATAAATCATTTAAATTAACCAACCCTCAGTTTCTAATTATCTGATTTTTAACATTTTACTGGAAAAAGAAAAATGGAGGTGGCTCACACCTGTAATCAAAACACTTTGCGGGGACAAGGAGGGAGGATCGCTTGATACCAGGAGTTCAAAACAAACCCAAGCAACGTATCGACAACCAGTCTCTATAAATAAAAAGAAAATTAGCTGGCACAGTGGTGTGCATGAGTAGTCCCTGCTACTTAGGAGACTGAGGCAGGATATCACTTGAGCCCAGCAGTTCCAGGTTACAGTGAGCTTTGACCCCACTACTGCACTGCACTCCAGTCTAGGCCAGAGTAAGATGCTGTCTCAAATTTTTTTTTTTTTGAGACGGAGTCTCGCTCTGTCGCCCAGGCTGGAGCGCAGTGGCCGGATCTCAGCTCACTGCAAGCTCCGCCTCCCGGGTTTAGGCCATTCTCCTGCCTCAGCCTCCCGAGTAGCTGGGACTACAGTTACCTGGGACTACTAGCCACCTCGCCCGGCTAGTTTTTTGTATTTTCTTAGTAGAGATGGGGTTTCACCATGTTAGCCAGGATGGTCTCGATCTCTTGACCTCATGATCCGCCCGTCTCGGCCTCCTAAAGTGCTGGGAAATTTTTTTTTTTTTTAAGAGACGGTCTCACTCTATCACCCAGGCTGGAGTGCAGTGGTAAAATCTTAGCTCACTGCAACCTCCACCTCCCAGGTTCAAGCGATTCTCCTGTCTCAGCCTCCAGAGTGTAGCTTAGACTACAGGCGTGTGTCACCACGCCTGGCTAATTTTTCTATTTTTAGTAGAAACGAGGTTTTGCCATGTTGGTCAGGCTGCTGTAGAACTCCTGACCTCAAGTGATCTGCCCTCCTTGGCCTCCCAAAGTGCTAGGATTACAGGCATGAGCCACCATGCCATGCCCCACCTCAAAATTTAAAAAAAAAAAAAAAAAAAAAAAAATTTAATTTTAAAAGAAAACGGGAAGAAATGAGAAGAGCCAGTAGGCACAAGGGGCTTTTACATTAACAGACTTAGGGTTTGGTCTGCTGCTACAGTACTGGCTTCTTTTTTTTTTTTTTTTTTTTTTTTTTTTTGAGACGGAGTCTCGCTCTGTAGCCCAGGCTAGAGTGCAGTGGCCAGATCTCAGCTCACTGCAAGCTCCACCTCCCGGGTTCACGCCATTCTCCGGCCTCAGCCTCCCGAGTAGCTGGGACTACAGGCGCCCGCCACCTCGCCCGGCTAGTTTTTTGTATTTTTAGTAGAGACGGGGTTTCACCGTGTTAGCCAGGATGGTCTCGATCTCCTGACCTCATGATCCGCCCATCTCGGCCTCCCAAAGTGCTGGGATTACAGGCTTGAGCCACCGCGCCCGGCCAGTACTGGCTTCTTACAATACATTCTGAAATTTATTTTCCTTTTTCCTTGGTATGTTTCCCTGACAGTGCTTCATAATTCCTATAGAAGATATGTATGTGTGTGAGCATTACAAGAACCGTTAAACTGGAAATAAAATTATCTAGCAATGGAAAATTGGGAAATCATGAAGTATTTATATAATAGGATATTATACAGCTATTAAAATACATTTAAAAACCTTTAATAAAAGATGAAAAACTTTATGATACAGTATTAAATGAATGCAAGGTATAAAGTTTTCATTTGTTCTGGTGTCACCTCTGAGGTATGAACTCAGAAGGATATAAAATTTTATAATCTCTGATTTCGTTTTTAAAGACACACATACACTCTGACATATATACATAAAAATATATTAGCATATCAAGAGATCTCACAGTGCATGGTATCATACACATCAGTCTTTTTTTCCTTTTTTAACATATGGCTTCGCTCTGTCACCATAACTGGAGCGTACTGGAGTGATCACAGCTCACTGCAGCCTCAACATCCCAGGCTCAAGCGATGCTCCAGCCTCAGCCTCCCAAGTAGCTGGGACTACAAGTGCATACCACCACAGCTGGCTAATTTTTTTTATTTTTTGTAGAGATGGGCCATGTTGCCCAGGCTGGTCTCAAACTCCTGGAATCAAGGGATCTGCCTGGCCTCCCTGAATGCTGAGTTTACAGGCATGAGCCACCACACCAAGCCCAGCTATTTTTTAAAAGACTTCCTGGCCAGGCACAGTGGCTCACGCCTGTAATCCCGGCATGTTGGGAGGCCGAGGTGGGCAGATCACTTGAGGTCAGGAGTTCGGGACCAGCCTGGCCAACATGGTGAAACCCCATTTCTACTAAAAACACAAAAATTAGCCAGGCATGGTGGTGCATGCTTGTAATCCCAAATACTCGGGAGGTTGAGGCGGGATGATTGCTTGAACCCAAGAGGCAGAGTTTGCAGTGAGCTGCGCCACTGCACTCCAGCCTGGGTGACACAGTGAGACTTCGTCTCAAAAAAAAAAAAAAAGTTTCTTGTAGAGACAAGGTCTCACTACATTGCCCAGGCTGGTCTCAAACTCCTGGGCTCCTGGGCTCCAGCAAGCTTCCCATCTTGGCCTCCTAAAGTATAGAGACTACAAGGGTGAGCCACCATGCCCAGCCAGGGTCTTTTTTTCTTTACTAAGCTTTTTGCACACCAGAAAGAAGTAACATTTTTAAAGCTTTGCTGCTTCGAAGGCTACACTTACTACTCTGAAATTTATAATGGTTCTAAAAACAGCTATTTTTATGCTGATCATTTATTTTGGGGAATATATAAATTTGTGGTCAATCAGAAATTTGGAAGACTACTCAAATTATCAGCTTTTTAAGTTGAACTGTATTAATGGTAAGAAACAGTAACCTACCATATAATACTTTATTACTTACAAGAAACTTCTACATACATCACGTAATATGACCCTAAGACCCCACTCCTATACCTATTGACAGGGGATTAAGTGGGGGACCATAGACACTAAATCCCTTGCTCGAAGTTATTTAGCAAACGATTGAGCCTTGGCTTACACACCTTTCATCCCTAGTCCCCTACTCCTTTCACTGCATCATGCTGTCTTCTCTAACATGTCTCCCTAATTCCTTTTACTAAAAGTTGAAGGACCTAAATTTCCACTTTAAGACTACAAACTCATGTACTAAAAAAAAACTGTATTAACAAGAAAAAGACTGGAAATCAAAAATAAAATATCATCTATTTAATGACAATGCCCATGCCTGAAATTCTGGAGTACTACCAAGGCATAATTACAAATGAAGTAAAAACAGGCCTTTTCACTAAGTACCAATAATAAAATAGAAAAGCACCCTTTAGCACTGAAAAAGATACATTTATTTGTAATCATGCCACGTTATTTTGTAAGCAGTATATATAAAGGAAAAAAAAGAGCTTTGGCATTACATAGACCTGGGCATAAATCCTGGTTCCGCAACTTTTTAGCTGTGTAACGTTGAGAAAGGTGCATAACTTCTTTAAGCCTCAATCTTATCAGTAAAAACAGGGTTAATACTTCCTGCCCCAAAGAACAAAGATTAAATAAGTTAACACGAAGGAAAGTGCTCTCCAAACTCTAAAATGTGCAAGAAACAAAACATACAGAAACACTCAAGAAAAACATTTAAATCAGTTCAGAAATAAGTATCTCATGGCTGGGTTACTGAAGAAAGTATAGTGTTGTAAGGCACATTCCTAGTCAGTTGTCTCTGCAAAAAAGTGACAGTGTTAGAAAGAATACTGTTAGATCAGACATGGATCTAAGTCTTCCCCAGACTTGACAGGACCCAGTCTATGACCATAAATAAACTCTTACCACTTCCTCTGCCTAAAATTAAAAAATTAAAGCATCCCAAAAAAGTGTATGAAATAATAGAAGAAAACAAACTGCAATTTCAAAGAAAAAACAGAAAACAGTAACTTTGTTCAACCTTACCTACTCCTTAGAAAAATATGCTTTGCTTGTTTAATTATTTTTTCCAGAAGCCCTTCACTGGACTGTAATGAATTAATTTCATTTTTATCAAAAGCTTGAGGACCTGAAAGTCTCATTCGCTTGTGGCCAAAAGGTGCACTTGCTGGATGAGGCATCATGATGGAACTCAAGGTCTGTTTATGAAACTAACAAAAACAGTCATTTTAAATAACCAATATCCACATTAGTAAATGCTACACAATATTTAATCAAAACATGGCTGACATCTTAGAAACACTGAAAGGAATGGATTTGAACCACATATGAAAACAATCCAACCTTGGAGAAAAATGCTAGCATCTACTAGGTCACACTTAATGCAAGTCTGTAGAGAGAAGGGTCCCTCTCAAGCTGTAACTTTTTTCCTTTTCTCATGTCAGATGGGTAACGCGCCGACATCCTAATAAGGTTTGAGGGAGTCACAACTCACGCATGAGCATGAAAGCCCAATCATGCTTTTGAACCACAAAAGGATCTCAAGCTTTTTTATTTTAAAAGTTTTAAAATATAAAACAATCCTCTTCATTGAGTCTCATAAATAGAACATATACAATCAGTAAATAGTTCTTTCACTATACCCTAGATTAGAGGTTCTCAAACCTGGCTGCCTATCTGAACCTCCTGAGGAGCTTTTTAAAAACAACTCTTGTACCATCACAATCAACTGAACCAGGTTTTGGGGTTGGGCAGGGGAGGTTGTAATATATACTTCCATGAAATTTCACAGGATATTCTTTTGAAATTACCCTGTCCTGTGAACCAGCTCCCTGGAACAGTTGCAGATGATCTACAAGTAGAACATGTCCCAGAATAAAACTAGTCTGTTCACAGACTCTGGCAAGACATTTTCCCTTACCTCCCCCAGTCAGAATCACCCTTCCCTCTGCACTTTAGCACCATGTTTCTTACACCTCTACTTTAAAACCTGTATATCTCTACCACTAGAAGGTATGCTTGGGAACAGGGACAGTATTCTGATTATCTCTATTCCCCTAGGAAACAGCAAGGATCTTTCATACCAGACAATGAATGTTGGTGCTATGTGAATAATCAAGACTCAGCAGAGGAGCGGGATGCTTTGTGCATACTCACTGCCCTGGACATGCTCACCACAGTGCAAAGAAAAACATTTATTTCCTTACCTCTCTAATCAGTAGATGCAAATTATGCTCTAGGACATAAAGGTGGTCCTCCGGACATTGCTTCTCAGTAGTAGATTTTTGGGATTTCTTATCATTTGAGGAATGGCACAAAGAAATAGATAACTGCAAGTCTATTTATAAAAAGGAGGAGGACAGATGTAAATAACCTGAAATATGGAAAGGTACAAACTGTCTTCATAAAGTATAATCATAGCTCATTTTCAAAAGGTATATTCTAAACTTGAAGATCAGACCTAATGATTAACATCTGTATATCAAGATTACTATTCGGCTGGGTGCGGTGGCTCACGCCTGTAATCCCAGCATGTTGGGAGGCCAAGGCGGGTGGGTCACAAGGTCAGCGGATCAAGACCATCATGGCCAACATAGTGAAATCCTGTCTCTACCTAAAATACAAAAAAATTAGCTGGGCATGGTGGCGTGTGCCTATACTCCCAGCAGCTTGGGAGGCTGCGGCAGGAGAATCGCTTGAATCAGGAGGTGGACAGGATGCAGTGAGCCAAGATCACACCATTGCACTCCAGCCTGAACAATAAAATGGAAACTTTATCTTAAAAAAAAAAAACAAAAACTATTCATGAATACAATAAACTACCATGTATTTTAACAATTCAAATTCTGTTGACATATAATATGGCTGCTGCCCTTGAACTGTGGCTAAAGACTGGTGAAAAAGCTATATATTAATTCGTTTTTTCCTTTAAAATAAGAGTTGGTAGTCAGTCTTACTGCGTAAAAGACAGTCTTCCCTGCTCCCATGAGAAGTAGGATGGAATTTCTCACTGCTAAAACCTACTTCCTTCTTAAGACGACAGTCCTTAGAATTCACGTAAAAAACAAGTGCAAAGCTAAATACAAACTGATCCCAGGGCAAGTCTACCTGCTTTTGAATAATACAATGAAAATCCAGTTTCTACAAATTTGAGACTATTATAAGTAAACTCTTTCTTTTTTTTTTTATATATATATATTTTTTTTGAGACGGAGTCTCGCTCTGTCGCCCAGGCTGGGGTGCAGTGGCCGGATCTCAGCTCACTGCAAGCTCCGCCTCCCGGGTTTACGCCATTCTCCTGCCTCAGCCTCCCAAGTAGCTGGGACTACAGGTGCCCGCCACCTCGCCCGGCTAGTTTTTTGTATTTTTCAGTAGAAATGGGGTTTCACCGTGTTAGCCAGGATGGTCTCGATCTCCTGACCTCGTGATCCGCCCATCTCGGCCTCCCAAAGTGCTGGGATTACAGACTTGAGCCACCGTGCCTGGCCTTTTTTTTGTTTTAGTAGAGATGGGATTTCACCATGTTGGCCAGGCTGGTTTCGAACTCCTGACCTCAGGTGATATGCCCACCACGGCCTCACATAGTGCTGGGATGACAGGCGTAAGAGTAAACATTTTTAAATTGGCCTCTCATTTAGACAATAAGGCAGGATCCCTGAAAAATCTCCCTTCAAAGCAACTGCTGCTAAATAACTGTAGCTATGCTAGCGCAAATTTTCTTTTCTCTTGACCACAATAATGACTACATAAGTGCAAATTTTAAATATGTAGCTTAAAAATCCAAGGGTCACACTATTTAGGACAGAACAGATTCCACAGTGTAGTTTGTGTTACATGCTTTACTGGCTGTCACTATGGATAGCACACTATTTCTTTGCTCTCCTTATTCTCCCAACACACCCTAAGAGCTACCTTCTCTGTCCTATTCCCCAAAACACAAAGTCCTGTTCATAAAGTCGAAAAAGGGCTGCTCTTACTCGGAAAGGGCTGAGAGATAATCTGGTTTTTCACCACAATGTGAGGGATTTGTGATTTAATTTGAACAGCTTCCCGAGAGAGCTGTGCAAAAATTTCTTTACATAAGAGAACATTCTGTGCCGCTTCTAATTTTGTCTGCCAATGTGGGGAACCTGAAAGACAAGAAATATATGTATCAATTATCTAACCATATTATGCATTAACTAGTTTAAATGGTGATCTGAATACATGTGACGACAAAAGTTTAGAAAAACACTACATTACAATATATTCTTTTTTTTCTATTCAGTCTCTATAGAGACTGTCAAAAATTGCCAATGCCAACTGTTACAAATCATCCCAGCAGGGTATTGAGAAGTTCCCTGCCACCCCAAGCTTTCATTCCTGAAGAAGTTGTTTCAATTCCTGAAGAGGGAAGCATCAATTAGCAATAATCATGCCACAGATAAACCTCATTGGATATGATACTACCACTGTGCAAAGCTATATTCTTTCCAAATTATAAAAATCTCACTTCTTTAACAGAGAAAACTAGTAAATAAGTCCAATCTTTAAAAAAAAGTTGCCGGTGGCTCACGCCCTTAATCCTAGCACTTTGGGAGGCTGAGGTGGGTGGATCACCTGAGGCTGGGTGTTCAAGACCAGCCTGACCAACATGGAGAAACCCCATCTCTACTAAAAATACAAAATTAGCCAGGCATGTGGCGCATGCCTGTAATTCCAACTACTTGGGAGACTGAGACAGGAGAATCGCTTGAACCTGGGAGGTGGAGGTTGCAATGAGCCGAGATCGTGCTACTGCTCTCTAGCCTGGGCAACAGGAGAGAAACTCAGTCTCAAAAAAAAAAAAAAAAAAACTGCACAGCTATTCACTAATGGTTTACTGACAAATTTTAGAAGTATATTTTGAATTGTTCTTACTTCAAAATATCTATTTTTCCTACCTATATTTATCTTCAGTTTATTTTAAAACGTCAGCTCAAATAAGACCAGAAATTAGAGGATAGAACATAACCATACCTGGTTTGGATTTGGGCAAAGATCGTTTGAAGAGGTTAACGGTGCCGAGGTCGCCTATATCTGGAGCCTGTTTTTGTATTGAAACCTACATGACAACAAAAACAACAAAAAGGGTTAACAAATTAACTTCAGGCTATTCATAAGAAATTACTTGAAAAATATTTTGACAAATACCTTGATATATGCAGACCCCTCTAAATCACTTGGAATTTGGACATCAAGAGGACAGTAATCTTCAGGTATCTTTTTATCCAGATCAAGATCTGTATTCTTTATTACTTCAAATGTACCGTGATGAGGAAAGAGAGATCCTAATGTTGTATGAAAAATAGGAAAATAAAAAACAGTTAACATATTATTCTGACACACATTATTAACTATATAATACTTGACATCCACATCACTGAATCACAAAGTTCCCACTAAAAAACATGTTTTGGGGGAAAGGGTGAGGAGTGGTGAGCAAAGGAAAGAAAGATAACAGTGTTGGGGGGGTAAGTTATTTACCTTAAAAAAATAACACTTCTTAGTCTAATGACATCATTATAATAAGAATTCCACAGAAAATCCAAATTGTTTTATTCTAATGGAGTATTGATAAAAATGGGTGTACTCACAGGGCGAGTGCAGTGGCTCATGCCTGTAATCCCAGCACTTTGGGAGGCCGAGGTGGGCGGATCACCTGAGGTCAGGAGTTCAAGACCAGCCATGACCAACATGGAGAAACCCCCGTCTCTACTAAAAATACAAAATTAGCCAGGTATGGTGGCGCATGCCTGTAATCCCAGCTACTCGGGAGGCTAAGGCAGGAGAATCGCTTGAACCCAGGAGACGGAGGTTGCGGTGAGCTGAGATCGCACCATTGCACTCCAGCCTGGGCAACAACAGCGAAACTCTCTCTCAAAAAAAAAAAAAAAAAAGAAAAAAAAAAGAGTGTACTCCTAGAAAACAATCCCTCAGATTGAAACCTTGGAGATGAAATACTTCTGGAGCTTAGCCTCTCTACTAAGGTTTCAACTAAGTGCTCTGCATCCAACAAACAGAAAGACAGAGGATAGTGCACATAGCAACTTTTTTTCAACCAGTCTCCTAGATTTTTTACTTTATTTTTTATTATCTTTTTAGAGACAGGGTCTCCCTCTGTCTCCCAGGCTGCAGTGTGGTGGTACAATGACAGCTCACTGTAGCCTCAAACTCCTAGGATTTAACAATCCTACCACTTCAGCCTCCGAAGTAACTAGGACTGCAGGTACATGCCCATCGCACCCAGCTAATTTTTATTTTTATTTTTTTTTTTAGATATAGGGTCTATGTTGTCTAGTCTGGTCTTGAACTCCTGGGCTCAAGCAATCCTCCCACCTTGGCCTCCCCAAATGCTGAGATTACGGGCGTGAGCCACGGTGCCCAGCCCAGTTCCTAGATCTTATGTGATGTGTTTTTGTGTAGTTCAGAAATTTGGGTGAGTGGGCCGGCCGCGGTGGCTCACGCCTGTAATCCCAGCACTTTGGGAGGCCGAGGCGGGCGGATCACAAGGTCAGAAGATCGAGACCATGGTGAAACCCCGTCTCTACTAAAAATACAAAAAATTAGCCGGGCGCAGTTGTGGGCGCCTGTAGTCCCAGCTACTCAGGAGGCTGAGGCAGGAGAATGGCGTGAACCCGGGAGGCGGAGCTTGCAGTGAGCTGAGATCGCGCCACTGCACTCCAGCCTGGGCGACAGAGCGAGACTCCGTCTCAAAAAAAAAAAAAAAAAAAAAAAGGAATTTGGGTGAGTTGCTCTGGGCCACTGAATTATGTAAGAAATAGATGGTTCAATGTAACTGGTTTTATAACAAGGGAAGATGCTAAAGATTTTCTTGCAATTAAAAACAATGTGATCAAATCCTTTCATAATCATGAGTGACTACCCCAAAGAAAGAATTAAAGTTCCTATACACAAATTATTTGTGGAAAAGAAAATATCCAAAACAAGAAAGCACTGCTTCTACAGACCACCTATTAAAATTTTTAAATGGTCTGGTCATCTTTAATTCGTCTTTATAATAAGATTTAATCTTCAGGATTCAAAATACCCCTATTAATAATAGTGTTGAAGCATGTCATTCCTCCAGTATTTGACTTAACCACCTTAACTTATCTTTTTTTAATTTTAGGATAATGATAGATTACTCTGGTAAATGAATCTTTCAGGTATCACTCTACCATTATCTCAACTATCCAAGCCAAGACTCCTTGCCTCCTCCCCTGATATTCACAGCTTTTACCCCATTGAGCTATGAAGTTTTTCCATATAGCCAGTCCCTCTGATTGCCTCAGCAGCTTATAAAACATTGCCATTATTACCCTGTAAAACCTACTATTTGTTATAGCTCAACAACTAAGAATTTATATCAAAAAATATGAAGCCAACATCATCAAACTTTAGTATGCCCCCAAAAGTTGCATGCCCTAAGTTAGTGTTGTAGCCCTAGTTTGATGGGAAAAAGGAAAGCAAACGTTTCTGCCACCCTTTCTCTTCACTCAGGACATAAAAACAGCTTAGCAGATTAATGGGAAAAGAAACAGTAAAGAATAGAAAGTTTCTTTCCTCCTTTCATGTCCAGTTTTTTTTTTTTGTATAATTCTCAGAAGAACACTTGCATCAGGTCCAGTTTTTTTGTTTGCTTGTTTTTTGAGACACGGTCAGGCTGGAATGCAGTGCTGCAATCTCGGCTCACTGCAGCCTCGACCTCCTGGGCTCAAGGGATCATCCTGCCTCAGCCTCCTGAGTAGCTGGGACTAACAAGCATGTAATACCACGCCCAGCTAATTTCTGTATTTTTTGTAGAGACGAAGTTTTGCCATGTTGCCCAGGCTGGTATTGAATTCCTGAGCTCAAGCAATCTGCCCACTTTAGCCTCCCAAAGTGCTAGGATTACAGGTGTGAGCCACTGCACCCGGCCATGTTCAGTTTTTAAGGGTTACAGGTAAGGCCTCGATTGAGGAGTGTAGTTCTACCTCATTTCTAACAAAAAAGTCAATTATGCTTCAAGGTGTGCCAGCACATAAACCCCATCTTTGAACTTTCTGTTACGTGTACCTCCAGGGTTTTGAAATAGAAACTAGGCTGTTTATTATAAGGCTCTAATAAGAGTGGTTTTGGCTTAAATGAACAGAAATTAAAATTTTGAAACATAACACATAGCTGAGAAATAAAATATTATAGAAGGATGTTTAACATTATACTTACACAGAAAGCATAGTTTTTTGTTTGTTTGTTTTTGAGATGGAGTCTCGCTCTGTCCCCCAGGCTGGAGTGCAATGGTGCGATCTTGGCTCACTGCAACCTCCACCTCCTGGGTTCAAGCAATTCTCGTGCCTCAGCCTCCCAAGTAGCTAGGATTACAGGTGCATGTTACCACGCCTGGCTAATTTTTTGCATTTTTGGTAGAGACGGAGTTTTGCCATATTGCCTGGGCTCGTCTTGAACTCCTGGCCTCAAGTGATCCCGACGCCTTGGCCTTCCAAAGTGCTAGGATTATAGGCATGAGCCACCGCGCCTGGCCAGAAAGTATAGTTTTTAATAATATTCATACCTGCACTTCTGTAGCTCAGATCTCCAAGAATTTTATCTCCAACTTTTCGAAGTTTCCAGTGTTGCCGTAATCGCAAAAGCTCAGAATTGAAGTCTCTTTGTAGCTTGTTTTCTTGGTTTTCGGTAACTGATTTAGTCAGTCTTTCTGCCCCCTTCAATAGGATTTGTGCTGCTCCAGCAAGTGACTTCTTTTTAGATATCAACTGCAACGTCTGAGGATTCTATCGAAAACAACACAAACATGCAGTTTTGCAGGATTTTTAAATGCCTCTAAAATTACATATTTCATCAATAATAAAATGAAGTGAAAGAAGAGCAAAAAAGAGGGGCAAGTACACATAACGGTGGTTTTTATAAAATAACCTTAACCTATTTATTTGTTCAACTCACCCAAAGCTTTACTTATGTTAAATCAAAAACATTACAATGGCCTCTAGTGAGAATTTACCATTGCATCAACTTTGTCCAGCCTGTTAGGTCCCCTCCTAATGTACTGCCATTCCTCTCCTTATATATTGCCGCCCCCCTATCCTGCACATACACATATAGAGTTATATATAACCTTTTTGGCACTCATTATACTTCTGATTAACATCTATAATCTCTGCTTCAATGTAACCTGCATTGGCAGAAACCGCTATATCCACAAACCCTAGAACAATGCCTGGCACATAATATTTGATTTAATGAATAAATGAATGACTGCAATGGGTATAACTGTAAAATTATCTTGTATTTTGTAGCTTACCATAGTTTGTATCTTACCATAAGCTATTAAAGTGCTTTTGGAATTAAGACTAAAATCACGAGGCATTAACTTTTCTTCTTTTGAGATGGAGTCTTGTTCCGTCGCCCAGGCTAGAATGTAGTAGCCCCATCTTGGCTCACCATAGCCTTGACCTACTGGCTCAAGCGACCCTCCCGCTTCAGCTTCCTGAGAAGCTGGGACTCCAGATGCGCAACACCAAGCCTGGCTTGTTTTGTTTTTTGTTTTGGTAGAGACAGGGTCTCCCTATGTTGCCTGGGATAGTCTCAAACTCCTGGCCTCCTGTTTTGGCTCCCCAAAGTGTTGGAATTACAGGCATTAGCCACTGCGCCCTGCCATTGTTAATATTAAATGTACTTCACTGAATCCTAATTTTTTGGAAAACTGATCAGAAATCAAAATCTACATATCATATATACATACATAAATACCCACCATTACCATAATTTGTGTATTTTACTAACCAGTTTAATAAAGTTTTCTGGCTGTATGAGAGTCAAAAATCACATAAAAAGCTTCATAAAAATATCAAAATAATCTTTTGATCATATTGAGGAACGTAAATAAAAGAGTTCCTGGAGATCTTAAGAAATTCCTGGAGTTTCCTTTCTGGGAAAAGCACAGAATAGTAGAAAAGGCAGTGGGGCTATGAGTTAGGTGCTGGAGTTCTAGTCTTGGCTCTCTAACTACTGGCTTGACAGCAACTTGCACATATTACAAATCTCTTTAAGCTTTAGTTTTCTCTCTGTAAAATGAAGAAAGCCGATTTAGGGAACTCTATTAGTCCCTTAGCACAATGTTTCTAGATTCTGAAACTATTACTATGTGAGTAATTCTATTCAATTAATTGTATTTACAAATGGGTTCTAACAGTCATTACTTCCTCTCCATGACTAATTTGGTTATGGTCCTGACACTTGTTTTCCTTAAGGACCCAAGCAGCCTCAATGATTTCAGACTATTCACCAACTCCTCTTTCTGCTGCTTCTCTTTCATCTTCAAACGTTCAAAAATGGAATATATTGTTTATGAAATATCAGCAATTCTACCCAGCTCTCAATATGCTCCATAATTTGGCCTAACCTTTCTAATCCATCCCCTAAAAAAAAGGAAGGAAGGATTAGATGGAAAAACAGGGACTTAGAGAAAATAACTTCTTAATTTAAGGTCACACAGTTTTTTTTTTTTTTTTTTTTGAGACGGAGTCTTGCTCTGTCCCCCAGGCTGGAGTGCTGTGGCCGGATCTCAGCTCACTGCAAGCTCCGCCTCCTGGGTTTACGCCATTCTCCTGCCTCAGCCTCCCGAGTAGCTGGGACTACAGGTGCCCGCCACCTCGCCCGGCTAGTTTTTTTGTGTGTGTTTTTAGTAGAGACGGGGTTTCACCGTGTTAGCCAGGATGGTCTCGATCTCCTGACCTTGTGATCCGCCCGCCTCGGCCTCCCAAAGTGCTGGGATTACAGGCTTGAGCCACCGCGCCCGGCCAAGGTCACACAGTTAATGAAGGCAGAGGCAGGACTTGAATCCAGGTCTACCTGATTCCAAAGCCATTATATCATCACATTTTTGTGTAATATATCACAGACCAAGGATATATTACAATATCCTTGAGAGAGAGAGAAAAAAAAATACAGAAGTATATATCACATTGAATGGCAGACAGCTCACTTATTTTTAAAAAGACCAAGGATCCAGGCTATAAGAATTTGTTAAGATTTGGTAACCTTTAAAGTATTACTTCTTTTTTTTTTTTTTTGAAACGGAGTCTCCGTCACCCAGGCTGGAGCGCAGTGGCGCAATCTCGGCTCACTGCAACCTCCGCCTCCTGGGTTCAAGCAATTCTCCTGCCTCCACCTCCTGAGTATCTGGGGCTACAGGTGCCCGCCACCATGCCTGGCTAAATTTTGTTATTTTTAGTAGAGACAGGGTTTCACGGTTTTAGCCAGGGTGGTCTCGATCTCCTGACCTCGTGATGTGCCCACCTCGGCCTCCCAAAGTGCTGGGATTACAGGCGTGAGTCACCACGCCTGGCCTTAAAAGTATTACATTCTTAACGAACCTTAACTCTTCCAAGAATCATAGGTATATAACACAAAAATAAAGGAAATGCAGTTGTATGGTTTTGTTTTAGACCAGTTAGTCTTTAAATCTTCATCTGGACTTAATTTTGCATGAAAGGAAAATGGAACAATATGCACAAAGCCAAAAAAGGGTCCTGGGATTTAATAAATAAAATTTTATTATTCAATTAAAGTCAACAAATACCTGTTTTGGAGGAAGTGCATCCTGAGAGACAGGATCAAGAGTCATAAATTTTTTATCTCTAACAATACTGAGAACGTCATAGAGAACACACATTTCTGTCAGGGCACTTCTCAAATTGTTCCTCACTGAG
This sequence comes from Macaca nemestrina, assembly GCF_043159975.1. NCBI lineage: Eukaryota > Metazoa > Chordata > Mammalia > Primates > Cercopithecidae > Macaca > Macaca nemestrina. Next base: position 93,710,862 of record NC_092136.1, on the reverse strand, counting down.
TCCCAAGGCCAAAGGGAAGGTTGAAATTTTACCACTCCTAAAAAGAGAGAGAGAGAAAAAAAGAAATACAGAAGTATTCATTACATTGAATGGCAGACAGCTCACTTAGTTTTAAAAAGTACTAAAAGGAGAAATAATAAATTTAATTTCAAATTGTTCTCTTACTTATCCCATCCCCTCCACCCTTTCTTATATCTTTGTTAACATTCACATTAGCATTCCTACAATTGCAAAATGAATGACATCTATTTTCACAGGTTAAATTTATCATTACAACATTATAGACTCAAGTATCTTTCCAAATTTATGTAAACCTTTTTAATAATCTTCTTACAGTTTTTAGAACTTGAATTTACAATTGTATACATTTTCCAAAATACAGAAAGGTACAAAACGAAAATGACCTGTAATGCCAGCCACTATTAGCATATCTTCCTTTTAACCATTAAAAAAACATATTGTTATTAAATACATGAACATTCACCATAAAGAGTTCACAAGATAAAGAATTAGAGGGTAGAAAGTGAAAGTTTTCCTTCATTCCCCACCCCTGATTCTCTCCCCTCCTGAGAGGTAACCACTATTAACAGACAGAGTATACTCTTTCAAAGGTTTTTCTATGCACTTACATACATCTATTTCCAATTTTCTATTACTTGCTTTTTGCCCCGCCCTCACTTAATATTTCCTAGAGACACTTCCATGTTAGCACTTATAAGTCTACCTAATTCTTTTAACACTGTATGATATTCTGGAACATGGATGTATGGTATGTTTAACCATTTGTATTTAATGGACACGTAGATTGCTTCCAACAATGCTAGCAGTGGTAAACACCTTGAATATATACCCTGTATACGTGCACCTTTTTTGCAGGTTCAATTTTTAGATGTGGTAATAGTGAATCAAAGAAGATACACATTTAAAAGTTTCGGCTGGGCACAGTGGCTCAGGCCTGTAATCCCAGCGCTCTGGGAGGCTGAGGCAGGGTGGATCACCTGAGATCATGTCTTTAAGACCAGCCTGGCCAACATGGTGAAACCCTATCTCTACCAAAAATACAAAAATTAGCCGGGCAGGGTGCCGCACGTCTATAGTCCCAGATACTAGGGAAGCTGAGGTGGAAGAATCCTTGGAATCCAGGATGCAGGGGTTGCAATGAGCGGAGATCGCACCACTGCAATCCAGTCGGCGGCAGAGCAAGACTCCGTCTCAAAAAAAACAAAACAAACAAACAAAAGTTAAAATTAAATTTTGGCACATACTAAACTGCCAGATTGTCTTTCAAAATCACTATCAGTTCACATTCCTAACCGTGAATATTAAAAATCTTTTCAATTTCTGCCAATTTTGTGCATGGAAAGAGTATCTTCATCATGTTTTAATTTCCCAGCCCCTACTAATGAGATTGAGTCTATGTTTTGTTTATTGGTATCTGAAGTCTCTCCTCTATGAGCTATTTATATCTTTGGCCCATTTTTCCAGGGTCATCATTTTCTTTTCAGTTTGAAGGGACTTTTTGAATACAGAAGATATCAACTAAATGTGTATTATATGGGTAGAACTTCTCCCAGTCTGTCATTTATCTTTTTACTTTGCTTATGGCATCTTTTCCCATTGTTTTTAAATTTTATGTAAGTAATATATCTATCGTTTGTAAAGTAGGTGGGTGAGTGTGTGGTTGTGTGTGTGGCTGTTAGGGTCTTGTTCTATTACCCAGGCTGGAGTGCGGTGGCACAATCATAGCTCACTGCAGCCTTGATCTCACTGGCTCAATCCATTCTCCTCCTTCAGCCTCCCCAGTAGCTGGGACCACAGACGTGCACCGCCACGCCCAGCAAATGTTTTTTAATTTGTAGAGACAGGAGCTCCCTATGTTGCTCAGGCTGGTCTTGAACTCCTGGGCTCCAGCGATCCTTCCATCTTGGACTCCCAAAATGTTGGGACTACAGGTGTGAGCTACCATGCCTGTCTCGTTATTTCCTAAATTAAGAAGATCTATCCTACTCCCAGAATAATACAACTATTCTTTCATTATTTAACACTTTGTTTTGCTTTCTTCATTTGGCACCTCAATCCTCAAAAATTATTGTGGAAATAATTTTTGTGTGAGGTATAAAGTAGTATTTACGTTTTTCTGCAAATGGACTCCTAATAATCCTAACAGCACTGCCCTGAAAAAACATCTTTAAATTCCCATTTACACCGAGTCTGCTGCATAATTAAATTAAGAATTGTGATTTTTTTTTTCAAAAATCCTTGACAATAATGAGAATCTGAAACCCACTCATTGTTTCTTCACTTCCCTCCTAACCAGCCCCCTTCCTTCCAGTTTTGCTTTCCCTATAATTCATTTACTGGAAAGCATCTAGAGTAACCTTTAACAAAATCATGTCTCTACTTATCCTGCGAAAGTTTGCAGTGGTCTCAACATTAGTCAAACGTTTATCATGGCCTACTGGGCTCTACAGGATCTGGACCCGCCTACCTCTTGGACCTCGTCACACATTCCAGTCAACACTGACTTCTTTTCTGTAGGTGCTACTATCATCATCCACACCGAACAAGGATGCAAAGTAACTCGCCAAAGGTCACGCAGCAGGCAAGGGGCAGAGCCCCGATCTAAGACTCTTAGCCACTAAGTGGGCCACATTAAAGGCCTTCTACAGAGAAGCATTCATTTAAACATTTCACCGTTTGACAGTGTCTCAAACGCTCCCACTCAAGGAGACCCGCAGGAGTACTGCGTCAAGTCGTGTCCTAACTTGTCCGGCAGCAACAAAAAGATGACGACCAGTATCCTTACGCTTCCACTCGTGGGACACTCAAAAGTTCTCGCACGCACAGGATCTCCCCCACCGAGGAAGAGGAGGAGGGCAGCCACCCGGGCGGGTGCTGGGACCCAGACCGGAGGACTCGGGCAGCGGATGCAGGCTTTACCTTCCTCGTCGTCCTGGTCTGCGCTGGACCCGGCGCCCGGCCAGTCCTGCGCGTCGCCCTCGGTCCCCGCCGCCTCCTCCTCCTCGGAGCCCGAACCCTGGCTGAAGTCGATCCGCTGGGCTAGACGCGCCAGATTCTGCGACATGGAGAGCGGCGGCAGGTACGTCTCGGTGCCATCGAGGCCCACCTCATGGACCTGCTTCTCGCAGGCCGATTCGATGCTGATGCGCACTGCGCGCACCCCGGACATGCTGGCGGCGTCGGCCAGCGGTGGGAGGACCCCCACACAAGCCAAAAAACGAGGTACGGAGAGGAGGCCTCCCAGCGAAGAGCCGGGAACCCAGCACGCCGGAGCCGCGGTGCCTCAGAAGACCCTCGGGAAACCGAAAGCAACGCTCAGGCTGGAAACAAAAGAGCTGGCCCAGCAACTTTCCCAGAACGCACTGCAAGCTCCCCTCCCGGCGTCTTTCGGAGCAAAACTGGGCAGGCGCGGAAGCTCCTGGACTCCCGAGAGCGCTTCCGGTGAATCACCATGCAGGGTGGGGTAAACTTCCCGGCCCATAAGAGGCGTGGCCGGCAGCGGGAGGCAAAGACCGGTTCAGGAGCCGAGACTGGCTCTCTGTTTTTAAGCCTGCCTTTGTTTAAAAAGCGGATGAGGAAAGAAAGCCTACAGAGGCGAAAAGAGTCAAGGAAAAAGAAATTAATGGATGCTTGTATCTTAGCAATGAGAGTCCTGTTGAGAGAACTGAGATCTGATGGCGCGCGCCTGTGGTCCCAGCTACGCGGGTGGCTGAGGCGGGAGGATCGCTTGAGCCCAGGAGATGGAAGCTGCAGTAAGCCGAGATCTCACCACTGCCTAGGCAACAGAGTGGGATCCCTTCTCAAAACGAAAGTTTTTTTTAATTAGTAAGAAACTTTTTAAAGACTATCTGAAGAGTTAGAAATTAACGGCATGGCTTGGGGGAAACAATTGTGCTTATCACCACTTAAAATTATACTAATTATTTGGTTTCATGTTATAACTCTATGACAGCCAATATTTGCAGCAGACATAATAGGCCCTGGCATGTAATAAGTACTGAATATTTATTTTATGCCCGAGTAACAATAAATAATGTTGATCTCACTTTTTTATTAGTGATGGGGTCCCGCTGTGTTGCCCAGGCTGAGTGCAGTGGTTATTCACAAGTGCTAGCAGCACACTACAGGCTGGAGCTCCTGGGCTCAAAGGGTGCTCCTGCCTTAGCCTCCTGAGTAGCTGGGACTATAGGAGTGTGTCACCATGCCTGGCCTACAAATAATATTTAAAAGATTAAGAAGAAGTGGTATAACTTCAGTCTTTGGGTCTCCAAGAATGTATTTCATTAGTAGGAAATCCACAGAAAAAGATGGATTATCTTATATTACAAACCTCTATATTTCATTTAAGGAATTATATATACTGTTTATCGTGAGTGTTGACCAGGTTTTGTTCTGACCAAGATATATCTAGGTTTTGAACTACTTTCCTAAGGTATTTAGGGAAATACAGTTGCCCTGGTGTTAGTCCCTGCTGAAGAAGAAAGCAGATGGCCGTGTGCGGAGGGGTTTGAATTTTCATGAGAGAAACCTATTTCTGGCAAGCTGCACTGTCTGTCGCACAATCATGTTTGAGAACAGTACTTGCTTTTCGTGTAAATTTGTAAAAAAAAATTTTTAAACTTTATTTTAAAATCTGATTAATAGCCAGGCACAGTGGCAGTCTAACAGCCGTGCAGACAAAAACAAGACAACAACAAATGAACATGATTCCCAGAATAAGTAACAGCTTTTGCCACCAAGTCTTCAAGATCAAAACTAGCTGCTTAGCCAGTTGTTTAAAGATGTATTGAATCTGAAAGTTTAGTTGTTGAGGTTTTCATATTATCCATTAACATAGTCACATTATCTGATTCATCTGGGATACAGACATAACACACAGTTTTTATGATAGTGCAGGTTCGTCCCTGGGCTTCAGTGAGTATGTCAAAAGTCATATGGTTTTGTAATATAGCCTTTTCCATAAGAGTAACTTTATTGTTTAATAATGGAATACCCATGTAGCTATAGTTTGGGTATAATTGGTTAGGACCTCTATATGCCAAATAACATCTTCAACACTCAGTTGTGGTATGAAGATGGAAGCTAAATGATCATACCAATGGAACACAGAATGAACCCAATGAGATCATAAATAAGGAAAATGTGCAGGTTTTGGCAAAGTACGAACTACTCGACCATATGGTTAAGCATAACCTGAAGAACATCATCCTAACTATCCTGGAAGTAACCATGGCCATAGGTTAGTGCCACATAGCCAAAATGTTCCATTTGGAGCTAATCAATAAATATATTCAATGGCATGCCAGTCAGTACTTTGTAATATAATGGTGTGAATACATAGTTCTTTGGGTATCCATCCCATATCTCCAGTGCTTTTGGGCCAGATATCTTTGGTATGATTTCTCTGTTCCCAACATAAAGGGGCAAAGTGGCTGGGCACGGTGGTTCATGCCTATAATCCTCCACTTTGGGAGAATGAGGTAGGTGGATCACCTGAGGTCAGGAATTCGAGACCAGTGTTGCCAACAGGGTGAAACCCTGTCTCTACTAAAAATACAAAAACTAGCTGGTCGTGGTGGTGCATGCCTGTAATCTCAGGTACTCAGAAGGCTGAGGCAGGAGAATCACTTGAACTCAGGAGGCAGAGATTACAGTGAGCCAAGATCTCACCACTGCACTCCAGCCTGGGCAACAGAGTGAGACTCTGTCTCAAAAAAAAAAAAGGTCGGGGGTTGAGGAGGCAAGGGCAAGGTGACTGAGCTGACAGAAGGAGGGGTAAGCCAGATAAAACCATCCCAAATTTGTGTTATACCATTCTGAAATCAAGGTGTCTTATCTCTTAATTGGGGCGGTGTCATTGTTTCATTACTTAGTTGGAGCAGTGCCAGCATTAAAGTTAACAACTAGTTTCTTTTACTAAGAAGCTCCTTCCATGCCTTTTACTCTGTAAAGGTTTTTTTTGTTTTGTTTTGTTTTGTTGAGACGGAGTCTTGCTCTGTCATCCAGGCTGGAGTGCAGTGGTGTGATCTTGGCTCACTGAAACCTCCACCTCCTAGGTTCTCCTGCCTTAGCCTCCTGAGTAGCTGGGACTACAGGTGCACACCACCACAACTGATTAATTTTTGTATTTTTAGTCGAGACAGGGTCTCACCTTGCTGGCCAAGCTGATCTCAAACTCCTGAGCTCAGTCGATCCGCCTGCCTTGGCTTCCCAAAGTGCAGGGATTATAGGCGTGAGATACTGTGCCTGGCCTGTGAAGTATTATTAATAAGATAGTGACGTACTTTATCCTTCATCATTCTAGTGTCAAGCACCATGACTGTTTAACACAAATATATTTCTGATATTCTATGCAATATCTTCTCTTCTTGGAGCAATATATTTCTCTCCTTGGAGAGAAGATACCCACCAGGAAAGCCAAAACTACTGGAAAGGGGCACGAGACCACATATTCAACCAGCATTTTAAAAAATAATCTATTAGCATAGTCCTAAGCCCATTGCAAAAAGAGATTTGCTTTATGGGCAATAGTTAATGATAGTAGTGCCAATACATGAAAACTAAGGACAAAAAGAAAGAAGTTTAATGGGAGCTTGTAAAGGAAAGTCTTCCCCATGTATTAACATTTGCTAATATTAAGCATTTGTTTAGATACAGCCCTGGTTTGGAGACTTGGGTTTTAGCCACCTACATCAGATGTTATCTTGTTCTAGACCTGTCATTGACTTATTTTGAAACAGAGATCACCTTCTGGGGAAACAGTCCCTCAGGAGATGGAGCCTTCTTCAGATGAGAAATGTGGATCCAGGAGTCTATTCCAGTTTTTGTTTTTTGTTTTTTTGAGATGGAGTCTCATTCTGTCATCCAGGCTGGAGTGCAGTGATGCAATCTCAGCTCACTGCAGCCTGTGCCTCCTGAGTTCAAGTAATTCTCCTGCTTCAGCATCCCCAGTAGCTGGGATTACAGGCAGGTGCCCACCACCACACCCGGCTAATTTTTGTATTTTTAGTAGAGATGCGGTCATGCCATGCTGCCCAGGATGGTGAACTCCTGAGCTCAGGCAATCCATCCGCCTTGGCCTCCCAAAGTGCTGGAATTTACAGTCGTGAGCCACCACACCCAGCCAGGAGTCTATTCCTTCTAATATAATAGCAAAAGGGTTACTAAGAAGCACTTGGTAAGAGCCCTTCCACTTGGTTGGAGAGAGTCCTTTAAAGGATGTTGTTTCCAGTAGATACAATCTCCTGGATGAAAATTGTGGGTCTTGAATTTTTCATATCCCTGGAGCCCACTAGGAAATAATCTTTCACTAGGTAATAATTTTAGTTAATTGTCTCATAAAGTTAGAATGACAAAGGAGTATGTCTCCCCTTACAGTTAAGGAGTTACCATTTCCTGGGACAGATTCATAGGTATGTGAGTTATTATTTCAAATGGGTACAACTGATGTTTTCTAAAGGGGTTGATCTTGGGTTAAACAAAGCCAACTGGCCTTGGGATCTTAAAAATTTGTTATTGGCCGGGCACAGTGGCCCAAGCCTGTAATCCCAGAACTCTGGGAGGCCGAGGTGGGTGGATCACAAGGTCAGGAGTTTGAGACCAGCCTGGCCAATGTGGTGAAACCCCTTCTCTACTAAAAATACAAAAATTAGCCGGGTGTAATACTGGGCACCTATAGTCCCAGCTACTCGGGAGGCTGAGGCAGGAGAATCGCTTGAACCCGAGAGGCGGAGGTTGCAGTGAGCCAAGATCGCACCACTGTATTCTAGCCTGGTGACAGAGAGAGACTCCATCTCAAAAAAAAAAAAAAAAAAAAGACTTGTGTTATTTTTTGTCAATTTAGTGTTTTCTTTTTGTAAGGACAGGATCTCACTATGTTGCCCAGGCTGGTCTGGAGCTCCCAGGCGCAAGGTCTGGAGCTCCTGGGCTCAAGCCATCTTCCTGCCCTCGCCCTCCCAAAGTGCTGGGATTACAGATATGAGCCACTGCGCCCAGCCCAGCTGAGTCTTAATTATTCCATATGTATGCCCCACCAATCCAGATAATTGGGAATGATAAACACAATTAAAGTGCTGGAGGATGGACCAAATTCTACATACTGACTGAATTCTGTCCAATAAAATGAGTACCTCAGTCTCTATTGAGTTCTAGAGGAACTCCCTGAGTTGGAATAATCTTTTCTATAAGAATTTTACTTACTGCTGGCTGGGCACGGTGGCTCAAGCCTGTAATCCCAGCACTTTGGGAGGCTGAGGCGGGTGGATCATGAGGTCAGGAGATCGAGACCATCCCTAGCTAACATGGTGAAACCCCGTCTCTACCAAAAATACAAAAAACTAGCTGGGCGTGGTGGCGGGCGCCTGTAGTCCCAGCTACTCGGAGGCTGAGGCAGGAGAATGGCGTGAACCCAGGAAGCAGAGCTTGCAGTAAGCCGAGATCGCGCCACTGCACCCCAGCGGGGGCGACACAGCGAGACTCCCTCAAAAAAAAAAAAAAAAAAAGAATTTTACTTACTGCTAAGGAGGTCGCTCTTTGGCATGGAAATGCTTCTACTCAATGAGAAATGTGCAAATCACTAAAACTTGTATCCTTGTGACTCTGTCAGCTTAACAAAATCTAATTGCTATACTTCCAAGTGGTCTTCGAGTAAAGGAAAATATCCTTGGGAACTGTGTAAAAGGTTTCTCTGGATTACATTTTGGGCAGATAGGGCAGAAATTGTATACCTTATGAGTTATAGTCAGAAAGAGTTCCAAAAATATTGTTTTCCCCAAGCAACTATTTTATCAGGGCTCCAATGAATTAGATCATGTACATAGGTTAAAAATGATTACTGTGAGGGTGGGTGCGGTGGCTCCTGCCTGTAATCCTAGCACTTTTGGAGGCTAAGGTGGATGGATCACTTGAGCCCAGGAGTTCAAGACCAACCTGGGCAACATGGTGAAACCCCATCTCTACAAAAAATACAAAAATTAGCTGGGCATGGTGGCATGCTCCTGTGGTCCCAACTATGCAGGAGGCTGAGGTGGGAGGATGACATGAGCCCAGGAGGCAGAGTTTGCAGTGAGCTGAGAATGCACCGCTGCATTCTGGGTGGCAGAGCGAGACTCTGTCTCCAAAAAAAAAAAAAAAAAGATTACTGTAATTCAACAGAGAATATAGGCAAATTGTTTGGCCCATGCCATACCTCATCTTTGATAGAGTATGTTCCCCACTTTGTTTTCTGGTCTGTCCAATGGGTTCCTGATTTTAACTTTTTTTTTTTAAGAGACAGGGTCATTCTCTGTTGTCCAGACTGGAGTAGAGTGGCACAGTTACAACTTACTGCAGCTGGTCTCAAACTCCTGGCCTCAAGGGATCCTCCCATCTAGGCCTCCCAAGGTTCTGAGATTACAGGCATACGCCACCACAGCTAGCATATGTATTCTTTTAAAACAAAACAAGCCAGACACCCTGCATTGGACTAAAGAAAATCAGTTAACATTGAAAGGGATTAAAAAGGGCCTTAGAGATGCCCCAGGGTGGGACCCCCAAGTTATAATATTCCATTTTCATAGTTTGTTTTTGAAAATCAGGGAAACACCTTAGACATTCTGACATAAAAACAGGGAGCCCAAAACAGACCTATAGGCTACTATAGTCAGCAACTGCACCTTTTTGCTAAAGCATTGCCCCCTTGCATGAGGGCAATAACTTTCCACTGCTTTGTTAGTAAGAGCCACCAGAGAAATAGTGATGGGAATTTCCTGTCAGTTCCACATTCTGTCAAAGCACTTCAAAACTGGCACCACACTCAACATTATTCTGTCATCAGACTACTTATGAAGTTCTTTTTTCTGGACCTCATATTACAATCTTTAGGTGCAATAATCTAAACTCTGCCATTCTTCTGTGAGATGAGATGTTGCACAATTGCATAATCTTTATTTTTATTTTACTTTATTTTTTTCAAGGCAGAGTCTTGCTCTGTCACCCAGGCTGGAGTGATCTGGTCCCAGGAGCCCCCCCAACCAGGGAAGGGCCATGAGCTGGACAGAGGGGAGCCCCAGGTCACCCTTGAGTGCCAGGGCCATGTGGGGAGCTCACAGCAACCCCTGCCCTGATGCTGGCCTGGGACTAGCAAGGACCTGGAGCTCCTGTCCCAGACTGCAGGGGACCTGGCTGGGGCTTCATGCTCCACAGAACTGGTGGGAGCTGCGAGCAGGCAGCAGCGCCCATCCCCCACCCCCACCCCCACCCCAGGTGCAACTGCAGCTGCCCAAGTCAGGGCTGTGGACTCAGGCCTACCTGTGTTCTTGGGGGTCGGGAGCAGGCAGGCACCCTGCATGCCCCACACCCCCAGACCTGGGCCTCTCTGTACTCTTGGAGGCCTGGGAAGTACCCCAACCCCATTGTCTCAGAAGTGACTGCTCCCACTGCCTGGCTTCTCTCTGCTGTTGGCACCTGCTCTGATCTGAGAGCAACATAGGGCCCAGCTGGGGTGCTGTCACAGCCCAGCCAGGTGTGCACACACTAGGGGCAGTGCTGACATGCCAGCCCCCGGCTGCCTTGGCCCCTCCAGACTTTGGGCACCAACAAGCATAGTAGGGTAGCCGAGGTGGGCGCTGAGGGTGGTTCAGCACTGGCCTACAGGTGCCCCTTGGCTTGAGCAGCCTGGGCACCATGGACAGCGGCAGGAGGCAGACAGGCTTCTGGGCAGAAAAATGTGGGTCCCCGGTGAGGCCCCACCTTCAGGCCAGAGAGGGCCTGAATGCTGGGGGCCAAACTGCCAGTCCTGGGAACCAGAGTGAAGACTTGTGGTGCCTTTTCTTGGCCCATCCATGGCCACCCTTGGACCAATGAGTGCACACTTCTTCCTCTCTGAGGCCCATAAAAGCCCCAGGCTCAGCCAGAACAAAGCAGAGGACAGAGAGATAACAGGACAACCTGCCTACAGAGAGGAACCACCAACTCTAGAGCCTCCTCTCTGGTGAGAGCTACAGGTGATGAGACAGCCAGCTGCAGAGAGGAGCTACTCTTTCTGCTGAGAACGAACAATTGCTGGGATGACCTGCCTGCAGAGAGGAGCTACTCTCTCTGCTGAGAACGAACAATTGCTGGGATGACCTGCCTGCAGAGAGGAGCTACCCTCTCTGCTAGGAGCTGAACACTCATCAGGACACCCTGTCTATGGAAAGGAGCTGCCCACTGCAGGTCTCCTCTGAGCTCTTCTAATGCTCATTGAAGCTCCTTTTCATCTTGCTCACCTTTCACTTGTCTGCATACCTCATTCTTCCTGGTTGCAAGACAATAACTTCGGACTCGTTGAAAGGCAAGACTTAAAGAGCTGTAACACAAACAGGGCTGAAACATGCCCCTTGCTCACCACATTGTGGGTGGAGAGAAGAAGAGCTGCAGCCCTTTGGGGAGGCCAGACCTGGAAACTCCCTGAGCCAGGGTTGTGACTCCCTCTTTGGGGCCTGCGGTTCCTGATGTCTCCAAGCTTCCGGGCACCACTGCATTCCCTAGTGCCAGCTGGGGAAGCAGCTTGTGGTGCACCTGGTCCAGCCAGCATGTCTGACTGTGCAGTAGCTGGATCCCTTGTTTGCTCAGACAGCCCTCACCTCTCCATGCCTGACTCACAGTCTTTCTTGGAGACATGGGAGCAAAGCTCAAGCAAAGGCACTACCAGCCACAGGTTTCCAGCCAGAAAAGTGACACCCCAAACATCCCATAACAAAACTCCTGGGCTTAAGCAATCCTTCCACGTGGGCCTTCCAAAGTGCTGGGCCTACTGGCATTAGCCGCCATGTCCAGCCCATTGTTTAATTTTCAAGTGTTCTGAAAGGGATGCTTTTTGTTTTTCATGCAAAGTTTTATATTTTGTAATTGTATGGGAAACAGGCTGTTGTGCTAAGTCTTGGTGCTGGGCAATGCTTATTCCATCTTGGCCAGCACCAGAAGTTCAAATTCATGTATTTTTTTTTTTGAGATGAGGTGTATTAGAGTTTCTAGAGAGACAGAATAGGATAGATGTACATATGAAGGGGAGTTTTTAAATAGGATAGATGTATATATGAAGGGGAGTATTGACTCACACAATCACAAGGTGAAGTCCCATAATAGGCCATCTGCAAGCTGAGGGGCAATGAAGTCAGTCTGACTCCCAAAACCTTGAAAGTAGGGAAGCCGACAGTGCATCCTTCAGCCTGTGGCCAAAGGCCCAAGAGCCCCTGGAAAACCACTGGTATAAGTCCAAGAGTCCAAAAGCTGAAGAATTTGGAGTCTGATGTTTGAGGGCAGGAAGTATCCATCATGGGAGACACATACAGCCTGGAAGACTCAGCAAGTCGGCTTCTCCCACCTTCTGCCTGCTTTTTTTTCTAGCTGCACTGGCAGTTGATTGGATGGTGCCCACCCACATTGAGGGTGAGTCTGCCTTTCCCAGGCCACTGACTCAAATGTTAATCTCCTTTGGCAACACCCTCACAGACACATTGAGGAATAGTACTTTGCATCTTTCAATCCAATCAAGTTGACAATATCAACCATCACACAAGGTGTCATTCTGGTCACCCAGTGCAAAGGCAGGATCTCAGCTCATTGCAGCCTCTGCTTCCTGGGCTCAAGCGATCCTCCAGCCTGAGCCTTCTAAGTAGCTGGGACTGCAGGCATGCACTAGCACACCTGGCTATTTTTTTGTGTTTTAGGTAGAGACAGAGTTTCTCCATGTTGCCCAGGCTGATCTCAAACTCCTGGGTTCAACAGATCTGCCCACCTCAGCCTCCCAGAGTGCTGGGATTACAGTTGTGAGCCACTGTGCCTGGCCCATGTGTTCTTTAGTAAATTTCTCTTGTGTTTATGATATTCGATTTCCTCTAATGTGTTGTCAAAAGAAAAATTTTAGACAAATTAAACAGAGCTTAATTGAGCAAAGAACAATTCTTGAATTGGGCAACCCCCAGAACAGAATAGGTCCAGAAGTGACTCCAGTGCTGCCAGATGGTTGGAGAGGATTTAAGGACAGAAAAAGGAAAATGGCTTACACAAAATGGAAGGGAGGTACAGGAACAGTTGGATTGGTTACAGCTTAGCATTTGCCTTATTTGAAGGTGGTTCAAACAGTTGGCCACCTGTGAGTGGCTGGAGTATGGCTGCTGTGATTGGTTGAGACTTGGCTACTTGTTACAAGAGTAGGTTACAGTCTGTGAACCCAAAATATCTGAGACAGGTCTCAGTCAATTTAGAAAGTTTAATTTTCCAAGGTTAAGGATGCCCTGTGACACAGCCTCAGGAGGTCCTGACGACATGTGCCCAGGATGGTCAGAGCACATGTTGGTTTTGTACATTTTAGGGAGATATGAGACATCAATTAATCTGTGTAAGATATACACTGGTTCCGTCAGATAAGGCGGGACAACTCTATGTGGGGACATTCAGGTTAGAAGCAGATAAAGAGGTAAAAGGAAAAGGTTGCATTCTTTTGAGTCCTTGAATCAGACTTCTACTTAATACACAATTTAGTTTGGCTCAGTGAATGTGCATATTGTTTTTACATAAACAGGAGGGCAGAGAAAGCAATCAGATATGCATTTGTCTCAGGTGAGCCTCAGAGGGATGACTTTGAGTTCTGTCTGTCCTTTGTCCACAAAGTACTGTGGACAATTGTGAGGGAGGTATATAGCTTTTTATCTATGTAGCTACCTTATTTAGGAATAAAATGGGAGGCAGGTGTCTGACATATTTCCCAGCTTGACTTTTCTTTCGGCTTAGTGATTTTAGGGTTCCAAGATTTATTTTCCTTTCACAAATCCATTTACACATCCAGTTAGATTACATTTCACTAGGTATGGAGAAACCTTTAGGCCAACTTAAAATATGTAAGGAGGCAGCTTTAGGCTAAACTTAATTTAACAGTGTACAGTACAATATAGGGCAATACTGGCTGGGTACGGTGGCTCATGCCTGTAATCCAAGAACTTTGGGAGGTGGAGGCAGGCAGATTACTTGAGGTCAGGAATTCGAGACCATCCTGGCCAACATGGCAAAACCCCATCTCTACTAAAAATACAAAAATTAGCTAGGCCTGGTGGTGTGTGCCTGTAGTCCCAGCTACTCCAGAGGCCAAGGCAGGAGAATCACTTGAACCTGGGAGGCAGAGATTGCAGTGAGCCAAGATTGCACCATTGCACTCCAGCCTGGGCAACTCCATCTCAAAAAACAAAAAACAAACAAGAAACAATATAGGGCAATACTGATAGGATTTGTTCTATTTTATTTCAATTATTTTTTCACCTAAGTTAGGGCTTAGAAAACGAAATTGTAAAACATGGCACTTTGCCATGCTGAGTGCTTTGAATTAAGGAATATTAAAAGGTCTCAGAAATAAGCCTCAGAACCAACAGATCTCTCTGACCTTCCTCTGCTTCCCCATCTCTCTGACCTTCTTCCTTTCCTGAAGCATCTGGAAGGACTCTGGAACATTCTTTTGTGAGTAGGGAAGCTTCTTTCCAAAAAAAAGAAAAAAAGAAAAAGAAAAAAAGCAGTGATTCCCCTTTCTAGGAATCTCATCAAATAACCAGAAAAGGTTAACCACCAAAAAGATAAGACACTGAGAGTTGTCACTATGTCCAGACAGGCTTTTCTCTGTTTTGTTTATTTTTGTTTTTTGAGACAGAGTCTCACTCTGTCACCCAGGCTGGAGTGCAGTGGCATGATCTCCACTCACTGCAACCTCTGCCTCCCACGTTCAAGTGATTCTCCTGCCTCAGCCTCCGGAGTAGCTGAAATTACAGGTGCCTGCCACCATGCCTGATTAATTTTTCTATTTTTAGTAGAGATAGGGTTTCTCCATGTTGGCCAGGTTGGTCTCAAACTCCTGACCTCAGGTGATCCACCCGCCTCGGCCTCCCAAGATGCTGGGATTATAGGCATGAGCCACTGTGCCCGATCTGGCTTTTCATTTATTCTTCTGAGTGCAGCTCCAAGAGGATTACCTGGGAGATATTATCTATATAAGATAATCTTTGCTCACAGTTAAGTTCTGCCTCTCATCTTCCTGCCACCTCCCCCAGAGTTCAAAATAACTTTCTTCCAGGTGATTGTTCTTGGAGCTCATTCATTTCCTCTAAAAATCTTTTATTCCTATACCCCCCTGCCCACCATCTCCTCTTCCTCTATGAAGAAGGGTATATAAACATCTGGACCTCATTGGATTATTGAGTAATCATTCTCCTGAGGTTCTCTCATGCTTATGCACATTAAATAAAGTTTGTATGCCGTTTTCTCCTGTTAGTCTGCTTTTTGTCAGTTTATTTTCAATGAGCCTTCAGAAAGAGTGAAAGGGAAGCTTGGTCTTCTCCTCTATACATGTCAGTGTCCCCACTAGACTGAGCTCTTCCAGGTCAGGGACTATGTCTTATTCATCTTTGTATTCATAGTATCTGGCACAGTATGTACCAGTACAATATGTACCATGTATACCAGCAGAGTACGTACTAGTATATACTAATACCCCTACAGCATGTACCAGAGCACCTAGTATAGTATGTAATAGTTGCTACTGAATGAAAGATTAGGCCACACAGAGGCTTTACAGATAAACCAAAAGGAAGCTGAGCTTTAAAACCAAAAGCAACTGGAAATCTGCATTTAGGTGTTGTATTAGTCTGTTCTCGCATGCTGTAAAGACATACCTGAGACTGGGTAATTTATAAAAAAGACAGAGGTTTAATGGGCTCATGGTTCTGCGGGTTGTACATGCGTCTGCTTCTAGGGAGGCCTCAGGAAACTTACAATCATGGGGCGAAGGCAAAGGGAAGCAGGCAGGCTGGGAACAGTGGCTCATGTCTGTACCCAGAATTTTGGGAGGCTGAAGTGGGAGGATCACTTGAGTCCAGGAATTCGAGACCAGGCTGGGCAATGTGATGAAACCCTGCCTCTAAAATAAAAAACAAAATTAGAATAAAATAAAAATTAGCTGGGTGTGGCATGTGCCTGTAGTCCCAGCTACTCTGGAGGCTAAGGTGGGAGGATGGTTTGAGCCTGGGAGGCCAAGGTTGCAGTGAGCTGAGATCATGCCATTGCACTCTAGCCTGGGTAACAGAGTGATATCCTGTCTCAAAAAAAAAAAAAAAAAAAAAAAAAGGAAAAGAAAAGAAAAGAAAAAAAAAATTTAAAAGGGGAGGCAGGCACATGTTCACATGGCCAGTAGGAGACAAAGAGAGAGTGAAGTGGGAGGTGCTTTCAAACAAGCAGACCTTGGGAGAACTCTATCACAAGATAGCACCAGGGGAATGGTGCTAAACCATTAGAAAACCACACCCATGATTCAATCACCTCCCACAAAGCCCCACTTCCAAGCCTGAGGATTACAATTCAACATGAGACTTAGGTGGGGACACAGAGCCAAACATATCAGGTATCTACTGTAGCGACAAATATTAGGTTGCCAATGCAAATAATATCAAGTGTTAGTCTAAATTTGAAGAAGTTAATCCTCATTGTGGTTAATATGAGTCAGAAAAACAGAGCATATCAGAGAAATGAGGCTAAAGGTAGGAGTTCTAGGAAGAGTAATCATAGATTTAACCAATGAATATACCAGATTTTCTGCAGAAAATTCAGTGTTTAATATTTCATTATTTTAGTCACATAATTGCCCTGTCAGACTGTGTTCTGTTATCTGGAAGATCAAAATGAATGCTCTTTATCAACTAAGAAGAACCCTAAAGTTAAGAAAATGAAAGTTACCTATGGGTGGAGGGTTCAGGGCTTGGTTGGCATGGGAACTTTGCAAATTCCTAAGGCTACAAGAAAAAACCACAATCTTGCTAAATTCGCTAAAAATAGGAGCTATTGGGAAAATTGTCAGAACCTTACCAAACCTGATTTACAATCCAAACCACTATAGCTCTGATTGGACAAAGGACCAGCCTTACAAAAATTCTTTCCGGATAAGCAACTGAAGACCTCAAACCAGTTTCAGCCAGTTTATAGAGACTGCATGGAAACTTTGTGTCCAATAGTTCACCTTTTGACATGAAGAGCCAAGTTCCACCTTATTTTAATGTTAAAACCTTACCCCAAAGTGAACACGGTATGTGTGTTATATATATGTTTATCCATTGTACGTGTTCAACTTCCCTCGTAGATATGTATAACTTTTCTCCCAAACCTGCTGAATATGTTTTACTCTATTGTGCGATACAGGTCCTGTGAGGCATAAAAACCAACCTGCCCTTTTCCTTCTGGGAAGAGAGCACCTTTGGCATAAGCTGGAGACTCTCTTTTTGCTGTGCAAACTGAAATCACCAATATAGTGCTCCTTTCTACTATTTAGCCATCCTTGTGGTCTTTTGGGTGACATTTTCTTTTTCTTTAAAGAAACACGGTCTGACTCTGTTGCCGAGGTTGGACTGAGGTGATGCCATCTGGATTCACTATAGCTTCAGCCTCCAAGTCTCAAGTGATCCTCCCACCTCAGCCTCCCAAGTAGCTGGGAAAACAGGTGTGTGCCACCATGCCCAGCTAATTTTTTTAGTTTTTGTAGAGATGGGGTCTATGTTACCCAGGCTGGTCTCAAACTCCTGGGCTCAAGTGATCCTCCCACCTCAGTCTTCCAAAATGCTGAGATTTACAGGCATGAGCCATTGCACCTGGCTGGATGACAATTCTTTAGGTTTATCTGTGCTCTTATTTTAGGTTTGGAAAGATGGTACGACACTGTGATGTATAATAAGACATGCAGTATGTATAGATAGTCTTAGTCCCAGTGTTCTGGCACACAGCTCCTAAAACCCTGGGAATCTCCAAAGTGATAAATGGTTTTTGTATGCTAATAAAATGACAGTGTTAAGTGGGTTTCTGCATGTCGGAAGCTCCTGGATAGCTTCAGGATGGGGGCTCCTTGCCCAGGAACTAACCAGTGATTAAAGAGTTATGACTTTCAGCCCCAATCCCAACCTTGAAAGAGAGGAGAGGCTGAAGGTTGAGCTGATCACCGAAGGCCAATGATTTAATCAATTCTGCCTACATAAGGAAGCCTCTATAAAATCCCAAAAGAAACGCAGAGGCAGGTGGATCACTTGAGCCCAGGAGTTCAAGACAAGCTCGGGTAACATGATGAGACCCCATCATGTTGGGGTTGGGCATCATGGCGCGTACCTGTTAGTCCCAGTTCCTCAGGCGGAGAGGGGAGGATTGCGTGAGCCTGGGAGGTGGAGGTTTCAGTGAGCAGAGATCATGCCACTGCACTCCAGCCTGGGTGACAGAGTGAGAACCTGTCTCAAAAACAAAAACAAAGTCAAAATCCAAAAGAAAAGGGTTTGGATAGCTTCCAAATTGCTGAACATGTGGAGATGCCTAGAAGGTGGGGCACCCAGAAACAGTGTGGAAGCTCTGGACTTTTGCTGGCCTTTCCATATGTATCTCTTCTATCTGGCTGTTCATCTGTATACTTTATTATATCCTTTATTAATAAACTGGAAAATATATGTAAAGTGTTTCCCTGAGTTAAATGATCTGCTCTAAGCAAATTAATCAAACCTGAAGAGGCAGGCATAGAGACTCCAATTTACAGTGGGTTGGTCAGAAGTACAGGTCACAACCTGAAGCTTGTGATTGGCATCGGAAGTGGGAGGCAGTCTTGGAGGACTGAACCATTAAACTGTGGGATCTGATGCTATCTCCAAGTAAATAGTGTTAGAATTGAATTAAATTATAGGATCCCCAGCTGATGCCTGCTGGAGAATTGCTTGGTGTGTGGGAAAAACCCCCATGCATCTGGTCACAGAAGCATTCTATGTTATACTGAGTGAATGTAAGAGTAAGAAGAGCACTTTGGGCCAGGTGCAGTGCCTCATGCCTGTAATCCCAGCAATTTGGGAGGCTGAGACGGGCAGATCACTTGAGGCCAGGAGTTCGAGAACAGCCTGGCCAACATGACGAAACCCTGTTTCTATGAAAAAAGAAAACTAAGAAAAAATTTAAAAAGAAAAGCATTTTGATTTTCCCCCCCATCATCTCTATTAGATGGTGTGAATGTACCTGGTTTCCAGGCTTTTTGAATTGTGTCTATAAGCAGTACAATTTTGAACTGAAATCCCTAACATAAGAAATGTACACAAAACTATAGAAACTTAAAAGGATGAAATAAAATATATAAATAGATGTTCTAATATTCCCACACCCCTTGGAAGGTCATGTGTACCTGCTGCCCATGCACCTCATTTTGGAGGACACTAATGGAAGAGTAAAGGCAGTGTTTATATCTGTAGTGTGAAGAGGCCCAGGACTGCTTCAGATGATCTTCACACCTGGAATCTGACCTGAAATAAGCTCTGATCTGAAATCTATAATTAAGAATGTGACTTAATGTATGTTTGGCTGCCGGTGACTTTTAAGCCTTATCCCGCCCCTCGTCCCATTATGCCCCACACCTCTGGCAAGCTAAGCAAGCCTGGGTGCTGGTAGGCGGAGCTTGCAGTGAGCCGAGATGGCACCACTGCACTCCAACCTGGGCGACAGAGCAAGACTCCGTTTCAAAAAAAAAAAAAAGCCTGGGTGCTTGCCAGATACGGTGGCCCATGCCTGTAATCCCAGCACTTTGGGAGGCCGAGGCAGGAAGATGACTTGAGCCCAGTCTGGGCAACATAGTGAGACACAATCTCTTAAAAAAAAATAAAGCAAGCAAGCCTGGGTATTTCCTTCTTTGATACCAGTGGGAAATTCAAACCACATGCAAGAAACATTACTCTGGCCCTACTCTCTAACCACCAAAAAACCCCAAGTCAGTCTCCTTCCCTGTTGTCAAATCCTGCTTAGGAGCTGCCCTGCCTTCCCCAGAAAGCTTATGTGAGTAACAACCCTTTCATAGTCTGTTGGTGTGTGTGTGGCTTCATCAGTCATTTTTTCTTTTTTTTTTGAGACAGGGTCTCACTGTGTTGCCCAGGCTACAGTGCAATGGTACAATCATAGCTCACTGCAACCTCCAACTTCTGGGCTCAAGTGATTCTCATGCCTCAGTCTCCTGAGCAGCTGGGACAACAGGTGTGCACAATCATGCCCAGATAATTAAAAAAAAAAAGTTTCTTTTTTTGCAGAGATGGGGGTCTCTGTATGCTGCCCAGGCTGGCCTTGAACTCCTGGCCTCAAGTGATCCTCTTACCTTGGCCTCCCTAAGTGCTAGGATTACAAGCGTGAGCCACTGAACCTGGCTATCAGTCTGGACATTTGAACCAAATTTTGAGTGTGGAATGCATCTTGTCTCAGTGTGGGATGGCCACAAAAAAAAAGCATCCTCCTTTACAGTTCACCTACTGCTTTATTTCTTTTCATAGCACTTAATACCACCTGACATATTACATATTTATTGTTTGTCTTCTGCACTAGACAGATCCCCAGCTTTAGTAAAGTGTTTGGTATAATCATTCGAGTGGCTACTTTGCTAGCACTGTTAAAGGCACTAGTGCTATAGTTGTGAACAAGGCCCTTGCCTGTATGAAGTGTACACTCCAGAGAGCAGGGTAGGTGTTCAATACATATTTGTTAAATGAAAGAGTATTAATATTGTTTTTGTCTGGAGGTAAGATACTAGAGACATAATATATCATACATTAAATTTTTTATTCATTTTTTTGCATCAAAATAGTGCTTAAAATAATAGGAATTTATACTCACAAGACATAGCTAACATCCAGAGTAGACAATTAAAAAATATTATTTGAAAATTATGTACTTAGTACTAAAGACTTCCTAAATTTGTACATTAGCAAGATTGTCATTAGCACCATTAGAGAGTTGATCTTTGGCTAATGATTATTCAAAGAACATTCAGGAAAATTTCAACCATTACAATCAGTGAGTATAATTTTATATTTCAGCAAGGATAGTGGTCATGTTCAGCAATAGCCTCACTTACAAATTAAAGTAAGCTCACTTCAATGTTGCACTTTGATGCTGTTTTTTTTAACCCCTTCTCTTGCAAATAACTAGTGAAATAAAAATTGCTTCTAACTGGCAATCGAAACAAGGGAGGAATTATGGCTAGCCAACTAGTTGCTAATGTTTGTGTTTTTATTTTTTATTAAAGAAAAAAATTTTAAATAATAGAGATGGTGTCTCACCATTGTGCCCAGGCTGGTCTTAAACTCCCAGGCTCAGACAATCCTCCCACTCGGCCTCCCAACATGCTGGGATCACAGGCTTCAGCCACCAGGCCCGGCCTGCTAATGTTTGTGAAAGGCAAATTGCAAACTTCTATGGTTTAACTTCATCAGAAGGGTAAAGGGCTCCCCACCTGCCACCTTGTTCCAAGAAAAAGGTATACTCTGATTACTAGAATGGATTTTTAAAATTCAATACAAAGATTCAATAACTATCAACATTTCTAAACACTGATTTTTCTTTTTATCTTTTTCAAGTGTTTTTCAATGTCCTGCAGGTAATAACACTGATTTTTCTAATACTCAGAAACATCTACTTAGCAGTTGTGATACTAATTTGCAAAATGTAATAATGTTATACAAATATAAGGTACTACTAAATACATAGCAGAAATAATTGCATGATTCCTAATGTTTATATTCAAGGTATAAACATGACTGATTTTGCTGATACTATAGAATTAAAAAAAATAAAGTTGCTATGTAAAAAATTAAAGAATATCTCAATTAGATATTTTTGTTCCTAATCTCTTTCAGACAGATCTATTAAATAATATAGAATATACTATCAATATATCCTTTCATATGAAGTGAAAAAGAATGGGGTTTAAGTAGTGAGATCACTTCTATTTTTTACTTTTTTAAAAAAACAGACAGGGTCTTGCTATGTTGCCCAAGCTGGTCTCAAACTCCTGGGCTCCAGTGTGCCTCCTGCTTCAGCCTCCCAAAGTGCTGGGATTATAGGCATGAGCCATTGTGCCTGGCCCGTGGGATCATTTCCATTGGTTTTATGTCAGTATCAATTAATGAGTCAATCAATTAATTAACCTTAATGATTTCTTTTTCTAAATAAGTATCAGCTGATTTAATCTCGCCCAATTGAATGAGACTCTTTTGGTTGATCAATGCGATAGAGAAACTCTGCAGGTAAGAAGTACCCAAGATATTCCACTGTATCTGGAGTAGTGTCATAATGGTAGTGTCCACCTTCTCCATGATGACTGAAAAAATGAGTGTGCTCCAGTCGCAAATCAAACCCCTAGGATAACAAACAATATGTTAGTACTCAAAGTATTGATTAGAGTTTAAGGGGGAAGGGATAAGTTTTTATGTTGCAATAGTTTTCATTTTTTAAATAGGTAATACATTCACATGTTCTAAACTCAAAGGGGGCAAAACGATATATTCAGTAAAACGTATCTTCCTCTCTCTTGCCCTCACCACTTACACCCCTTCTTAGCAGTTGACCAATGTAAGCAGTTTCTTGTATATCCTTCCAGAAATATTTACTTTTATTTTTACTCAAATGTAGTATTTTGTACACACTTTTCTGCATGTAACTTTTTTTCATGTAACAATATAGTTTTGAGATCTTTGTATATCAAATCATAAAACAGCTTCCTCATTCTTTTAGACTTATGTGGTATTCCATTGTGTATGTAACTTAACTGACATTTGCATTATTTCTAATTCTTTTGCTACTACAACACTGTAATGAATAACCTTTTAACTAGTAATTTTACACAATTATGAATATATTTAAGTATAAAATCCTAGACATGTAATCACTGGATCAAAAGATATGACCAGGCTAGGCGCAGTAGCTCATGCCTGTAATCCCACCACTTTGGGAGGCTGAGGCGGGTGAATCACTTGAAGTCAGGAGCTTGAGACCAGCCTGGTCAACATGGCAAAACCCTGTCTCTACCGAAAATACAAAAATTAGCCAGGTGTGGTGGTGAGCACCTGTAATCCCAGCTACTCAGGCGGGTGAGGCAGGAGGATTGCGTGAACCCAGGAGGCGGAGGTTGTAGTGAGCTGAGATCGCATCACTGCACTCCAGCCTGGGCAACAGAGCGGGACTCTGTCACAAAAAATAAAAAAAAGAAAAGATAAGACCAATATTTTAGTAGGTATTTGCTTTGAATTGATAATATTTTTTCTAGTGTATAGTATTATAATATAACGAACACCAAACAAGATGACAGGAGACCTGAATCCTAGTTGTGACTCTACTATTTTTTTTGAGATGGGGGTTACACTGTTACCTAGGCTGGTCTCAAACTTCTGGATTCAAGTCAGCCTCCTCGGTACCTAAGAATACTGGGGCATGCCACCATGCCTAGCTACACCTGCTATTTAATAAAATAATTTTGGGTGTTATTTAAAATGCCTGTGCCTTCATTTTCTCAAAGGTAAAATCTGCTCTGCCTAACTCATAGGATGGTGAAGAGCTCCCTTATCTTCCAAAATAATTCTAGAGACTACCCTAATTCTTAAATACCACCACCACATGGCCGGGCGTGGTGGCTCACACTTGTAATCTCAACACTTTAGGAGGCAGAGGTGGGTGGATCACCTGAGGCCAGGGGTTTGAGACCAGCCTGACCAATGTGGTGAAACCCTGTCTACTAAAAATACAAAAATTAGCCTGGCATGGTGGTGCATGCCTGTAATCCCAGCTACCCGGGAGGCTGAGGCAGTTCAATCACTTGAACCCAGGAGGCGGAGGCTGCAGTGAGCTGAGATTGTGCCATTGCACTCTAGCCTGGGCAACAAGACTGAAACTCTGTCTCAAAACAACAACAACACAAAAATTGCCTAGTTCTTAAAGATTATCCTGCCAGGTGCGGTGGCTCACGCCTGTAATCCCAGCACTTTGGGAGGTCCAGGCGGGCGGATCATGAGGTCAGGAGATCGAGACCATCCTGGCTAACACAGTGAAACCCCGTCTCTACTAAAAAATACAAAAAATAAGCCGGGCGTGGTGGCGGACGCCTGTAGTCCCAGCTACCCGGGAGGCTGAGGCAGGAGAATGGCGGGAACCTGGGAGGCGGAGCTTGCAGTGAGCCCAGATCTTGCCACTGCACTCCAGCCTGGCCACAGAGTGAGACTCCGCCTCAAAAAAAAAAAAAAAAAAAAAAGATTATCCTAAAAATCAAGCATTATCATTATAGTATAATATAAAAAACAGACACAGACTTACTGGGTCTCTGGAGACAAAAACTGGTAGACAAACCAAAGGAGCCTTCATCTCATAAAAATGCAACCATTTATTCACCTCTTCATCAGAGTTCAAGGGGCAGGAAGAAAATTCTGCAGGCTACAACAAAAGATAATTATATAGGTAAACATACTGAATATTACGAAGAATTAAAAATTTTAAAAATATATTTTATTATTAATTTTTAATTATACTTTAAGTTCTGGGTTACATGTGCAGAACATGTAGTTTTGTTACATAGGTATACACGTGCCCTGGTGGTTTGCTGCACCCATCAACCCATCACCTATATTAGGTATTTCTCCTAATGTTATCCCTCCCCTACCCCCCCAACCCCCAACAGGCCCCAGAGTGTGATGTTCCCCTCCCTGTGTCCATGTGTTTCCACTGTTCAACTCCCACTTATGAGTGAGAACATGCGGTGTTTGGTTTTCTGATCTTGTGATAGTTTGCTGAGAATGATGGTTTCCAGCTTCATCCATGTCCTGGCAAAGGACATAAATTCACCCTTTTTCATGGCTGCATAGTATTCCATGGTGTATAGGTACCACATTTTCTTAATCCAGTCTATCACTGATGGACATTTGGGTTAGTTCCAAGTCTTTGCCATTGTGTATAGTGCTGCAATAAACATATGTGTGCATGTGTCTTTATCATAGAATGATTTATAATCCTTTGGGTATATGCCCAGTAATGGGATTGCCAGGTTAAATGGTATTTCCAGTTCTAGATCCTTGAAGAATCGCCACACTGACCTCCACAATGGTTGAACTAATTTACACTCCCATGAACAGTGTAAAAGCGTTCCTATTTTTCCATAACCTCTCCAGCATCTGTTGTTTCCTGACAGGGTCTGGCTCTGTTACCCAGGCTGGAGTGCAGTGGGATGATCACGGTGGGCCTGGAAAAGGCACAAGTTTCCACTATGGTGTGTGGGATTGGCAGCTGGCCCCCTGGCCTGAAGGCAGGGCCTTACCGGAAACCCGCCCCCTTCTCCTCCTAAACCTGTCTGCCTCCTGGTGCCAATCATGGAATCCAGGCTGTAGGTGCCAAGGGGTGCCTGAACGCCAGTGCAGAGCTGCCCTCAGCCCTCGCTCAGCTTCCCTTCTATGCTCGTGTCAGTGCCCAAAATTCAGAAGGGGCTGGGGCGGCAGGGGGCTGGTGTATCAGCAGTGCCCTGAGTGTGTGCACATCTGGCTGGGCTGTGACAGCAACCAGGCTCTGCCTGACTTTGCTCCTGGATCGGAGCAGGCGATGACAGCAGGGAGAAGCCAGGCAGTGGGAGCAGGCATTTCCAAACCTGCAAGAGCAGTGGGGGCCTTCCCAGACCCCGAAGAAAGCAGGAATGCCTAGGTCCGCAGCCACCGTTTGGGCAGCTGCAGCTGCGTGGAGAAGGCGGGGCTCCTGCCTACTCCGTGGAGTAGGAGGCCCAGGTCTGCAGCCACGGGTTTGAGCTGCTGCAGCTGTGCCTGGGAAGATGGGGCTCTCGCCTGTTCCAGCCGGGAGAGGAGAGGGATGCCAGGGACCACAACCATAGCTTGGGCGATTGCAGCGGCACCAAGGGAGCTCCAGCGCTAACTCGGAAGGGGCGGGACTCCCACTTGTCTTCAGCTCCCACCCGCTCCATGGAACGTGTAGCCTCAGCTGTGCCTCCCTGCTGCAGTCACTCCAGACAGCCTGCTGCTGCCATCATCACTATGTTGACCAGGCTGGTTTTGAATTCCTGGCGGTCCTCCCACCTTGGCCTCCCAAAGTGCTGGGATTACAGGCATGAGTCATTTTGCAGGCCTTGAATTTATCTTGATCTTAGAAACAAACATATCCAAAATAAAGTTCTAATATATTAACATGGATAAAAACATTATCTTATAATCTGATTTACAATATTATCATTTAAATTTTAAAGTAATACAATCATAGTAAAAAGGATTTGTTTAGAGTGTCTTTGAATGTAGAATTCCCAACATATACCTTACAATTCTAAGATGTGGCCCAGCGCAGTGTTTCACATCTGTCATCCCAGCACCTTGGGAGGCTGAGGCGGGTGGATCAGCCTAGGTCAGGAGTTCGACACCAGTCTGGCCAACGTGGCAAAACCTTGTCTCCACTAAAACTACAAAATAAGCCCAGCGTGGTGCTGCATGCCTATAATCCCAGCTACTCAGCAGGCTGAGGCAGAAGAATCCCTTGAATCCGGGAGGTGGAGGTTGCAGTGAGCCAAGATCGTGGCACTGCACTCCAGTGTGGGCAACAGAGCAAGGTTCCGTTAAAAAAAAAAAAAAAAAATCCTGAGATCTTAAACATGTGCACACATACAAACTCCTTCATGCATGTATGCACACATGGGCTCGTACCATAATGTGAGACTTCACTTTTCCCTTCTGAATTATGAAAGTACCTCCCATTCCTACAGGCTTATTTCCATAATGTTTTTCCAGGGTCTGTCTCATACAAGTCACAAAGTTAAGTGGTCCAGTTCTTCTTTTGGCTTTCACCTCAATTACCTATAGAGGACACAAAGATGCGTATCATTGACTATGCTGCAAAATAACTACCGAAGTAAAACATTATATAATTTAATGCTATCAAACAAATATTCTGTTCTTTGCATAGAGCCCCCAGATCTGAGTTGAGATGTTGCAATCCTGTGAGTCTTGATCAATCATATATACATATGTATACACACACACACACGTACATATCAGTTATATGTAATTTATAAATAAGTCTTAAGCATGCTTTCTTGAACTGAGAAACTGAGAAAGACAAGTTTCTCAGTGTAGACAAGTCCTACACTGAACTCTAGAGACTCTTAACATGTGTGTCAAGGCAGTCAAAGATTGAGAATTACCTGCTTTAAAGGAATTAACCTTTGGTAAGTGGGGATGAGGAGAATATGATTACATTTTCTCACTTCCCTTAAAAATCTGTACTGTATCATCTCCACAACTTGGAAGTTAAGTATTTTCACTTCTCAATCTCTTATCTCAAAGTAGTCGAAGAGGCTATCTCTACTTACGAAACTGGAGAGTCTTCACAAAAGCTAACACTGAAATCATCTTTTTGTGTAATAACAGGAAGTAAATATGAAGTATGGCATTAGTTTTCCTTACTTTCTTCTTGCTGTAAGTTTTTGCTACCACCATTTCTATCTAGAGCAATGTATCATTCATCAGAAAGAAACAAATAACCTATTTACTACCTGTAAGTAGGCATTATTTATTTTAGCTGTATGGTTCATGTAGATGACTTACTTACTCCCCAAATTAATATTCTATTACCTTTTAGTTCACAGAAAAAGGTCTTCCTGACTAAGTAGTCTTCTGTTTTTTTTTTTTTTTTTTGAGACAGGTCTTGCTGTCACCCAGGTAGGAGTGCAGTGGTGTGATCATAGCTTGTTGCAGCCTCAAACACCTGGGCACAAGGGATCCTCCTGCCTCCTGAGTAGCTAGGACTATAGGCATGTACCACATCTGGCTAATTAAAAACACAAAATTTTTTTTTTTTTGAGACAGGGTCTTGCTATGTTGCCCAGGCTGGTCTGAAACTGCCAGACTTAAGTGATCCTCCAGCTTTGGACTCTCAAAGGACTGGAATTACAAGCATGAGTCATTGTGCCAGCCGTACTATTCTTTTTTTTTTTTTGGAGACAGAGTCTTGCTTTGTTGCCCAGGCTGGAGTGCAATGGTGCGATTTTGGCTCACTGCAACCTCTGTCTCCCAGGTTCAAGCAATTCTCCTGTCTCAGCCTCCCAAGTAGCTGGGACTACAGGCGTATGCCACCTTCCCTGTCTAATTTTAGTATTTTTAGTAGAGACGAGGTTTCACCATGTTGGCCAGACTGGTCTCAAACTCTTGACCTCAGGTGATCCACCCACCTCGGCCTCCGAAAGTGCTGGGATTACAGTCGTAAGCCACCGCACCCGGCCTCCAGCCATATTATTCTTAACCTTAGTTTGAAAGATGACTTTTGCTCTGCCTTTAGTACTCTCTGAATCTTTCATTACTGGGTTAAAGAGCTTTGACTTAGGAAGCTCTAATTTTCATTTTTTTTTGAGACAGTGTCTCACTCAGTGGCCCAGACTGGAGTGCAGTGGCATGATGTTGGCTCACTGCAACCTCTGCCTTCCGAGTCTGAGCGATTCTCTCACCTCAGCCTCCTGAGTAGCTGGGACGACAGGCACACACCACCACACCCTGCTAATTTTTGTATTTTTTGGTACAGATGGGGTTTCACTATGTTGGCCAGGCTGGTCTTGAACTCCTGACCTCAAGTTGACCTCAAGTTATCCACCCAGCTTGGCCTCCCAAAGTGGGAAGCTCTAATTTTCTTAGCAAAATCATATTTGTGGCAGTAAAAGTTCACATTTTTAGCTATCTGAGAACATTTAGGGAATACTGTATTTTTATGGACAAAATCACCTTGCCAGGTTGGCCCTCACTGGCGAAAAGATTAGCCAGTAATGCACACTCAAAATCATGATGTTTCTCACTGTATTTCTCCAGGAGGCACCCTCCATCTGCAGGGTTTACATGGGCAAAGTAACTACCATTCACAGGAGGCTTGTGTTCACTTTCTGTCTGAATAACTGGCATAAACTGAAAAGAAAGTGAGGCAATTAGTCAATCTTTGTATCTCTGCAAAGAGAATATCTTGAATAATGTTATAAAACATTTAATCCTTTTAAGGCATTTCAGTTCAAGTCCTAATAAGAGAACATACAATACATAATATTTAATTTTAGACATAAAAAACTTGAAAAACTTTTTTTTTTTTTTTTTTTTGAGACGGAGTCTCGCTCTGTCGCCCAGGCTGGAGTGCAGTGGCCGGATCTCAGCTCACTGCAAGCTCCGCCTCCCGGGTTTATGCCATTCTCCTGCCTCAGCCTCCCAAGTAGCTGGGACTACAGGCGCCCGCCACCTCGCCCAGCTAGTGTTTTGTATTTTTTAGTAGAGACGAGGTTTCACCGTGTTAGCCAGGATGGTCTCAATCTCCTGACCTTGTGATCCGCCCGTCTCGGCCTCCCAAAGTGCTGGGATTACAGGCTTGAGCCACTGCGCCCGGCTTGAAAAACATTTTATAAGATATTTATAGGCCGGGCGCTGTGGCTCACGCCTGTAATCCCAGCACTTTGGGAGGCCAAGGGGGGCAGAACACGAGGTCAAGAGATCAAGACCATCTTGGCCAACATGGTGAAACCCCGTCTCTACTAAAAATACAAAAATTAGCTGGGCGTGGTGGCGTGTGCCTGTAGTCCCAGCTACTCAGGAGGCTGAGGCAAAAGAATTGCTTGAACCTGGGAGGTGGAGGTTGCAGTGAGCCAAGATAGCGCCACTGCACTTCAGCATGGCGACAGAGTGAGGCTCTGTCTCAAAAAAAAAAAAGAAAAAAAAAAAAGATATTTATAGTATTTCTTACAGTGTATCTATAACTTGCATTAAATATCTTATTTTAAATTTTAAACTGTTTTCCCTAACTTGAACACTAGGCAAATTGTATTAATGTTTCTGCAAAGAACTTGTATGACTATTAGTCATATCTGAAGATGTTATGAGACAATGAGCAGACTTAAGTCTTGTATTCATGAGATTCAAAGAAACAGTAATATTTTCATACGGTAATAATGTATATTAGTAAAAACTATTAACTTTTATAAATAACCATCATACTATTGTGATGGTTTCCTACTATTTGGTCTTGAAGAAGTTGACTAGATCACTAATATTCCATTCACCTTCTAATCCAAAGCTGCCTGCATACCCAAAGCAAGGATTTATAGAGATATTAGGAATCCTGTAAGACTATAAATGTTTTATAATCCAGAACCTTCAACAGAATACCATAGAACCCTGCATTTATCTAAGGCTGAACCTATAACCTAAGAAAATCTAAAACGATAAGTTAGTACTCCATTACAGTTAGTCCAGCTGGAGTGTGTGCTATAGCAGAAATCTATATCAAGCAGTATTAAACCTGCAGAGAGACTTACAATTCACTCAGAAAGTAGGATTTTTGGCACTAAAAGCAAAAAGACAAATCAAATGTCAAATCAATAAAGTAAAATAATTTTCTTATACATGCTGACCTCAGAATTGAACCCGAGAGTCTGAAATGGACCTGCTCCTGCTCCAAGAATAAAAGCTCCAGGCAGCTTGATTTCTTTTGCAATTTTATTCAGATCATAAACCTATAGAAGAGGAAAAAATATTATTTAAGTCACAACTTGTACAAAGTCCCTAGTTTACCTTTTATTATTGATCCATTAGCACTTCCTTGCCAATTGATCAACAGGTCTTCTAATAATAAACAGAGTAATCAACCCAACTTCTACAATCTTCATGTGAACATGCAGAGTAAAAGTACTTACTTTTTTTTGGTTTACAAGAGGCAATAAGTAAGGCACACCTCCTACTTCTGCAATTCTAGTTTTCCCACAGATGCCTAAAAAAAAAAACCAAAAAACAAAAACACAAGCCATCTTAAAAATAGGCAAACATCTAATTTAATAATAAAATGCCAAAAGACATGAATTTAATTGATTAACAGTACATAACTTCTCCATTCTCATAAAGTTTTACAAATAACAGGGATTGGAAGACATAAGTAGCTAGAACCCCTGTCCTGTTTTAAGTACCTGTGTCTCTAATATCATCATAACCAAGCATGGCTTATATAGTTGGTGGCATAAAGGTAATACAAGGCAAGGGCAAGGGTTAGAACTGGGGCCAAAGTTTGGATTGGGTAAGGTTTCTATAATGTTTTTAACGCCTTATTTCTTTAAAAAAAATCTATTTTGGGGTGGTTTTTGGTTTTTTTTTTGGTCTAAAATTGTTTTTTAATTTTTAATTTAAAATATTTTGTTCTGATAGAATGTAAATTCTTAGGCAGTGGCTCACGCCTGTAATCCCAGCACTTTGGGAGGCCGAGGTGGGCATATCATGAGGTCAGGAGATTGAGACCATCCTGGTTAATACGGTGAAACCTCATCTCTACCAAAAATACAAAAAATTAGCCAGGCATTGTGGCATGTGCCTGTAGTCTCAGCTACTCGGGAGGCTGAGGCATGAGAATTGCTTGAACCTGGGAGGCGGAGGTTGCAGTGAGCTGAGATCATGCCACTGAACTCCAGCCTGGTGACAGAGCGAGACTCTGTCCCCCCAAAAAAAAAAAAGAAAACTATAAAGAAGTATTATGCTAGCCGGGTACAGTGGCTCATGCCTGTAATCCCAGCACTTTGGGAGGCCGAGGTGGGCAGATCACGAGGTCAGGAGATTGAGACCATCCTGATGAATATGGTGAAACCCCGTCTCTACTAAAAATACAAAAAAATTAGCTGGTTGTGGTGGCGGGGGGCTGTAGTCCCAGCTACTCAGGAGGTTGAAGCAGGAGAATGGCGTGAAGCCGGGAGGCGACACTTGCAGTAAGCCGAGATCGCACCACTGCACTCCAGCCTGGGTGACAGAGCGAGACTCCATCTCAAAAAAAAAAAAAAAAA
The DNA here is from genome assembly GCF_043159975.1 of Macaca nemestrina. Taxonomy (NCBI): domain Eukaryota; kingdom Metazoa; phylum Chordata; class Mammalia; order Primates; family Cercopithecidae; genus Macaca; species Macaca nemestrina. Next base: position 93,679,199 of record NC_092136.1, on the reverse strand, counting down.
AAAAAGGATGCTAAATGCTTTGAAGAAGTTAAAAGACATTGCCATATGGTACACAAGCCTTCTAGAATTTACAGCTCTACTTAAAATAAAAGATTGTTTAAGCTAGAAAGGCCCCCAAAAAACATTCAATTCAAATGCTCCCATGTTAATGTATCTCAAAGTCAGGTTTAAGACAGAACTGGAGTCCAGAATTTCTATGGCAAACTCCTTTTTAGCAAAGATGTTAATTACATAATAAAAATAACACTTTGAGTGTTTATTCTCAAATTCCTCATCATAACAGGGTATAATGGGAGAGGGTTAGACTTTGGAAAGAGACAGACTTGCATTTGAATCCTGATTATGATTTACACTGAGCTTATCTAGCCTCTCTCCTTTTCAGTTTTCTCACCTATAAACCAGGGGTACTACTTACCTTGCGGTGTTATTGTAAAAACTGAAACATCAAATAAATATCTATCACACTGACAAATTATTTTATTCTCCTAATACTAATTTCCCTTCCTTCTCACTTCAAACAGTGGATGCTCACTTGGCAACTTTGTTGAAGGATTAGTTTTAATAAATTATTCAAATACAAGGCTTTTAGGATCCCTTCTGGTCTTGAATAAATAAAATCATAAAAATTAAAATCAGTTTCCATAACAGTCTGAGCAACTAAAAGCAAAACTCTCATGTGATACAAAGAATTCTAACCTATTGGATATCTATTCTATAATCTGTAAAGGTTACATAACTGCATAAAACATAATCCTTTTCCACAAGAGTATGAAATGAAATTAATATCAGAAGAGTGAGCACAGAAATTTGGCACAATTTAGCCTAAATGTTGTGACAATATCCTTTATTTGTAGATAATTTAAGATGTTCTTAAAAATAATTCTAGTTTCAAAAAAATATTTAGACTAAAAAACAAAAGCTAATTGCAAAAATAGCTTACCTTTTACAGGAAAGGTAAAGGGTTCCTCAGTCAAATCAGGGCAATCAACTACAGAGACCTGGACATCAGCAAAGTTATCTTTTAACCCCTTCTGCATAACTAATAAAGACAAGGAATAAGATTATTTAACATTATGTAAAAACTTAGCTACCAAATATCAAAAGTGCCCCCAACACACTCCCAATCTCAACTTGTATAATAAAAAAAAAAAGGGGGAAATGGTCTTATTAATGAATATAACTAGACATTAGACATAATCATATAGTACAATGTAGACTAAGATACATAAATACTTCCTCTACAGTGATTTCCAACTGTTGAAGATAAACAGCCTGCACTTGTGTGAGGATGAGGATTACCTTCTTTTTTGAAAGAAGATTCCAAAAACCAACTGAAATGTGAACATTTAAACTTTTTGAAAAGTAATCACATGTAACAACTTCAGTGAAAGTAACAGACAAAATATTGAACAAAGCAGCCAGACACAAAAGACTATATACAATATTACTTCACTTTATGCATCTCAGAAACAGGCAATGGATCAAGGCTGACTGGGAAGGTATGCAAAGGAGCCTTCTGGGATGTTGAAAATATTTTACATTTTGATCTGGATAGCAGTTACATAGGTGTAACTATTGTTAACATTCATCAAGCTATACACTTAAGATTAGTGTACTTTACTGTAGATAGTTATACCTCAATAACAACGTAAAAAAGCACAGGTATCTCAAAGTTATTAATTTAAGACCGATAATATTTCCCTCTCTCTCTTTTATATGTAGAGACGAGGTCTTTCTATATTGCCCAGGCTGGTCTCGAACTCTGGGGCTCATGTGATCTTCCTGCCTTGTGTCTCCCAAAGTGCTGGGATTACAATGAGCCATCACACCTAGCCTCAACGGTTTTTTTTTTTTTTTTTTTTTTTTGAGACAGAGTCTCACTGTGATAGCCTCACCCTGTCGCCCAGACTGGAGTGCAGTGGTGTGCAGCACGATCTTGGCTCACTCAGCCTTGATCTCCAGGCTCAAGTAATCCTCCCACCTCAACCTCCCCAGTAGCTGGGACTATAGGCGGATGCCACCATGCTTGGCTAATTTTTATAAAAATGGGGTTTTGGCTTGTTGCCCAGGCTGCTCTCAAACTCCTGGGCTCAAGAGATCTGCTCACCTTGGCCTTCCCAAATGCTGGAATTACAAGCATGAGCCACTGCCTCAGCCTATGTACTTTTAAGGATCAAAAGTTCTTACAAAATTTCTTTCTTTCTTTTTTTTTTTGAGATGGAGTCTCACCCTGTCGCCCAGGCTGGAGTGCAATGGTACGATCTCGGCTTACTGCAACCTCCACCTCCCAGGTTCATGCAATTCTCCTGCCTCAGCCTCTCAAGTAGCTGGGGTTACAGGCACCCACCACCACACCAGGTATTTTTTGTATTTTTAGTAGAGACGGGGTTTCACCATGTTGGCCAGGCTGGTCTTGAACTCCTGACCTCGTGATCCACCTGCCTCGGCCTTCCAAAGTGCTGAGATTACAGGCATGAGCCACTGTACCTGGTCAATTTTTTTTTTTTTTTTTTTTTGAGACTGAGTCTCACGTTGTCACCTAGGCTGAAGTGCAGTGGCGCGATCTTGGCTCAACATAACTTCTGCCTCCCGGGTTCAAGTGATTCTTTGTGGCTCAGACTCCCGAATAACTGGAATTACTGGCACACACCATCACGCCCAGCTAATTTTTGTATTTTTAGTAGGGATGGGGTTTTGCCATGTTGGCCAGGCTGGTCTTGAACTCCTGACCTCAAGTGATCTGTCCACCTCGGCCTCCTAAAGTTTTGAGATTACAGGCATGAGTCACTGTACCAGGCCATAAAATTTCTACTTTTACTGAATATATCCTGCACATATAGAAGGAAAAGAGAAACAAACACAAAAGTGAAAACAGGTTCTAGAAAAGTAATAAAAGAAAAAATCTGGCCAAGCATGGTGGCTCATGCCTATAATCCCAACACTTTGGGTGGCCGAGGCAGGAGGATCAAGTGAGGTCAGGAGTTCAAGAGCATCCTGGGCAATAGAGCAAGATCCTATGTCTACAAAAAGAGAAAAGAAAAAGAAAAAATTCCTAGCTACCCTGTCATATTAGGGAAGACAGATTGATGAAAAAGAAATACAGGCCAAACAATACAGATTGTTTACTAGCTACCATTCAATTAGGGGGGGAAAAAGATTATAAGATTATTATAAGATTATAAAAAAAGTTACAACAAAGCAAAAATGAGTCTATTTCTTGACTTCGACCTTATCAGGATGACAAATGAACTACCAAAACAACACATCTTGAGAAACAAGGGAAGGTATATAGTTACCATCAGAACAGAATCTAGAGGTTGTCAAATAAAGGTTGGTATTCTGACAGACTTTACAGTTTTGGATAAGAACTATTCCTGGCTTCATTTTGTGTGCCCGTTTTTGTTTTCCTTTTTTTGCCTATGTTCCCTCCTAATTTATCTTGGGAAACTGCCTTAAATACTTGTTTGAACAAGGTGAAATATATAAAAATAAACACAGAGAGAAATCAAAGCAAGTTCACTGGCAGTCTGTCATTATCAGTGGTGTGGGGGAATTATATTGGGAATACGATTAACATACAACAGTAGAAAATACATTTAAAGAATAATGTAAGTGAAAAAAGTTAAAGCAAAATTGTGCAACTCTTTGGGCATCACACATGCTTAAGTCTTGGATTACTAATCATTTACATCTTGTAAAGTTGGTATCATCAATAATCTGTAAGTGAAAGAAAAAAGAATTTACAAATTATAATTTTAGTTTTTTTGGAGGGACAGAATTTTGGATTTTCTCAATAAAAATGGGACAGAACAGAAACTGAAATGGAAAATGAATTCCATACCAAAAGTATTATTTTGATAAGTAAGATATAGATATAGGTAAGTAGTAAGATATAGATAGATCTTAGAATCTTTTTAAAAGAATTTTCTCTTGGGATAATTTTTAAAAATCCAAAGTTAATATTGTTTTTACCTCCAGCAAGCTCTTCTAGACTTGGTACATGAAAAGAAAACTCAGCACAAGTCATTTTCTTTCTTCTTTAGGTGTGAGGTTGGACAAATAGAGTTACTCTTGGTTAATTATCACAAGAGTCCACAGTGCACCAAGTATGAACTGCTTCTGTTTTGGAAATGAACCTTTAGCATTCAAACATATAAACAGAACAAAAGGGCATTTAGGTTTCTATCTTCACAAAAAGGCAAACACAGCTTCTAGTATTTAATATTCCAAGTGAGAAACAGACAAGTGACCTTTTAATACTTATACTTTATTTTATTTTAATTTAAAATTTAAAACTAATTTTTTAATAGAAACACGATCTTGCCATGTTGCCTAGGCTGATCCTGAATTCCTGGTCTCAAGCGATCCTCCCACCTCTGCCTCCCAAAATGCTGGGATTACAAGTGTGAGTTACTGCTCCCGGCCAATTCATTTTCTTTTTTAAAATCATATAGCTGGAGTGAACATCCAATTTTCTAATGGTTGGTCTAAGGAATATAGGTCTTGAAGCAAAAGGTACTTATTAGGAGTTTATGGATAAGTGTTTAAATGGTTGTAGATAACAGTACATATAGGATTTGTACAGTACATATAGGATCTCAAGTATTTCTATAATAGATATGTGTGTTTTTTTTTTTTTTTTTAGACGGAGTGTCGCTCTGTCACCCAGGCTGGAGTGCAGTGGCCGGATCTCAGCTCACTGCAAGCTCCGCCTCCCGGGTTCACGCCATTCTCCTGCCTCAGCCTCCCGAGTAGCCGGGACTACAGGCGCCCACCACCTCGCCCGGCTAGTTTTTTGTATTTTTTAGTAGAGACGGGGTTTCACCGTGTTAGCCAGGATGGTCTCGAACTCCTGACCTCGTGATCCGCCCGTCTTGGCCTCCCAAAGTGCTGGGATTACAGGCTTGAGCCACCGCGCCTGGCCTGTGTTTTCTATTCTATATTTCACATTTAGGCCAAAAATTAAATGAGCTCCTTAGACTATCATTTTGTCAAAATAAAATTTAAATTACAAATACGAATGGAAACTTTTATGGAATGATTAGCCTTTGAAATTCAAATTTTTATTTTCATTTACAAATAAATATACTTTCTTGGTAAACAGATTTAATGTTCAATTCTGATAATCTACCCAATTATAATTTGATAGTTAAATATATGCTTTTCTATCATTGCAACTAAAAAATAAAATACATGCCAAGTATACTTTGTAACAAATAAGTACACATACACATAGATTAGTATCTTACCTTAAGTGTTCAGTGATGAAGTGTGCAACCAGAGGGAGATAAAATGAAGGCAGGGAAAAATACAAGTAATATGAGGTAGACAGGTATCCTACTCCAGGCCAATTACAACAGGGAACACAGACAAGACTCTTAAGGGTGTTTCTAAGAGTACTGCAGGAGTGTTCATTACAATTGTTAATAGAACACTTCATTAATCTGAGTGGCCTCTGCCCTTAATATGCCTATTTAGCAAGTGGAAAGGCGATCTTCAGTCATCTGAAATATTCTTCTAAATTTTTTTTTCTAATTTTCCAAAGAGTCGTAGGTTGTTTAGAAACTGGGTTTCTAGTTCCGGTACTTTTCAACAACATATCCTCTATAACCATTCTATTACATACCTTTAGGATGTTACATTTACTTCAGTACTTTATCAAATACCAGCTTTTATTGTTCTTGATTTAATATATGTAATCTAATCTCCCAAATATATATAACTGTTTATAAAGCATCCCAAATCTTTTTTTTTTTTTTTTTGAGATGGAGTCTCGCTGTCACCCAGGTTGGAGTGCACTATGGCACCATCTTGGCTCACTGCAACTTCCACCTCCCAGGTTCAAGTGATTCTCCTGTCGCAGTCTCCCTAGTGGCTGGGATTACAGGCGTGTGCCATCACGCCCGGCTAATTTTTTGTATTTTAGTAGAAACGGGGTTTCACCATGTTGCCCAGGCTGGTCTCAAACTCCTGAGCTCAAGCAAATCCACTTGCCTCGGACTCCCAAAGTGCTAGGATTACAGGCGTGAGCCACCACGCCCGGCCCCCAAATCTTACATAATCATATAAATTATTTTAAACAGAGTTTTGTGTGAGGAAAAGAGAGATCAGACTGTTACTGTGTCTATGCGGAAAAGGAAGACAAAAGGAACTCCATTTTGATCTGTACAAAGAAAAATTGTTCTGATTTGAGATGCTGTTAATCTGTAACTTTAGTCCCAACCCTGTGATCACAGAAACATGTGCTGTATTGAATCAAGGTTTAAGGGATTTAGGGCTGTGCAGGATGTGCCTTGTTAACAATATATTTGCAGACAGTATGCCTGGTAAAAGTCATCGCCATTCTCCATTCTCTATTAACCAGGGACATGATGCACCACGGAAAGCTGCAGGGACCTCTACCCGAGAAAGCCTGGGTATTGTTCAAGGTTTCCCCCCACTGAGACAGCCTGAGATATGGCCTCGTGGGAAGGGAAAGACCTAACCGTCCCCCAGCCCCACACCCATAAAGGATCTGTGCTGAGGAGGATTAGTAAAAGAGGGAGGCCTCTTTGCTGTTGAGATAAGAGGAAGGCCTCTGTTTCCTGCATATCCCTGGGAACGGAATGTCTCCGTGTAAAGCCGACTATTCGTTCTATTCTGATACAGGAGAAAACCATGCTGTGGCTGGAGAGGAGATATGCTGGCAGCAATACTGCTCTGTTACTCTTTGCTACACTTAGATGTCTGGGTAAAGAGAAACATAAATCCAGCCTATGTACACGTCCAGGCACGGTACCTTCCCTTGAACGTATTTATGACGCAGATTCCTTTACTCACGTTTTCCTGCTGACCTTCTCCCCACCATCACCCTGTTGTCCTGTCATACTCCCTTTTCCGAGACAGTGAAAATAGTAATCAATAAATACTGAGGGAACTCGGAGACCAGTGCCGGTGCCGGTCCCCTGGGCCCACTGTTCTTTCTCTATACTTTGTCTCTGTGTCTTATTTCTTTTCTCAGTCTCTTGTCCCACCTGACAAGAAATACCCACATGAGTGGAGGGGCAGGCCCCTTCAGTTTTGGGTTGAATAATTTATAATTGTTCAGGAATGAGACAGTTTAACTTTTTCTTTTAAATAATTTCAGATTAACAGATATTACATACAAATAATTCCTGTATATTCTTCACCCAGATTTCCCAAATGTTAACATTTTATCACATTCTTTATCAAACAAACATTGGGTACTTATTTATGAACACGTCAAAATCTGCACAACGAATAGTATATTCATTTATAATGATAATAAAAGCACTTTGGATATTTTTGCTGGCAGTAGGAATAAAAACACAAGTTAAAATCCAAATGTAATCTTAATTTTATTCCCTTTATTATCTCTTTTCTTTACTAAAAAGTTAGGTCAGTTGTTTCTGTTTATTTATGCCCCTACCAAAGTAGAAACAAAGTCCAATCCTGGGAGGATGTAGCTTGAATAACTGGTTTAGAAATGTACTTATTAGGGGTCCTTACTAGGGATTTGTGGATAAGTGTTTAAATGGTTGTGGATAACAGTGCATACAGGACTCTCAAGTATTTCTATAACAGATATTTGAGCTTTCTACTCTATATTTGACATTTAGACAAAAAATTAAATGAGTTCCTTAGCCTATCACTTTTTCATAATAAAATTTAAATTATGAAGGCCCGTCCAATCCTAAAATGAGGTGAACTTCAGGCAGGGTGATGGCACTGTAGGCAGTGTGGTAGCACGTGTATGTGTGTGTTGGAGGTGGGGAGAGGGTTACAGTTGGAGCTGAGAAAGGGGTTAGGTTCTCACATAAACTCCAGGAACATAGCCTTGGGCCAGATAGAGGCAAACAATATTTTCCTACCTAATTGGTGGGAGGCGATGGCCCAGAAATAGGGTCTAGAAAGGAAATGGAGCTGCAGAGGTTAACACCTGAAGGGGTAGACCAACTATCGCAACTAAACTGGTTACCATTTGAGTGCACACTGTGTACCAGACACCGTTAGACACTGTGCAGACATTCTCTCAACTTTTCACAACCATGACAGATTGTGAGACAGGCTGTGGGTCTTCAGGAGTCGCGGGCATCCCTCAGACACAGCCGCACTGCCTGCATGGAGTTCGCTCCTGCCGGCGACCACTCGCTCGGGCTCCAGCATCTGCTCACCCCTACGCACCCTCCCATAAAGGGTGGGGCGCAGCAGGCCTGAGTGAGTGGAGTTCCTAGCTTCCAGCACTCCAGTTCCTGCCTCATTCACTCGCGCGCCCCCTCCCGCGAGGAGTCGAGAGCTACGGGCTGAGAAAGGGAGACACCGCAGCCCCAAGAACCGCGAAGGGGTCTGAGAAATATCTTGCTTCAACTACACTCCAGCCTGGGTGACAGCGCAAGATCGTCTCTATAAAACAAACAAAGGAATATGAAATGTGGCCGGGCGCGGTGGTTCACGCCTGTACTCCCAGCACTTTGGGAGGCCGAGGCAGGTGGATCACTTGAGGTCAGGAGTTTGAGACCTGCCTGGCCAACATGGTGAAATCTAGTCTCTACTAAAAGTACAAAAATTAGCCGGGTGTGGTGGCAGGCGCCTGTAGTCCCAGCCACTTGGGAAACTGAGGTGGGTGGATCTCTTGAGCCTGGGAGGTGGGGGTTGCAGTGAGCTGAGATCCGGCCACTGCACTCCAGCCTGGGCTACAGAGCAAGACTCCGTCTCTTTAAAAAAAAAAAAAAGAAAAAATACAAAATGAAATGTGAAATTTCAGTGATTCTGCATTAGGAGTTAATTGTTCCTTCCCTTTAATACCACTTTTCCCCTTCTTTTTGGACAAGGGACGCTGCATTTACATTTTGCATTGAGCCTCACAAATTACACAGCTAGGCTTGCTGCTGAATATGGCAGTGAGGGACATGCCATACCAGTCCTGGAGCTTAGTCACTGCCCAGCCCCTGTGGATCAAATGCAGTGTCAGACTTTTTATCCCCGAAATTGTCCAATCTATGGAGCAAAGGAGGGTAAAGAGACCAGATTACTTTTAAGGCACGCTCTATCCTAAAATGATGTAAACTCTAAAATAAGATTAGACAGCTTTACTGGTTTTTGCGGTGTATCATATGAAAACAAGTTTGAAACCAGAAAAATCAAACCAGTTCAATCCTTTTAAAAATTTCTTTGGGAGGCCGGTGGCTCACGCCTGTAATCCCAGCACTTTGGGAGGCCGAGGCGGGTGGATCACCTGAGGTCAGGAGTTCGAGACCAGCCTGACCAACATGGAGAAACCCCGTGTCTCCTAAAAGTACAAAAAAATTAGCAGGGCATGGTGGCACATGCCTGTAATCTCAGCTACTTGGGAGGCTGAGGCAGGAGAATCGCTTGAACCCGGGAAGCGGAGGTTGCGGTGAGCCAAGATCGCGCCATTGCACTCCAGCCTGGGCAACAAGAGCGAAACTCCGTCTCAAAAAAACCCCAAAAAACCGAAAAACAAAAAAAAACAAAAACAAAAAACTTTCGAAGAAAAAAACCCCACCAAAACTAAACTAGTTTACACAGCTTAATCTTAACTCAGGGACTGGTCAAGGAACTAATGGTGGGGGGCGAGGGGGATGTAGGAGGAAACTGAGGAAAAAGAAATCCTCCACAGGTCTCACTTGTGACGTGTTAGCCAATTCCTGGGAGGCAGAAAGGGTGAGCTCCCGAAACAGGTGCAAAGGTGGGGAGGAGACCTGGGCGTGCTACGGCATAACACTGGCGTCCAGCACAAAGGTTACAAACTTCGAGTAACCTTCCCGAATATTTTCACACACAAGGGTTTTGAAGGCAAAAGTAGACACAGGATGACAAAACACTCATTCACACATCCCACCCGTCACCCTCACCACATGCTCGGGACCAGGTTTAGAAAGCCGGGAGACAAACGCGAGACCACCGGAAACGACCCGGGCTGAGAGGCTGTTTCCTCGCAGTTCTCATCCACTCACAATTGGCCGCACATTTTCTTTTTGTTATTTGCCGAAATGTTCTTGGCTATTCCACTTACCGAATCGGTCACGCAAGCAAAACACCAGAATCCCGATCTCCGCCTACGCCAACCCCGCCTCCTCAGAGTACGCGAGCTACAGCTCCGCCCACGTTAGTCGCTCCTCCCTGCGCGGCGAGAAAAATGGCGCCCCCGCGTCGCGACTCCTCCCACCGCTCGCCTTCTTCCCGGGAGCTAAATTGTATCGCGAGATTTCTGCCTGACTATTACTTGGGCCGCGGGGATATCCCAGCCTTTTCTTCCGCGCGGTTGGAGGACGTCGGCTATTTTTCCGGAGTTGGAGGACTGAAATCGGGAGGGTGGTGTGTGCAAATCTCCAGGACTCACGCACCAGGCCAGTCGCAGGTTTTGGCCCGAGGCCTGGGTTACGGGCAGCAAGTGCGCGGTTGGGGCCGGTGTGAGGCGGTTTTAGGTAGGTTGCCAAGAGGGCAAGGCCGTCTGGGCTTGTTGGGCAGGGGAGGCATTGCATATCTGGGGTTTCGGCCCCTGCGTTGTTCCGGAGGATTGAGCCTCGGAAGTCGGGCCGAGAGGGTGAAGGGATCACGGTTGCAGGCCACTCCGCGCCACGCGGCTGGTATGAGGCCCACAAACGTGGTTGTAGTGTGGGCGGGCTTCATTATATCTTGAGATGGAGGTGTTAAAACGTGTTGCAGACAAGTTTAACCTTCTTAACGTAATTTAAATGATTTAACCTTCATATGTGAGGTACCCATTGATAGCGCCGGTTTCCTGGATGTTAGGCGCTGCCCGGAGAGACGCGCTGGTGGTCACAGAATTAGCTCCGGGTAAAGCGCCGCTTTCTGCCCACGTGGCCTCTAAGAATTGCAGAATTCCAGCGGATGCATCGACACCCAAGTAGGAGTGTCTTCTAAACACTAAGAAAAAAGTGATTCTTGAGCTAGCTTTATTTTGATAATCCCTACTTTAAAAAAAAATTAACCACAGGTATACCATTAATGCATGGGGCCAAATTTTTGTTGAATTCCGTTTTTGAGCATTCGATATATAATGACTTCGTAGAATCCTGTACTTAAGCTAATAAGACGTACTACCAGAAAATTACCACAGGGGTCCATTGGGCATTTAACAAATCTGAGCTCTTGGTAACCTTATCGTTTTATATTTTAAATGTTTTGCTAGTTCATCCTAGGATTTATATGCAATGACTCATGTTAGGTCCCAAGAAGCTACAGAATGAGACAAGAGATTGACTAAGGCAAGTACAATAGTGAAATAAGTAGTTATCCTTCATTTTTGTTGCCATGCCTTTTTTTTTTTTTTTTTTTCTGAGACAGGGTCTTGTTCTGTCGTCCAGGCTGGGGTGCAGTGGTGCAATCTCGGCTCACTGCAACCTCCACCTCTGCTCAAGCGATCCTCCCGAGTGGCTGGGAGCACAGGCACGGGTCACCACACCTAGCCAGTATCTTAAGAATTTTTTGTAGAGACAAGGGTCTCCTTGTGTGCTGAGGCTCACTACATACAACTTCCACCTCCCAGGCTCAGGTATTCACCTACCTCAGCCTCCTGACCACAGGCGCGCGCCACTAGCCCGGCTAATTTTTGTATTTTTTGTAGAGACGGAGTTTCACCACGTTGCCCAGGTTGGTCTTGAGCTCCTGGGCTCAAGCGATCCGCCCGCCTCGACCTCCCAAAGTGCTGTGTTACACAGGCCTGAGCCACCCAGACCAACCTGTTTTTTCTTTTAGCTCACAAGAAGGAATCTTTTTTTTCTTCTTTTTTTGGCATGTTGTATACTCTACCATGGGGATGAAAACACAAAGAATTATGATAGTTTATTGAAAAAGGTTGAGAATTCAGAACTTGTCAGTTTCCACCAATAATGGCAAAGATACAGTATGACAAAGTTCAGTTACTTAAATGAATCTAGGAATGAAGAATCTAGGAATTATAATGGAGAGGTGATCAGGAGTTTAAAATGGTCTGTTGATTGGAGATCCTTTTCCTGGTTTATATAGGGCACATTTTGCCTTAGGAATTCCCTCTTTGATCTTGGAAAATGGTTTTTAATTTTACATTAATACTGTATTGGTAATTGCACGTTAGTAAGTGGCTAATGATAAAACTGTATTTTCTACTTATATTGAAAGATGCTTTTTTTGGAAGTGACAGTACTTTTTTGGAATCTTGTTCCATTGAATACATTTAGAGGGTAAAAACTGAAAGAACCTGTGAATAGAATTTCTGGATTTCTTTTTAAAGAAATTGATCTGAAATGGATAAGAAGCTTAACCCCGGCAAATGATTTTGCCTAAAATCAGTGGCATAGTCTGACCATGTTGAATACTATAGTAGATACTGTGTCAATATTTAGGGAAGCTTTGTCACATTTACTATATTTCATAATTTCAGAAAACTGTTATAAAACAAAGCAACTGATGGATAAATCAGGAATAGATTCTACTGACCATGTGACATCTGATGCTATGGAACTTGCAAATCAAAGGTAAGTGGGTTTTTACTGGAGAACTGAGTGGATTCAATCATATTTATTGTATCTGAATTATGAGAAATTATTTTATATAATGAGTGACAGTAAAGATGATTTTCAGGAATTGGGAAAGAAGGAAAACCAGATTGCACTGACCTTCCAGGTTTATCTAGTTAATGTAGATTGATAATAGCATTGCAAATACTTTAAATTCAAAATGTGAATATATTATAATGGGACACATTCTTCAAGAAAAAAATGTATTCTTTGGGTCATATTAGCATCTCTTCCAGACTACCTCTTCCTGTTTCTGTCTGGTAGGCTGTGTTTGTTTTACTCACTCTTAGCAGTGAACCGAACCATACAGCCTTTGTGGAGCTCATACACCATACAGCCTTTGTGGAGCTCATACGTTATCTTGAAAGATACATAGTTTTTTTCTAAGCTGAGCACAGTGGTGCATGCCATTAGTCCTAGCTAGCTACTTGGGAGGCTGAGTCAGGAGCATCCCTGGAGTTCCAGGAGTTTGAGGTTGCAGTGAGCTGTGATTGCACCACTGTACTCCAGTCTGGGTAACAGCAAGACGATGTCTACAAAACTCTTTTTAATAAGAGCTGTAGCTTTATGAGCTATTTAAGTAGGATGGTCAGCAGAAAGGCAGCTGGTTCTGAGCCCATCCTTTAAAAAATTTTTAATTCTGGATATGTTTTCCTGAGTTGGTCTTGGAAGAAATGTATATTTGGGACTGGGTATTACTGGTAATAAGCATTCAGTAAGAAAGGAAGAGGAAATTAATTTTTTTCTCATTTTTCTAGTGATAACTCTTCTGATAGCAGCTTATTTAAAACTCAGTGTATCCCTTACTCACCTAAACGGGGGAAAAGAAACCCCATTCGAAAATTTGTTCGTACACCTGAAAGTGTTCACGCAAGTGATTCATCAAGTGACTCATCTTTTGAACCAATACCATTGACTATAAAAGCTATTTTTGAAAGATTCAAGAACAGGAAAAAGAAGTACAAAAAAAAGAAAAAGAAGAGGTACCAGCCAACAGGAAGACCAAGGGGAAGACCAGAAGGAAGGAGAAATCCTATATCCTCACTAATAGATAAGAAGAAACAATTTAGAAGCAAAGGATCTGGCTTCCCATTTTTAGAATCAGAGAATGAAAAAAACCCGCCTTGGAGAAAAATTTTAACGTTTGAGGTGAGTCAGCATTTTATATATATGGCTACACATAACTCAGATGCCCAAAATGATTTGTTGGCCAGTTTAGAATTGTCTCAGATATGCTGGGAACACACTGTCTGCAATTTCGATACTCTTCTATACTGACTTCCCCCTAAAGTCCACCCCATCCTTTAACTGAAACTTGACTTGTATCTCTTCAATTACTACACTTTGGCCAGATTTAAAAGATAGTGCTCCAAGGCTCTTTGTATAAAATGCTTTGATCTCATCCCATCTCAGGTCTTAAACACAACCCTAAAACTCAGTAGGGATAATAAAAGCTCACATGAAATTATTTTTGCAGTAACCTAAACCAAAACCACACATGCCTTATGTTCAGTGGATACATTCTTAAGGCCTAGGTATTTCTAAGCCAGTCATCTGAAAAATACCCTAATACTTAGGAGTAGACTTCTTTTAAATATTTGAGAGTTGTATGTTGAATGAATGCAGAGTTTCAGGTTCTTGCCAGAACCTGAAATTTTATCTGGGAGGATTAATACATGTTAATCTCTTCAGTTAATCTCTTAAGGTGATTATAGTAAACATTAGAAATCTTATTCCTGTTTTTACATTTTAAAATGCCTTTAGTAAGTCCCAGGCATGACAAGATATGTAGTACTTCACTTTTCCTTTGTACCAGCTTAGGTAAGTTTATAATTGTAATGTGAATTTTAATAAACAGCATTTGATATATCCACAAGTGGGGAGTAGTTAAGATAGCAAATTCAGAGTCTTTGGTAAGGGGGGTGTTGAACATTGGCACTTGCTGGGTTGTGAAAGAAAAATCTTGACATACTTACGGTGTTTTTAATATATAGCAAGCTGTTGCAAGAGGATTTTTTAACTACATTGAAAAACTGAAGTATGAACACCACCTGAAAGAATCATTGAAACAAATGGATGTTGGTGAAGATTTAGAAAATGAAGATTTTGATAGTCGTAGATACAAATTTTTGGATGATGATGGATCCATTTCTCCTATTGAGGAGTCAGCGTAAGTGGAATCATATGAAATAGGTTATAAATTAAATTTTATGTTAATTGCTTCATTTTTTGCCTTTAATATAGTTATACTTAAATAATGAACAAAGATAGAGTATGACACTTGGGATTATTACAGTTGAGCCAAGCTTAGCACACAGTACATCTAGAATTCTCTAGAACACAGCATTCTCAAATTTTGTTTGCTTGACTAGTATTGCAGTTTCAGTTTTCAGAGTGGAATATACAGCTAATGAGGTCATAGAAGATTCTGTCATCTCAATGATGATAAATTTTAATGTTACAGAGCAGAGGATGAGGATGCAAAACATCTTGAAGATAATGAATGTGATATCAAATTGGCAGTAAGTGACTTTTCTGTTCCATTTTGGGAAGGCAGGAGTTGGTTGGTACAGAAGGAATTGTATTTAGTTTTTCTCTTACACTTCATTTAACTTTTGAAAAGCTCAGTAAGTTTACTGCAGGAAATGCAGGAAGGAAAATACTAATTTTTTAGAGACTTGATAAAGAACATGGGGTTTCCAGTACTATTTTTAATAAATAGCATTCTGATACGTAATATTGCTAGTTAGGATATCAAATGAAAAAATAAGCAGATGTTAATTTAGATTTTTAACATCTACATGTAGTCTCTAGGTTATCTGAAGTAATCCAGGGCACTCAGCTATATGTAATTACTAAGCCATTTGAGTTATTGCTTAATCCATGATTTTTTTGTTTGTTTGTTTTATGCAGGGGGATAGTTTCATAGTAAGTTCTGAATTCCCTGTAAGACTGAGTGTATACTTAGAAGAAGAGGATAATACTGAAGAAGCTGCTTTGTCTAAAAAGAGAGCTACAAAAGCTAAAAATACTGGACAGAGAGCCCTGAAAATGTGACAGGATCATGAATGTCAAAGGTGAAGCATATAGAAAAAACAACTTCATAGAAATGAATAAAGATGATAAATGTGGATATATATATATACCAGTCTGGTGGTGAAGAAATGCTGAAACCCAGAACTTTATAACAAAAAAAATTTCAACCCTGTGAAGAAGTTTGTGAAAGAAACTTGTGAAGTAGTAATAATTAGAAAAATAACCCATTAAAACACCAGAGAAAATACATAGAAAAATTTGAAAAATTGTCAGTTGATTTCTGAATAAGAGCTTGCAGGTGTCCTGTGAGTATTAAAACAGTGAAGTGTAGTGATTTTAATTTTGAAAAGAAAATCTTAGACAAAATAACTTGACACCCAACCATCTTCAAGAGGGTATTTGAAATGCTCTTATTCCAGCTTTGTTCAGACATGACAAAAGTGACCTCTCAGATGTTTAGTATTGTAATAACCTCATTTCCCTTCCCAAATTTAGAGTATCTTTAACACTTTTTTTTTTTTTTTTAAAGACAGTTCTTGATCTGTCACCCAGGCTGTAGTGCAGTGGTGCAGTCTTGGCTTACTGCAGCCTCTGTCTCCCAGGTTCAAGCAATTCTGCCACAGCCTCCTGAGTAGCTGGGATTATAGGCGTTAGCCACCACACCCAGCTAATGTTTGTATTTTTAGTAGAGACAGGGTTTCACCATGGTCTTGAACTCCTGACTTCAGGCGATCTGCCTGCCTTGGCCTCCCAAAGTGCTGGGATTACAGGCGTGAGCCACGGCACCTGGACTAATATTACTTTGAACTACCATTTTCACTTTATTAGTTCAAGAAAAGGCATACACATTTATTTAACATGGACACACAGGGAGAACCACAGTGATTACCCCAATGTTCATTATTTTGATCACCACGATAAAGCTGACTATGTAGTGCATTTTAGGACTGCACTTAACGTATGTTTTTGTTTAATGTGGACAAAGACTTATGGATAGGTGCAAAAAATAAATCCTCTTTTGCAACCCAGAACTCATTGTTCAGTATGAGTTTTGATACATATAAGAAGGGATATTATGATACCTGAGACAGTTATAAAGGTTGGTTCCAGGCCAGGTGCAATGGCTCAAGTCTGCAGTCCCCACATTGAGGTGGGAGTATTGCTTGAAACCAGGAGTTCAAGACCAGCCTGGGCATCTCCACAAAAATTGAAAAATTAGCTGGGTAATGGGGCATGTGCCTGTAGTTGGAGCTACTCAGAAAGGGGAGGTTGAGGCAAAAGGATTGAGCCCAAGAATTGGGGGCTGCACTGAACTTTGATGGCATCACTACTCCAGCCTGGGTAACAAAGACAGACACTGTCTCTTAAGAAAAAAAGGTTGATTCTAGGACTGTAGAATAGATAAACAGCATGGATATGAGGGAAATCCTCAGCAGTATTAATTTTGCATTCCAATTTCATGTTGACGATATATATGATGGCTTTTTGTTTTAAAGGCTTTTATCTTGAGAACATGATGTCTGGAGTTAAAGGTATGTCTCAATTTGAGTTGTCACATATTTATGTGTAGGAAACTATGTTGTCAGAGCAAGCAAGTTTCATTTTATTCAGAGACATTTCTACCATACTTTTAATTCCCAATTATATTGATTTCTGAAAAGAATCCTAGATTCTTCTTAGTGATGTGTCAGATTCATTTTAGTTGCAAGCATTAGAGGGTTCTGAATTTGTTAGTTTGTAGCAATAATCGGAACTTTGGAATTCCTACTTGAAGCCTACAACATTATTTTGTATTAATGTACAATCTAAAGTGAGGTAGAGGATTTTATGGTTTAATGCAAATATAGTATAATAAAAGATTACATAGGTCATAAGAATTCATAAATTTGAATGATGCAGAGTTTGATTAAAAGTTATATAATGCCAAAGTCATAACTTACAGACACATTTTCCTGTATTTTATAATGGATGACAACTAATTTTGAACCAAGAATTAAAATTTGCTGAAATCTTTGAAATGGGAAAACAACATCCTTTATTTGCAGTATTGAAGTTCATAACAAGAGTTATGCTTTAAACTTAAATCTTAAGTTTAAATCCTTTTCCTTTGGCTCATCTACAGGAGCTACTTGATGGTATTTATTTTTATTTTTCATTCCTCTGGCTCCTAAGCACAATGTGATTGTGAAATTATTGTTTTTGTAATTAAGGTGGTAGGAAGTTTTTACAGTTTGCAATATTGTAAGAGCATATTGCAGTTTCTGCTCATAATTTTTTCCTATGGAGTGTTAGACTTTGTTATTTATATATATAAATACTAGCTGGGCACAGTGGTGCCTGCGGTCCCCAGCTACTCTGGAGGCTAAGGCAGGATAATCCCTTGAGCCCAGTGGTTCGAGGCTACAATGAGATGTGATCCTGCCACATCTCACTGTAGCCTCAAACCCTTGGGCTCAAGCGATTCAGCAAGAATCACACGATTTTCAAAAGACACGGCAGATCCTGTGTCTTTAAAAAAAAAATCAAAACCTTGTAAATAGTGGTTGAGGTCTATCCCGATGGGGCTTTTCCTGTAGCCTGCACGTCGTTGGAAACGCCTCATAGAGTAACTCTGTGGTTTTACTTTACTCACAGGACTATTGTTAGGTCTGTGGGAAGGAACTACAAGACAGTTGCTAAAAGTTTTAACGTTATGAAAAACCAGATAATTTACTTTTTTACCTTAGGTATTGGCAAAAACCACACATCTGTACCATTCTTGAGTGATCGCTTAGGTAAGTTTTAATTGGTGACAGTATAATCTTTTGGGAAATATGATTACAGTTCAGATGATGAATTTAACTGTTCAACTGCTGAATGATAAGGGCATGAACTAAAACTTAATTCTGACAGAGCTGGATGTGGCTATATAAAACTGGATCTTAAATTTATACTTGGGTATTAGTTTTAATAACTGGAAATATATCCTTTCTAAATCTTTAATTGGTACTTTCTATAGGAATGAATGTGATTTGAACTCATTCATGTTGAGAGGTAAGTAAAATATTTAACTTTTAATAATCAAGGACTCAAAAGATGAAAAATAGAAATTAAGTACACCATCCCAGTATTTCAGGTATAACACAGAATTAGTAAGATACTGGCAAAAATGTTACTATATATTTGTATAGAGAAGGAAAATGAAGAGACTGCATGTCTAGACCTACCAAATGAAATTACCTGTGTTCTTTGCATTGTTATTGAACTGGCAGTTACACATACTTCATCCTAAAGTCACGTAAACCTGTATGGATATGTTGAATCAATAGGGATATGAATTACATTAAAAGAGGTTTGTGTAACTGGCAGTTTGAGCAACAATGAGCTTGACATTTGTAGTCTGCTTGATCTGTTAAGTTACATGTATATATTCCATTTGTAAGTTATATGGAGACTGGGCAAAGATTAGGAAAAGACTAGAGTTGTAGCTTAAAATACAGTTAATGCAGCTTATTACAGTGACAATTAGGAAAAAAGGTCAAATTATTGTACTTGTTAAAGGAACTTGAATTTGAGAGGTTTGTGAAAGCTTTTCTCAGTAGAAACATCGCACATTTGGGAATACGAATATGAATATGAATGTGACAGTTCAGTCATAATTGCACTGCATGGTATCTGCACTCAGCAGTTTACTCCTGCTAGGGTGTTCAAAGGTCAGTGCTATAGAAATTCAGTATCTGGCATCGTTGGTTTTCTTGGCTTTGTGCTTGTTAAACCTGGTATTTCTATTGATACAGTATTTGTATAGGTTCCTCAGTGTTCAGTTTGATATACTCTAAAATAGTAAGCAATGCTTTTCTTTTTCCAGGGTGTCAAATTGAGAACCAGGCAGATCCCCACCACCTACAATCAAAAGGTAAGATTCTCTGTTAATATTGATTCTGCTTGTTTCCCTCTATTGGTAGCATTGCCAGCGTAACAAGGACTTCGTACAAATACACTACTAAGCTTTAAAGAAACTTCTACAATGCCTCATTCTAGATGAGAATGGGCACTGCTGATCATCATGGTGTCCAAAAATAGTTAATGTGGCTAAATTGAGACAGGTTATGCTTCCATCACAGTATGCATATTGCAGTGGTGACAATGAGACCTGTAACATTTTGCCATGCTTATGAGTAAAATATGTGGGAGAAAAATGTTGACTTTTCAATATTAGAAACAATAAGTTTCTATTGTTTCTGTTATTATTTCGATATTTCGGTATGTTTCTGTGTTATTCTATATGTTATTTCTAAGTTTCTATGTTATTATTTAGGTAATAAGGAATTTTCAGCTCTTAATAGGACCACTTTCTTTTGTATGCTATCTATTGACTGAAACATTGTAATGTACATGACTGTGTCTTGGATCAGGTGTCAAAATATTTGTACTTTGTACAATTCAACTTCTAGGACCCTAAAGCAAATTGGTTGAAGAAATTAGATCCCAAAGATTCTTGGTAAGTTAATTCATTACTTAAAAGGCCATGCAGGTTATTTATCTAGTAATGCTATTGCAACATTTGTCACCACTTAGGAGTAAAAAAAGACTAGACTTACATTATTACGTGTTTAAACTTGATTATTAATGATGTTATGATGATGGGCGAAATGTTCAACTGCTCTGAATGGGCTGAATGAAAATGGCCTTTCTGAACATCCATTTACATTAAATATTCCATTGTATTTGAAGGTAAAAAGTTAACCAGAAACATGATCATAGAGCAAATTCGGATGTGAATGGGCATGGGATTATTGTTTTTAAAAAATACCTCTTGGTTTAAATAGCTATTTTAAGCATGGAATTTTCAATACCTTAGTTGGGGTGCCAGGTTTTAGGATAATTTGGAACCTAAGCAACCTCATTCTGAGATAGATTTCTGTACTTAATAAATATAAATTTGAAATTCACATTTTTCCATAGGTGAATTTTGAAGTCTTCATCAGTATACCCATATTAAAAGGAGATGACAGAAGCCAAAGTAATTATGGCAAGTAATGGTTTTTATCTTAACCATAAGTTATTTGCTCGAGGGTATAATGGTCATTACCAAGGCTTTTAGAATGCAGTTTCTCATTTGCTGTGGACATGACCATAAAAAAATTTCCCAGTAGGTTTTCTATCTGCTACTTTGCTAGCAATCAGCTTATTGGGAACAGTTGATTAACTGTAATAGAAATGCAATGCAAATACAATGTGAATCACGTGATTTTTTTTTTTCTAATAACTTTCATCAGTAATCAATGAAATTTTAAAATTCTGCTAGATCTCTTGAATCATGCAAATGTGCTTTGCCTTTGTATTGTAACCCTTGTGGGATGCTAATAACCAAGCAGTCTGTAGTAGAGTTAACTCGGGCTGGTTCTAGGACTCATTCATGTTCACTCGCTGTACAATCATCTCTGGAAATGTAAAATTTACTTTTATATTGTTATGTAGGGCTGACAGGACAGCTGGATCAGTTTCATTAAAAAGGTATGTATGCATTAGAAAAGACATTTGTATAGGTCATTTCAAAGAGGGCTCATGAGGCTGTGAAACCCAGAGCTCTTAACGCTGTGACCAAAGATGAAAGTTCTCTATAGGATGCCATAGCACTCCTATGTTTGGTGCTATGTTTTCCTGAGGAGATATAAAACTTAATAATCCACGATTGTTGCCATGTGAGAGTTTTAAAGGTTAATCAAAATTTCTCTTCTTCAGGGCAAACTTGAAGATCTTTTGACTCCAGCTTTTTAGGGGATCTAAAGTGACCTTGATGGACAGTGGAAGAAATCACAACATGGAATTCCTTGAATAAAAATTTATTGACTTTAAATAATTTTGTCTAATGCTACATATACACAATTTAAAAAAACCTCTTTACACTGTTTCTAGAAAGTCAGCATGTATTTCTGGCTCGAAGTTTCTCTAGTGTTTTCTGTGGAAGGAATAAAAATTTAGTAGTTTCAGTTGTGTACTTCAGGCTTGAAAAATTAAGTCCTTCCCCCTCAGTTACACTCACCTTATGGAATTCTTTTGCCCTTGCTCTGTTTTGGGCATAAGCCTCTTGTTTTGCTTTTTCTTCCTTTTGTTGTTTCACTTCAGCTAGTTGATTGTATAACCTGTAAAGAACTTACATAGAATTAGAGACAAACATTGCAAAAAGTGAATCACTAAAAAGAAATAAAATAAAAATAAAATCAACCTTACCTTAGACCCCTTTGGTGCCTTAGAACCTGTGTGGTCTTTCTGTCTTCAGGAAAAGATGCTCTGACTTTATTCACGCCCTTTAGACGACTCACAGATGAACCTGAGGAAAGAAAAATGAAATCAAGTTGTAATCAGAAGGCTTTAAACATTTCAGGGAGTTGTTGAAGATTTTAAAAATTCAACATACTTATAGATGGTTTCTCTTTAACTGTTTTGATATGAGAATTTTCAGAGAGACGAATTTTATTCCTTATTTCTTTCTCCCTCTGGTGGGATCTCTCCATAAATGATTTTTTTCTCTTTATAAATGCTTCTTGTAAGCTCCCTGGTATAGGTGTAAACCTTTGAGGGGTGTCTGTTGGGGGGAAAAGAAATTTATGACAGAAATAGGCAAAGCATCTACTTCCCATTAGAAGTGTGGAGACCATTCAAGGCTTACCAGTAGATGCTGTCCTTGGTTTTTCTATGGAAAGTTCTGATACAGCTGGATAATCTGAGGCTTCTGTTTCTGATACAAGAGGCAGAAACTCACTCACCTAATGGCAAGAAAGTTGCATGTTTTATTCAACTTTTTAAATGCGCACCACCCCCGCCGCCTTTTTTTTTTTAAGAAGAGGTCTTGCTCTGTTGTCAGATTAGAATGCAGCGGTATGATCACAGCTCACTGAACCCTCAGTTTTCGCTGGGTCTACAGAGACCCGCCACCATGCCTCATTTTTGTATTTTTTAAGTGACTGGGTTTTGCCTTGTTGCCCAGGCTGGTTTTGAACTTCTGGGCTCAGGCTCTACTGCCCTCACACCTCTAGGCCTCTGTTTAGATAGCTTTATTCTTACTGCCTCCCTACTACTGTAGTAAAATTACCAGTTGTTCTGAAGTCATTTTTCAATATCTTGGAATAAGTTTACGTAAAACTTCCAACTTGGCTCTGTACTTCTGCCAGTCTCGGAGACAGCCATAAATTGGAGTGGGGATTAAAAGAAAATGCAGTGGTTGACAGAATAGTGAAAAAGTTTAAGACAAATTGAGAGTTGGTGGGGGTGTCAGGTTAGTTAAATCCATAGCATAATTCCCTCCAATGAGTACCTTCTGATAAGTTGTAAGAGACAATCAACTGGTTTGCTCGTAATGGGATAAAATGGAATGCTTATTAAATTTACCCAAAAGCTGTTTTTTGCTTCATTCTCACTCTTTTCTTCTAGGGTTAAATTTGCAAAATCCGTTTCAGCAATACTGATATCACTGGTGCTTACTAAAGTTAGTTCTGGTTCTTCCATTATACCATGGCCAGTTTCTGTTTCCTGTGAACCATAATTAAAAGGAAAACCACGTCAAAATAGCCTTAAAACACTTAAAACTAATAATTTTGTATATAATGCATTTTTTGCAAGTGTATATAAATGTGAAAATGGAAGAAAAAAAGCAGTAATTGGCAAAGAGCAACAGATCAGATTTCCTTAGGTTTCTGTAACTCCAGCATTCAGTTGTAGAAATAACTGGAGTCAACTTTGGGGAAGAGATGAAATAGTGTGACAATGGACTGCAAGTATCTACCACAATGATTACAAACCTAAATGCTTGTAGTGTTGGGCAAAAAATACAAATGCAGGTTGGCTGGGGCTGTGCAGAACTGTATCCTGTCTAAAGGGAGCAGGGGTTGACTGGGCTGCTGCCAAATGTGGGCCACTGACAGCCAACAGATTATAAGTGTTTCAAAGGAAGTATCTAAACACTGAACAAGAACAAAAGCAGCCAAATAAAACTAAACATGGTTTAGTTGTAATTCTTATTTTCAATCTGTTGTGCTTATTTGTGGAAGGATAAACTGCACATACTGCTAGATGAAAACCAGTCACCAGTTGACTGGTGTTAAAAGCAAGCAGATTATAAGTTGCTTAGTATGAGGAGCAGGGTTCCAATACTTATTCCAATAATGGATTACATTGCATGAGGCTCAACACTGAAAGTGCTGAAGCACAGGCAGAACCACCATTTTTCAGGGAAGTTGAAGAAAGGATATCTGAATTGGAAGAAAAAGGATCTTTTGTAAAATACAATCAGAAGACAGCTTTCAAATTTTTAAGTTTCTTCATTATGCTGGATATTTCCAGTGATCACAAGGAATATTAACAAGTAGTTTTGCTTGTATTTTGTTTCAGGTTTTTCCTGCCAGGCATTGTGGTGTGTCCAAGCTACTTGGGAAGTTGAGGCAGGAGGATCCCTTGATCCTAGGAGTTTGAGTTCAGCCTGGGTAACACAGTGAGATCTTCATCTCTAATATTAAAAGAAAAATATTTTTTCCCAAAAAGGAACTTAAATGTTATTTATACAACACTGATTTCACTTACCCAGACTGGTATAGAGCTCTGTAATGAAAATGATCCAGAACTTGTAAAAAGCTCTGAATGACCTAGTTGAGATAGTTTTTTGGTGATTTTTGGAATGTCTGTTTCAGCTAAATTCTGAAAACATTTTTCATTTTGAGTAGTTAAGGAATATGGTGCCTGAATTGAAGTCCCCATCTCCACTGTTCTTAAACATAATCGAGAGTCAATTTCCTCTATCTGTGGATTTATGTCTAAAACCCTACAGGTTTCATTTTTATTATCTTCAGTGAGTCCTTGACTTTGTAAAATTGTAACAACCCCTCTTTTTGATAGTTCTTCAAAGCCCATCCTTTCCTTTCTGCTTTCTAGTTGGTGTTTTATTGAGCACTCACTAGAGTTAGAACCACATGGAGTGCTATGCTGTATATTTAACTGATCAAATACATTAGCTTCATCAGATGAACTGTAGACTGAACTTAAGTTTCCTACAGAAAGCTGGAAATGAACACTTTTTTTCTTGTTTTGTAGTATTTCAGTATGTTCTTCAGAGGAGTAGTTCTGATTTTTCATGCCTTGGGAAGAATCCCTTGCTTCAATGCTAAAAATACTTGGTAGATCAGCATGCTGGCTCTCCTCCTGTGAAGAATATTCTGGCAGAAGCTGTTCAAAACATTGTTCAGATCCTGCATTAAGAAATTTAAAAACCAGTTAATCATTGTTACATGTTGTAAAACTTGGATACTGACGGTCTAATAGTTTGTCATTCAATTGCAATTTTAGGCATACAAGTTGATGTGTATAAACATGAATACAAAGATAAGGATGGTCACAGTGATTTCTCAAACTACAGCTCACGCCAAGTTTTTTTTTTTCTATTAATATTTAATAAGGGCAATATGGCTATAAACTGAAGATGTTTTTCCTTTGTAAGAAGTGAATATGATTTTAATAATAGAAAAGAGAATAAAGCATCCGTGTGTCTTTATGTGTATATATAATTTGTACATCCTTGTGCATCTCAATTATGTATGTATGTATATATAATTGTACAAAAAGCTCAAGAAGAATACTTGTTTTCTATGTTGTCAGGCTGGTCTTGAACTCCTGGGCTCCAGGGATCCTCCTGCCTCAGCCTTCCAAAGTGCTAGGATTACAGGCGTGAGCCACTATACTTGGCCTAAGAATACTTTTTAAAACGGCTGGGTGTGGTGGCTCACGCCTGTAATCCCAGCACTTTGGGAGGCCAAGATGGTGGATCATGAGGTCAGGAGTTCAAGACCAGCCTGACCAACATAGTGAAACCCTGTCTCTACTAAAAATAGAAAATTAGCTGGGTGTGGTGGCACATGCCTGTAATCCCAGCTACTTAGGAGGCTGAGGCAGGAGAATCGCTTGAACCCTGGAGGCAGAGGTTGCGGTGAGCCGAGATCGTGCCATTGCACTCCAGTCTGGGTAACAAGAGTGAAACTCAGTCTCCAAAACAAAACAAAACAAAAAACCAAAAAAAAAAAAAAAAAAAAAAACGTAAACTGTTAACTATCATATAATGATTGAGGTAAGGAAATTGAGGAACAAGAGGCAACACTTTTCCTTTTATTTGATAATGTTCAGTATTGTTTAAAAAAAATGCATGTATTACTTCTGTAATTTAAATACTTTTTTTAACACCCAGGATAGGGGTGAGAACAGGGGTGAAGACAAACCAAGAGGTGCTAGGCTTAATTTCTAAGGAAATGGATGTAAAAAATCATGAAAACATTAACTTTTTCTGACTTAGTCGTACATACCCCCAATATTTTCTGTAGCAAAACTGTGTGCTCCAACATGAGCCAAGTTAGTGTCAGGTTGCTGATTCGGGCTTGTGTTAAGAGAAGAATGCATGCTGGTCCTCCTCAGCGCTGTGAAATAAACTGTACTTTTGGATGATCCAGTAGCACAGTGGCTTTCAGATGAAGAATCTGATCTCTGGCAGGAAACAAAAGGGAAAGGCTGAAATACTGATTAGGTATTACCAATTGACTCAATAATCACTGTGTTCCTTTGGTATTACTCTTCCTTCATTACCACTTTACTATGACAGTAATGATTTGCTTTTTCAAATCCGGTTCTTTTCAATCAATATGAAAGAGACTTTAAAATGTCAGGCTATCAGGAAGTGGAAGCAGAAAGACTCAGGTTTAAATCTCAGCTCCTTTGACTGTGTAGGAAGATACTTGAAATTTTGCAAAATTGTATTTACCTTACTGTTTAAATATGTTCCACAATTAAAAGTTGTTATCAAGCCTTTTATGGCATCATACTCCCTAGGTGGAGATAGGTAGATAGGACAAACAAAATTCTAATGCAGCTGTTTTCTTTTTTTTTTTGGAGACGGGGTCTCACTATGTTGTCCAGGCTGGAGTGCAGTGGCATGATCTCAGCTCACTGCAACCTCTGCCTCCCAGGTTCAAGTGGTTCTCAGTCTCCCAAGTAGCTGGGACTACAGGCATGCCACCACACCCAACTGATTTTTGTGTTTTTTTTTTTAGCAGAGACGGGGTTTCACCATGTTGGCCAGGCTGATCTCAAACTCCTGTCCTCAAGCAATCCACCTGCCTCAGACTCCCAAAGTGCTGAGATTATAGGTGTGAGCCAACCACACCTGGCCCAATGCAGCTGTTTTCAAACTTGGTTCCACATTAGAATCACTTGGGGAGCTTAAAAAATAATAATAATAATTAATACTATCCGAGCACTCCCAGAGACTCTGCTTTAATTGGTCTAGGGTGTAGTCTGGGCAAGAGGATGTATTTATTTATTTATTTATTTATTTATTTTTATTTAAGTTTTCCATGTGATTCTTTTTTTCTGTTTCTTTTTTTAAAGACAGGGTCTGGCTCTGTCACCCAGACTGGAGTGTAGCGGCACAATCTCAGCTCACTGCAGCCTCTGTCTCCTGGGCTCAAGCGGTCCTCCCACCTCAGCCTCCCGAGTAACTGGGACTCCAGGTGCCCACCACCAGGACTGGCTAATTTTTGTATTTTTAGTAGAGACAAGGTTTTGCCATGTTGGCCAGGCTGGTCTCAAACTCTGGGCCTCAAGTGATCTGCCCGCCTTGGGCTCTTAAAGTGCTGGGATTACAGGCATGAGCCACTGTGCCCGGCTTTCCATGTGATTCTAGGTTAAGGTTTAGAAGAACTCTTGTTCCAGTAGGAGAAATGCCTTAAAACTATTTTTAGATATTCACTGCAATGGGACATCTGCTTTAATATACCTGGTAAAAGTCTCTGTTGTCTGGAGAAATCCCAGAGGATGATGATGATAAGTCAAAATCTGGATGTGGTTCTAAGGGTTTAAACAGCTGATGATGCAAATTAGGAAAAATGTGTTCCAATTCTGGAAAGTCAAGGTCAACTGTTGGAATTTTTGAGGGAAAAAAACCATAAATTTATTTTTAAGGTAAACACTAGAAAAGGAATATTAAGAACATATTCATAAAAGCTTATTTTCAGGTAACTCCAGTGTAACAAAAACTTCAGTTTTCCCCCCATAATCAGCAGATGCTTTAAAGTTAAGTCCTATCATGATTATTTCAAAGGTCCAAAAATATGGATCCTCTCAGTGACCAAAACTTTTTAAGTTTT
Source organism: Macaca nemestrina (assembly GCF_043159975.1). Lineage (NCBI taxonomy): Eukaryota > Metazoa > Chordata > Mammalia > Primates > Cercopithecidae > Macaca > Macaca nemestrina. Next base: position 93,651,460 of record NC_092136.1, on the reverse strand, counting down.
ATTTTTAGAGAAATTTAATTTTACATTTTTTTTTTTTTTTTTTTTTTAAATAGAGATGGGGTCTCAGTGTTGCCCAGGCTGGTCTTGAAATCCTGGGTTCAAGCAATCCTCCTGCTTCAGCCTCCCAAAGTGCTAGGATTACAAGTATGAACAAACTTTTGACAAATACAAATTTCTATTTCTATAGCCTTATGAGGCCAATTAGGATCAACAGGACATATGTAACCATTGCTTCAGTATAAGCTTAAAAAAGGAAAAAGTCCCACTGTATTCAGTGTTACTATGGGCCAGACATTGTGCTTTATGTGCACTATCTCATTTAATCTCTAACATTCCTCAAAGATGAAAAAGTAACTTGCCCTTGGTTTTACAGCTAGGAAATGGTCAGGCTATGACTCAAATCCACAACTGATTTCTGAGCTCCTGCTCTTATTTATCAGTAATACTGTCTCAGCCGTAATAGTTAACTCTGCAATGGTAAAGGAAGATTTGCTAATTAATCTCCTGTACACGTGCCTCAGTGAGTCTAACTGGTTCCAGATCCCCTTTCTCACTAAATGCCCTCAATATTTTCTGTGGTATAACGGTGTTGTAGCAGGCCATAAGAACTTGAAGCTCAAACAATCACTGCATAAAATTAAAAATGACGAAAGGTGAAAACTTAAAAAATAATTTTACCCCGTAAATCTGTTTTTTCAGGTATCAAATTTGCTTCATTAATGTACTTGTCTATCATTTGCCCAAAGTGTGTGTGACCACATGTAGTTTCATCCACTGCAGGCAACAGAGATTTATGAACGTCTGAAGAGTTCCGCCACTGATAAATATCTTGTGTTGAAGGAACTATGGAACTTATGTTTGTTTCCTGTTCTTTACTGGCAGTAGATTCTTGCTTGCTATCATCCATGTGCTCTGAAAATGACTCTGAAAATTGAGTTTAATGAAAATATGTAAATAGGTCAGGCGTGGTGGCTCACGCCTGTAATACCAGCACTTTGGGAGGCCGAGGGGGGTGGATCATGAGGTCAAGAGATGGAGACCATCTCGCCAACATGGTGAAACCCCGTCTCTACTAAAAATACAAAAATCAGCTGGGCGTGGTGGTGCACACCTGTAGTCCCAGCTACTCTGGAGGCTGAGGCAGGAGAGCCGAGATCACGCCATTGCACTCCAGCCTGGCGACAGAGCAAGACTCCATTTAAAAAAAAAAAAAAATGTAATTGACAGAGACACTATATTCCTTTTAATGTAATATTCCTTATACACATACTGTACTGGGTACTTCCTTACAGACATATTTTAGTGGAGAGGCATGGTGATACATGTTGTTAAGAGATCAGTACAATCATGAAATTTGCTCAGCTAGGTTTCCACTGAATGGAAAAATATATTAGCAACTGCTTCTCAAAAGTGTTGTTGGGGATCCACAGAGCATCCTTGTTACTTCCAGTAATGTTTAGAATACCATACACTCCAATCTTTTGCTGGGTGTGAATATTTTATTTTATTTTTTGAGACAGGGTTTCACTATGTTGCTCAGGCTGGAGTGCAGTGGCGCGATTGTGGCTCATTGCAGCCTTGACCTCCCAGGCTCAAGCGATCCCCTTACCTCAGCCTCCTGAGTAGCTGGGACTACAGGCACATACCACCACACCTGGCTAACTTTTGTATTTTTTGTAGAGATGGGGTTCTACCATGTTACCCAGGATGGTCTCAAACTTCTGGGCTCAAGTGATCCTCCCACCTCAAGGTGCTGGGATTACAGGCATGAGCCACCACGCCCAGCCATACTTTACTTTTGAAATTTAGAGGAACAGTTCCCCAAGGTGTATCACGAAAAACCAATGCTTCCTTCCATCACTGTACTGCAACTCAACTGGTGCTGGTCTTTCAACTTATTTATAAACATTTTGACCTTATTACCTGGATCTGTAAGGCTCAAATCTGTGTTTTCATAACTTAAAAGGCTTCCAGTGGAAACGGTTACTGAAGATAATGGCTCATGAGAAAGTGTTTTAGCCTATAAATTAAGGGGAATATCAGATCACAATGTAGCAAGTAGTATGTAGGAAAACCCCAAATCACCAACCCCAGCAGTTGTCATTTCTGAGCTCAGGTCAAGTGTAGAAACCTTCATAGTTACAAAGATCAGTAGTAAAACCTTTTCATCATTGCCCAGAAATGATTAGGCTTTCATAGACATACATACGCACCCCCCCACCCTCAATCTCATTCATTCCTACAGCTGTTATCTTTATAAACACATGTGCATGCACACACACACACATACACACACCCACACACACACACTCCCAACATATGCCCTTATTGTTTTACATTGTTTTATAGTTTTGCTTCTCAGAACTGTAGAGATCATGCATCAGGTAGACTGGAAAGCCTTCTGATGCTCAGATTTGGCTAGTTTCATCATTGATCCACTTCAGTAAAAGCAGATCTCAGATAATATGGACTTTAATGTTATAATATAGCTTCTGTAAACTAAACAGAAGACAATTATCAAAGCCAAACAGCTCTAAAAATCGAGTGAACATTAAGACATTACTAACCTTATCATCTGGCTTCACAGTTGGACCCAAATATGTATGTTCTTCCTCCACAGCATAACTTAACACTGCATGATTTTCAACAACAGATTCCTTCACCTTAACTGAAAAACGGATTTTGGAGTTCAACATGGGAGAAAAATATAGTTGGGATAGGACAAATCAAATTCTTAGCACCACAGGACACCATTCCCTGCTTTTCTACAATCTACTTTCTCATTTTGCTTCTTAAAGTTGTATTTTCTTAGATGAAAGAAAAAATTCACCTTATTTGTTAAAAACATTTCACTAGTCAGTTTTTCCTGGAAAACTGTGGCTATTGTTATTTTATGAATAAAATGCTTTAAGAAATTTGAATATTAGGTCTACAAGCTAGAAAAGAACCAGTGTGATGAGAAATGCTTTTGCCACTATTTTAAGTGGAAAAGCAAGAATATTAAATCATAAACACAGTATCGTCCTAAAGATGAGAAAACATGCATATAAAAGAGACAATAAAGAAAACACCAGTGCCAGGCACAGTGGCTTACACCTGTAATCCCAGCACTTTGGGAGGCTGAGGTGGGCGGATCACTTGAGCTCAAGAGTTCCAGACCAGCCTAGGCAACATGGTGAAACCTCATCTCTACAAAAATTACAAAAGTTAGCCTGGCGTGATGGCAGGCACCTGTAGTCCCAGCTACTCAGGAGACTGAGGTGGAAGGGCGGCTTGCTTGAGCCTGGGAGGCAGAGGTTGTAATGAACCAAGAATGTGCCATTGCACTCCAGCCTCTGCAACAGAGCCAAACTCTGTCTCAAAAAAACACACCAAACTGTAGCCAGTGGTTGTTTATGAATGGTAGCACAAGGAGTAATTTTTACTTGTACTGTACCTTTTAGTGCCTTCTATTATTTTATTTCATTATTTTAGAGACAGAGTCTTCTTGTTTCCCAGGCTGGTCTTGAACTCCTAGCCTGAAGTGATCCTCCTGCCTTAGCCTCCTGTGTAGCTGGGATTATAGGCATGAGCCACTACGCCCAGCTTTTTTTTTACAGCTTTCTAAATTCACAATGAACGTATATTACTTTTATGATGAATTATTCCTAATTATATTTGATATATTAAAACATTAAAATTATACTTTGTCTCATATTAACAACTCATGTATTATGAGCTTATTTTCCTTCTTATTCCAAGTGACCAACTGACACTTGTGCGAAAGCTCACCAAGACATATTGTAGTCTGTGGCTCTGAAAAATACAATTAAAACTGCTTCACTGAATATAAACAAAATTCTGCTTCATAATCTCAATGATATTAGAAGGTATGCACATTAGAGGCATATTTCTTAAATGTTTAAGAATTATTAATCATTCATTTTATTTTTTTAAAGACTAATCAAGTGCAGTAGTGAGAAGAGGGAAAAGAATATAACAAAGAGTTCGATCTGTGACTGTAAATAATCAATTGAGATAACTCATTACATTCGGACCACGAGAATTACTTTTCAAATGTAGACCTAGTAAACAAACAGATAGGCACGGTGGCTCACCCCTGTAGTCCCAGCAACTCAGGAGGTTGAGGTTGGAGGATTGCTTAAGGTCAGTAGTTTCAGACCAGTCTGTACAACCTAGGAAGACCTCATCTCTACAAAAAAATAAAAAATTAGCTGGGCATGGTGGCATGCTCCTGTAATCCTAGCTATCTCGGAGGCTGAGGCAGGTGGATGGTTTGAGCCCAGGATTTTGGATTTTGAATGAGCTATGACACCACTGCACTCCAGCCTGGGCAACAGTGTGAACAACTGTGCCTTGAAACAAAACAAAACAAAAAAAACAGGAAAAAATAATAAAATAATAAAATAAAAATAAAAAAAACCTCACACACACACGTACACATCTATCTGTGAGTACAGATATTTATTCATAAAATAATATATATTATGGTTAATGAAGCAGAAACAAAGCTAATAGCAAATCTTTGTCTTTTTTTTTTTTTTGAGACAGAGTCTCACTCTGTCACCCAGGCTAGAGTGCAGGGGCACAATCTTGGCTCACTGCAACCTCTGCCTCCCAGGTTCAAGAGATTCTTCTGCCTCAGCCTCCCGAGTAGCTGGGACTAGGTGCGCACCAGCACGCCTGGCTAATTATTGTATTTTTAGTAGAGATGGGGTTTCACCATATTGGCCAGGCTGGTCTTGAACTCATTCCTTGTGATCTGCCCACCTCGGCCTCCCAAAGTGCTGGGATTACAGATGTGAGCCACCGCGCCTGGCTGATATTTGTCTTTAAATGCAATATATATTTTGGATGACAGGGTCTTGCTCTGTCGCCCAGGTTGGCTGGTGAAATTTTATAGTGAGATTTTATTTTTTCTTCTATTCGTAAGCAGCTCATTTTAAAAGCTAACTGGGAAATAAGAAGCTAATCTGGGTTGTTCAATTCAATAATAATAATTACAATTATTTACTGTTATCTGTAATATACCTAGAAGACTCCCTCAGTGGAGGGATGAATGAATAAGACAGCATTTGTGTAGTAGTAAGAAGTGAAAAATAAAAGTGAGAGAAAGGAGCAAGATCAGAGTCACTGAAGATGTTCAAAGATTCAGTGGATAGGTCCCTGAAAGCTGAAGAGAAATAACTGTCATATTTGGGATGTGGTTCACTGGTAACAGTTCCTAAAAAGGGAAAGTGACATAATGAAAGTAACACCTTACTGTTATCTTTTCATGCCATGCAGGAAAGCACCATTTCCTGTTTTCCTACAAAGGCAGACAGTACAAAGCTTGCAGTTAGTGGCTCCATCTTAAAAAATCTATTAAATCAAGGTGTGGGGTGGAAACAATGGAACAGTAGTAACAAGACAGACCTTTCTAAAATGGAAACAATCTGGGCCAGGCGTGGTGGCTCACGCCTATGATCCCAACACTTTGGGACGCCAAGGTGAGAGGACTGCTGAAGCCTAGGAGGAGTTCAAGACCAGTCTGGACAGCACAGTGAGACCCTGTCTCTACAAAAAATTAAAAAATTAGCCGTTGGGGTGGTGCATGCCTGTAGTCCTAGCTACTCGGGAGGCTGAGGTGGGAGGATCAATTTAGCCTGGGAGGTCAAGGCAGCAATGAGCTGTGGTTGTGCCACTGCACTCTAGCCTAGGTGACAGAGCAAGACCCTGTCTCAAAATAGAGTAAAATAAAATTGAAACAATCTGAATCTGGGAATGATTCTGAGAAAGAGAAAAGGTGTCCCTGGTATCCAGGAGCTGACCAGACACTATCAGGTAGGCCCTGGTGTTCTGTTAAACATCAACAATTCCATGGAATGCCAATCTCAGAAACGGCCACTCTGTGACCATGATAAAGAAAAAAAAAATGAGACCCTTTGTAACCACATCTGAACACAGACAAAACCATGAATACTGTCTAAACCACAAGAATGGCCAAGCATTCCCTCATCCTGGCTAATAGGAGTGACTGCTGCTGTTTTACCAGTTACAACTTTAGCTTCACTTCCATTCATACCACCTCCTAGATAAGAACTTTTCAGGTACCGAAACAGAATTACACCTGCTTCCTGACAACATCCAATACTAATAATCAAAAAGCCCTGTTTCCTCGAATCCTTCTCCCAATCCCCTAAAACAAGCACAAATCCTGTAAGTCCTTTCTAAATATCCATTTACTGAGATGCCTCGTGGTTGCCCAGGGTATGCATTCCCCCTCACTGCAACAGGTCAGCCACTCAGCTTTGTTCAACTATAGTTGTGTTCCTCGTAGTCTTCAGCTAGAGGATATCAACGAGTAGAATAAAAAGAAAATGCAAATATCCATTGTGTAAATAAAAAAGAGTAATGCGGGGGCAGGGTGGGGGTAGAGCAAGAGAGATGAATAGAAGCTTCCACCAACTGTCCTCATCACAGGAACTTCAAAGTTGGCAACTTGGTGGGAAATTAAAGAAAAATAAAATTAAAGAGAAATAAGCTTTCCTGTATTAGGCTGACTTGTCCCAGAGGCAGCAACAGGCACAGCCCAGACCCAGGAAAAGTCTTAATAATATTATCTAATGTGCTCTGGAGACTCTCCCTCCCAGCACTCCCTCAACATAAGGAGAAGAAAAACAAGTTTTCCTTTGTTTTATAGTATGAGTTTATAGATTCTTGTTCTCTGTAACTAATAACTTCAAGTATTCTGTTTTTTTTTTTGAGACGGAGTCTTGCTCTGTCGCCCAGGCCGGAGTGCAGTGGCACGATCTCAGCTCACTGCAAGCTCTGCCTCCTGGGTTCACACCATTCTCATGCCTCAGCCTCCCGAGTAGCTGGGACTACAGGTGCCCGCCACCACGCCCGGCTAATTTTTTTGTATTTTTAGTAGAGACGGAGTTTCACCGTGTTAGCTAGGATGGTCTCGATCTCCTGACCTTGTAATCTGCTCAGACTCCCAAAGTGCTGGAATTACAGGCGTGAGTCACGTGCCTGGCCAAGTATTCTGTTTTATCTAAGAATTACAACGAAGGTAATTTTTTTGTATTTTTAGTAGAGACGGAGTTTCACCGTGTTAGCTAGGATGGTCTCGATCTCCTGACCTTGTAATCTGCCTCAGACTCCCAAAGTGCTGGAATTACAGGCGTGAGTCACGTGCCTGGCCAAGTATTCTGTTTTATCTAAGAATTACAACGAAGGTCATGAGAAGCCTAAGCAGGCCTGAACTACAGCTGTCTGGGCACCATAGTGAAGGTTATGAGATAAACCAGTGCAAGGCTCTTCAGAGCAAAACTAGATAATGGACATCCGGGCTGCATAGCAACGGTTTATGAACCTGTTACAATTTGATTAACTGTCTTTGTCCTGCCTCTGTATCCCTGCTTTCACGCTGCTGTAAGCTTGCTTCGAGCTAGCCCACCCTCTTTTGTGAAGTGTGTATAAAAGCCAAGTACTGTCTTTGTTCTGCGCCCAGTCTTTGGACATTGAGTCTGCTGGGTCTGAGTGCACTCAATAATAAAGACATCCTCCTGTATACACCCCAAGTACTGTATACATCCTTCTGTATACACTCTCTCTGGTCCTCCTGTATATACCCCAAGTACTGTATACATCCTCCTGTATACACTCTCTCTGGTCCTCCTGATTCTGCAACACCAACTATATAAAAAAGTACCTTCATATGAACCAAAAATCAGGTGAGCAATCACAGTACTTGGTTTTCACTTCATATCACTGACAGAGGCACTGAAGAGGACAGCAAAGACAGTCTTGAAATGCCAACACCACCCTTCCCTCATCTCCAGACAGTGGCCACATGGTGCGGAAAGAGAATCTGCATGCTTGGGGGAAGGAGAGCCCAGCCATTCTGGGACTTTGCATTGGAACTCAGTGTGGCCAGCACCAGGCAGAACTCAGCAAATGCCCATGGAGGGAGCATTTAGACCAGCCCTAGCCAGAGGGGAAGTACCCACTCTAGCAGTTGGAAGTTGAGTTTTGGCAACTCTTGTCACTGCGGGCTAAATTTAGTGCCCTGGAGTCCTAAATAAACTTGAAAGGCTGTTTAGGCCACAAAGATTGCAACTCCTAGGCAAGTCCTAGTGCTGTGCTGGGCTCAGAGCCTGTAGACTTGGAGGGGTCACACGACCTAGTGAAAACCAGCTAGGGTGGCGAAGGGAGTGCTTGTGCCACCCCTCCCCAAATCCCAGGCAGCACAGCTCACAGCTTCAAAAGAGACCCCCTCCTTTGGCTTGAGGAGAGAAGGGGGAAGAATAAAGAGGACTTTGTTTTGCAAACTGAATACCCACTCAGTCACAGAAGAATAAGACACTGGGCGGATTTATGAGGTCCCCATACTAGGACCTAGCTGTTGGATGACATTTATAGACACATCCTGGGCTAGAAGAGAATCTGCTGCCTTGAAAGGAAGGATCCAGTCCTGGCAGGACTCATCACCTGCTGACTAAAAAGCCCTTGGGTCCTAGCAGTGGAAGCCAGGTAGTATATGCCATGGGCCTTAGGTGAGGACTCTGAGACATGCTGGCTTCATGTGTGACCCAGCATATTCATAGCTGTGATGGCTATAAGAGACTCCTGTTTGAGAAAAGCAGAGGGAAGAATAAAGGGGACTTTGCCTTGCAGTTGAGGTACCAGCTTGGCCACAGTGGGGAGTAGCACCAAGTGGGATCTTGAGGTCCCCGATTCCAGGCCTTGGCTCTTAGATGCCATCTCTGTTGCAAGAAGTCAGGGACCTCAAACGGAGGGACCGGCTGAAGCAGCGGCAGAACCACATAAATTGTGAAGATTTCATGGACATTTATTAGTTCCCCAAATTAATACTTTTATAATTTCTTACGCCTGTCTTTACTGCAATCTCTGAACATAAATTGTGAAGATTTCATGGACATTTATCACTTCCCCAGTCAATACTCTTGTGATCTCCTATGCCTGTCTTTAATCTCTTAATCCCGACATCTTCGTAAGCTGAGGATGTATGTTGCCTCAGGACCCTGTGATGATTGTGCTAACTGCACAGATTGTTTGTAGAGCATGTTGTGTTTAAACAATATGAAATTTGGGCACCTTAAGAACTGGATAACAGCGATTTTCAGGGAACAAGGGAGATAACCTTAAAGTCTGGCTGCCTGTGGGCCAGGCAGGACAGAGCCATATTTCTCTTACTGAGGGAAGAGAGAGACCCTCTCTTATTGTTTTATACTCAGTACCTGTTTTAAGAAAAAAAAACAAGAAAGTGAAACCAGACAGGCAGCCTGGCGCCAGGCTCGAAACCAGGCCGGGGCCTGCCTGGCCTAAACCTAGTAGTTAAAAATCAACTACATTGTATAGAAGAATATTGTGAAACTCCCTGTTCTGTTCTGTTTCACTCTGACCACCAGTGCATAAAACCCGTTACATATCCCTTAGATTGCTCAATCAATCACGACCCTTTCATGTAAAATCTTTAGTATTGTGAGACCTTAAAAGGGACAGAAATTGTGCGCTCGGGGAGCTCAGATTTTAAGACGGTAGCTTGCCGATGGTCCCAGCTGAATAAAGCCCTTCCTTCTACAACTCGGTGTCTGAGAGGTTTTGTCTGCGGCTCATCCTGCTACATTATTACCGAAAACGGCTAAGAGAAATGTTGCTGAATTCTTTCCCCAATAAGGAATATTAATAATAAACAGCCACAGGAAAAGACTGCATTCCCAGGGTGGGGCCTCTAAAATGGCTGCCCTGGGAGTATCTGCCTTTATGCAGTTGTAGATAGGGATGAAGCACATCCTAGTCTCCTGCGGCGCCCCCAGGCTTGCTAGGATTAGGAAATTCCAGCCTGGCGAAGTCTCATCAGACCGGTTCTCTGCTCTTGAACCCTGACAATGCATGCACAGCAGGACATGGAAATTCATTAGTGATTCTAGTTTCTCCCTGACCTGCTGCCTTGTGATCTTTTGTTGCCCTTGAAGCATGTGATCTCTGTGACCCACACCCTATTCGTGCACTCCCTCCCTTTTGAAAATTGCTAATAAGAACTTGCTGGTTTTACGGCTCAGGGGGCATCACAGAACCTGCCAACATATGATGTCTCCCCCGGATACCCAGCTTTAAAATTTCTCTCTTTTGTACTGTCTCCCTTTATTTCTCAGACCGGCCAACACTTAGGGAAATAGAAAAGAACCTATGTGAAATATCGGGGGCTGGTTTCCCCCGATACTGAACCTACCCTGGGTCAGAGAGGAGGAAGCCCACTGCCCTGAAGAGTCCCATGCCTGGCAGCATTCACAACAAGCTAACTGAAGAGCCACTGGGCCTTAAGTGATTATCAGTAGTACCATGACAGTACTCTCCATAGGCCTGTGGTGGTGGTGGACAAGGGGAGACTCCTTTGCCTAGGGAAGGGAAGGGAACAGTGGAAAGGACTTTTGGTTTTGGTGCCTGCTTAGCCACAGTAGAGTACCCGATAGAGTTCTAAAGATTCTGATTCCAGGCACTGGCTCCCAGACAACACCTCTGCATTTGCCCAGGGCCACTTGCCGCCCTGAAGGGAAGGATGTAAGACGAGCTGGCTTCACCACCTGCTGACTGCAGAGCCCTAGGGCCTTGAATGAAGGCCTTGATGGTAGGCAGGTAGTGGTTGCAGTGGGCCTTGGCAAGACCCAGTAGTGTGCTGGTTCAGGTCTGACCCAGCACAGTCCCAGAGATGATGGCTACAGGGGTACTTGTGTCACCCCTCTCCCAGCTCCAGGCAGCTCAGCACAGATAGAGAGATAGAGAGAGAGAGAGAGAGAGAGAGAGAGAGAGAGAGAGAGAGACTATTTGTTTGGGAGACAGGAAGGTAAAGAATAAGTCTCTGCTGGGTAGACCAGAGAATTCTTCTGGATCTTATCCAAGACCACCAAGGCAGTACCTCTATGAGTCTGCAAGAACTACAGTGTTACTGAGCTTGTGGTATCCCCTAATGAAGACATGGCTGCAGGGACCAAAAACTTAGATCACAACACTGAAGTCCCTTTGAATACTCAGAAAACTGTACCAAGATGGATGGGTACAAGCAAGCCCAGACTGCAAAGACTATAAGAAATACCTAACTCTTGGCAGGGCATGGTGGCTCACGCCGGTAATTCTAGCACTTTGGGAGGCTGAGGCGGGTGGAACATGAGGTCAAGAGATTGAGACCATCCTGGCCAACATGGTGAAACCCCGTCTCTATTAAAAATACAAAAATTATCTGGGCGTGGTGGCACGTGCCTGTAGTCCCAGCTACTTGGGTGGCTGAGGCAGGAGAATTGCCTCAACCTGGGAGGCAGAAGTTGCAGTGAGCTGAGATCGTGCCACTGCACTTCAGCCTGGTGACAGAACAAGACTCCGTCTCAAAAAAAAAAAAAAAAAAAAAAAAGAAAAAAAGACCTAACTTTTTAATGCCCTGGTACAAATGAACATCTACAAGCATTAAGACCATACAGGAAAACATGACCTCGCCAAACTAAATAAGGGACAAGGGGCCAATCCCAGAGACACAGATATGTGACATTTCAGACAGAGAATTCAAAGATAGCTGTTTTGAGGAAACAAAGAAACTCAAGATAACACAGAGAAGGAATTCAGAATCTTATCAGATAAATAAAATGAAGACAGTGAAACAGTTAAAAAGAATCAAGCAGAAATTCTGGAGCTGAAAAATGCAATGGACATACTGAAGAATGGATCAGTCTCTTAATAGTAGAACTGATCAAGCACAAGAATGAATTACTGAACTTGAAGACAGGTTATTTGAAAACGCACAGGGGAGACAAAAGATAAGAGAATTAAAAAGAATGAAGCACGCCTACAAGATCTAGAAAATAGCTTTAAAAGGGTAAATCTACAAGTTATTGGCCTTAAAGAAAAGGTAGAGAGACAGGGAGAGAAAGTATGTTCAAAGGGATAATAATAGAGAACTTCCCAAACCTAGTGGAAAATATCAATATTCAAGTACAAGAGGAATAGAGAACACCAAGCAGATTTAACCCAAGGAAGACTACCTTAAGGCATTGAATAATCAAATTCCCAAAGGTGAAGGATAAAGAAAGAATCCTAAAAGCAGCAAGAGAAAAAGAAACAAATAATATACAATGGAGCTCCAATGTCTGGCAGCAGACTTTTCAGTGGAAACCTTACAGGCCAGGAGAGAGTGGCATGACACATTAAAAGTGCGGAAGGAAAAAAACTTTTACCCTAGAATAGTATATCTGGCAAAAATATCCATCAAAAGTAAAGGTGAAACAAAGACTTTCCTAGACAAATAAAAGCTGAGGGATTTCATCAAAACCAGACCTGTCCTACAAGGGATAATCAAGGGGGTTCTTCAATAGGAAAGAAAACATTAGTAAGCAATAAAAAATGATCTGAAGGTACAAAAATCATTGGTAATAGTACACAGAAATACACAGAATATTATAAAACTGTAATTGTTTTGTGTAAACTAATCATACTTAAACAGAAAGACAAAAAGATGAACAGATAAAAAATAATAAGTACAACTTTTCAAGATATAGACAGTACAATAAGACATAAATAGAAACAACAGAAAGTTAAAAAGCAGGGACACAAAGTTGAAGTACAGGGTTTTTATTAGTTTTCTCTTTGCTTGTTTATGCAGTCATTGTTAAGTTGTCATCAGTTTTAAATAATGGGTTATAAGATATTATCTGCAAGCTTCAGGGTAACCTCAAAAACATACAACAGATACACAAAAAACAAAAGGCAAGAAATCAAAACATACCACCAGAGAAAATCACCTTCACTAAAACAACAATAACAACAACAAAACAGAAGAAAGAAAAGTAGGAAGAGAAGACCACAAAATAACCAGAAAACAAATAACAAAGTGACAAAAGTAAATCATTACTTATCAATAATAACATTCAATGTAAATGGACTAAACTCTCCAAGCAAAAGACATACTGTGGCTCAATGGCTAAAAAAAAACAAGATCCAATGATCCAATGATCTGTTACCTATAAGAAATACACTTCACCTATAAAGAAACACAGACTGAAAACAAAAACATGGAAAAAGAGGCAAATGGAAACCAAAAAACAGCAGGAGTAGCAATACTTACATCAGAAAAAATAGACTTTGGCCGTGTGGTGGCTTATGCCTGTAATCCCAGCAGTTTGGGAGGTCCAGGTGGGCAGATCACCTGAGGTCAGGAGTTCGAGACCAGACTGGCCAATATGGCGAAACCCTATCTCTACTAAAAATACAAAAATTAGCCAGATGTGGTGACACATGCCTGTAATCCAAGCTACTTGGGAGGCTGAAGCAGGAGAATCGCTTGAACCCAGGAGGCGGAGGTTGTAGTGAGCCAAGATCCTACCACTGTACTCCATACTCCAGCCTCGGTGACAGAGAAAGAAAAAAAAAAAAGACTTCAAGACAAAAACTATAGAAAGAGAAAAAGCAGATCATTATATAATGAAAAGGGGTTAGTTCAGCAAGAGGATATAACAATTATAAATATATATGCACCCAACACTGGAGCATCCAGATATATAAGGCAAATATTATTACAGCGAAAGAGATAGCTAGACCCCAGTAAAATAATAGCTAGAGATCTCAACATTCCACTTTTAGCATTGGACAGATCTTCCAGACAGAAAATCAACAAAGAAACATTGGGCTTAATCTTCACCATAGACCAAATGGACCTAATAGATATTTACAGAACATTTCATCCAATAGCTACAGAATACAGTCTTCTCCTCAGCACATGTATCATTGTCAGAGATAGACCACATGTTAGGCCACAAAACAAGGCTTAAAACATTCAAAACAAACAAACAAACAAACAAAAAAACTCAAATAGCCCAGGGGTGGTGACTCACGCCTGTAATCCCAGCACTTTGGGAGGCTGAGGTGGACGGATCACTTGTTCCTGGGCGGTCAGGAGTTTGAGACCAGCCTGGCCAATATGGTTGAAACTCCATCTATACTAAAAATACAAAAATTAGCTAAGCATGGTGGCACATGCCTGCAGTCCCAGTTATTCGGGAGGCAGAGGCAGAAGAATTGCCTTAGCCCAGGAGGTTGAGGCTGCAGTGGGACAAGATCGTGCCACTGCACTCCAGCCTGGATATCAGAGCTAGACTCTGTCTCAAAACAAAAACAAAAACAAAAACAAAACTGAAATAATAACACTTATCTTTTCTGACCACAGTGGAATAAAACTAGAAACCAGTAACAAGATAAAAACTATACAAACACATGGAAATTAAAGCAGTAGGCTCCTGAATGACCAGTGGGTCAATGAAGAGACTAACAAAGAAACTGAAAATTTCTTGAAACAAATGATAATGGAGACACAACATACCCAAACTTATGAAATACAGTAAAAGCAGTACTAAGAGGGAAATTTATAGCTATAAGTATCTACATAAAACAAGAAGAAAAATTTCAAATGAACAACCTAAAAATGCATCTTAAAAAACTAGAAAAGCAAGAGTAAATCAAACCTAAGGTTGGTGGAAGAAAAGAAACAATAAAGATCAGAGGAGAAATAAATGAAAGGGAAATGAATAAAATAATGCAAAAGATCAAGAAACCAAAAATTGGTTTTATGAAAAGATTTTAAAAATTGACAAATCTTTAGCCAGACTAATTATAAAAAAAAGGAGAAGACCCAAATAAATAAAATCAGAAATGAAAAAGGAGACATTATAACAGGTACCACAGAAATTTAAAGGATCATTAGAGACTACTATTAGCAACTATATGCCAAAATTGGAAAACTAGAAGAAATGAATAAATTCCTAGACACATACAACCTACCAAGGTTGAACCATGAAGAAATCCAAAACCTGAGTAGACCAAGAACGAGTAATGAGATCAAAGCTGAAATAAAAAGTCTCCCAGCAAAGAAAAGCTCAGGACACCATCACTTCACCACTGAATTTTACTGAACACTTAAAGACAAACTAATACCAATCCCACTCAAACTATTCTGAAAAACAGAAGAGGAAGAAATACTGCCAAACTCATTCCGCAAGGCCAGTATTTCCCTAATCTCAAAACCAGACAAAGACGCAATAAAATAAAATTTACAAGTCAATATCTCTGATGCATACTGATGCAAAAATCCTCAATAAAATACTAGCAATCAAATTCAACAACACATTAAAAAGATCATTCACTACGACCAAGTGGAATTTATCCCGGGGATGCAAGGATGGTTCAATGTATGCAAAACAAACAATGTGATATATCCTATCAACAGAATGAAGGACAAAAACCACATGATCATTTCAATGGATGCTGGAAAAGCATCTGATAAAATTCAACATTCCTTCATGATAAAAACCTTAAAAAACTGGGTACAGAAGGAATATACCACAATAAAAGCCATATATGACAGACCCACAGCTAGTATCATACCAAATAGGGAAAAACCTGAAAGCCTTTCCTCTAAGATCTGAAACACAAGGATGCCCACTTTCACCACAGCATTTTTATATGCCAAAAGCACATCACCTGAAAAAGAAATCAAGAAAGTAATCCCATTTACTACAGCTACAAAGAAAATTAAATACCTAGGAATTAACAAAAGAAGTGAAAGATTTCTACAACGAAAATTGTAAAAGATTGATGGAAGAAATTAAAGAGGACACACAAAAAATGGAAAGATATTCCATGTTCCTGGATTGGAAGAATTCCAACATTATTAAAATGTCCATACTATCCAAAACAATCTGCAGATTCAATGCAAGCCCTATCAAAATACCAATGACATTCTTCATAGAAATAGAAAAAAAATCTTAAAATTTATATGCGACCACAAAAGACCCAGAATAGCCAAAGCTATCCTGAGCAAAAAGAACAAAACTGGAGGAATCTACCTAACTTCAAATTATACTACAGAGTTACAGTAATCAAAAAAGGATGGTACTAGCATAAAAATAGACACACACAGATCAATGGAACAGAATAGAGAACCCAGGGACAATTTCATACATTTACTGTGTACTCAGTTTTGAGAAAGGTGCCAAGAACATACATGGAGGAACAGAGAGTCTCTTCAGTAAATGGTGCTGGGAAAACCGGATATCCATATACAGAAGAATAAAACTAGACCCCTGTCTCTCACCATATACAAAAATCAAACCAAAATGGATTTAAGATTTAAATTTAAGATCTCAAACTTGAAACTACTAAAATAAAACATTGGGGAAACCCTCCAGGTCACTGGTCTGGGCAAAGGATTTCTTGAGCAATACCCCACAAGCACAGGAAACGAAAGCAAAAATGGACAAATGGAATCACATCAAATTAAAAAGCTTTTGCACAGCAAAGGAAACAATCAACCAAGTGAAGAGACAACCAATAGGATGGGAGAAAATGTTTGTAATTACCCATCCATCTGGCAAGGGATTCATAACCAGAATATATAAGGAGCTCAAACAACTCTGTAGGAAAAAATTTAATTATCTGACTAAAAAATGGGCAGAAAATCCGAACAGACATTTCTCAGAAGAATAAATGGCAAACAGGCATATGAAAAGGTGCTCAATCAACACCAATGATCACTAGAGAAATGCAAATCAAAACTACTTTGAGATATCCTCCCAGTCCAGTTAAAATGGCTTTTATCTGAGACAGGTAATAATGAATGTTGTGCAAAGATGTGGTAAGAAGGGAACACCGTTGGTGGGAATGTAAATTAGTACAACCACTATGAAGAGCAGTTTGGACGTTCCTCGAAAAACTAAAAATACTGCTACCATATGATTCAGCAATCCTGCTGCTAGGTATATACCCAAAAGAAAGGAAATCAGTATACTGAGGAGATATCTGCACTCCCATGTTAACTGCAGCCAAGATTTGGAAGTGACTTAAGTGTCCATCAACAAACAAATGGATAAAGAAAATGTGGCACACACCACAATGGAGTACAATTCAGTCATAAAAAGGAACAAGATCATGTCATCTGCAATAACATGGATGGAACTGGAGGTTATTATGTTAAGTGAAATAAGCCAGGCACAGAAAGACAAACCTCATATGTTTTCACTTATTTGTGGGAACCCAAAATTAAGACAATTGAACTCACGGAGATAGAGAGTAGAACAATGAGTTATCGGAGGCTGGGAAGTGTAGTTGGGGGTCGTTTGGGGAGTGGGGATGGTTAATGTGCACAAATAAGCAGTTAGATAGAATAAAATCTAGTATTTGCTAGCACAACAGAGTGACTATAGTGAATAATTTCATTGTACATTTTGCAATAACTAAAACTGTAATTGAATTGTTTGTAATTAAGTATAAATGCTTGAGGTGATGGATACCCCATTTACCATGATGTGAATATTATACATTGTATACCACTATCAAACTATCCCATATACCCCATAAATAGGTACACCTACTATGTAGCCACAAAAATTAAAAATTAAAAAATAATGTTTTATTTTAAAATGTCAAAAATTATAGTTCACTGAAAATTATATCCTTTACAGTTATTTTAATCCACAATTTAAAGAGGAGATATTGAAGTTAATTTTTTTATAAACCCTCAAAAGAATATCCCTTTCCTTCATCTCTCATTCCACTCAACTATAGATACAAGTAAGATATCAATTATCTAAGTAGATGTACAGCTAAAATAAAAATAAATCTGGCTATAAAACGTAACTTCTCTCTTTTTTTGAGACGGAGTCTCGCTCTGTTGCCCAGGCTGGAGTGCAGTGGCTTGATCTCGGCTCACTGCAAGCTCCACCTCCCAGGTTCACACCATTCTCCTGCCTAGCTGGGACTACAGACGCCCACCACTACACCTGCCCATTTTTTGTATTTTTAGTACAGACAGGGTTTCATGGTGTTAGCCAGGATGGTCTCAATCTCCTGACCTCATGATCTGCCAGCCTTTGCCTCCCATAGTGCTGGGATTACAGGCGTGAGCCACTGTGCCTGGCCAAAATGTAACTTCTTAAAAGATGCCTTACAACTAATAAAATAGTACTACAATTATGCTTTGTAGGATCAGTACACAAATTATATATAAAATATCCTCTGTTATATATATATATATAAATTCAGAAGTGAGAAGATTAACATTGGCTGTCTTTGGGTGTTAGGATGAAGTGATTTAAATATTTTTCCTTGTAATTATCTTTATTTTCCAAATATTTAGAAATAAACATAAACGAGCTTATTTAGAATGCCCACAGATAGACTTTTTAAAATATTTAACAGTACTTAATTAGATATGGATTGTTACAAATAAGCTTAAAGATAAAATTTACGGATGCTGCCAATTGTATAAAACTCATACCTTGATAAACTTCTTACTGGTATTTAGTAAAACAATTTAAAAGCAAAATTACTCATTTAACGACTGCATAGAAAAATATAGTAAGGGTGCATCATAACGATTCCATTAACAGCAGTAACTAAGGTTATTTACCATTTTTCACCATTACAAATAACAAAATAATAAATATCTTTTGTCCACGTATCCTTGTGCATACAATTCTACTTTCCATTTATTTCTCACCTGCTTCATCATAGTCATCACCACAGACATTCTCTTGGCCAACCTGTTGAAGACAACTAAATGGATCACAGGCCAATGGGCTCCCAAAGAAACTTTGTTCTCGGCTTATTGAGACTCTCAGGGGGTCTCTGTCTTGATAAATACCTGGTTTACCTGGGGGAAAAAAAAATTTCCACTTCAGTTTCTGGAACTATTAATAGCTAGAACTAAAGTGCCAATTTAGATTATGGGTAGAAATCTAAACCCTTAAAGACTTAAAGTACATAGCAAGAAAATAATTCCTTATCTTTCACAGTCAAGCTTTTACATTATTTGTACTCAATTTTACTAAGCTTTTAATGATGCTGCTACCTCACCACATCAGATTATGCCCCAGTATTGACTAATCACAAAGAAAATTCATGGAGAATTTACCAGCCATTATAACATGCATTCACAATTTATACATAAAGTTCAAAAATAACCACAACTAATTTGTGGTATAAGAATCAAGATATGGTTTAGAAGAGAGGGGATGATAACTGAGAAGGTAAAAGAGAAGTGTTTACTGGGTTCTCTAATGTTCCACTTCTTGACCTGGTGGTGTTTACATGGGTGTGATTATTACAGTGATAAACCACTGAAACAAACATGATTTGTGCACTTATTTGAAGGTTATATTTTGATAAAGCATCCCCCCAAAAACTGGGGAATTAAGGGTGCTAGGCACTACTACAAAAGGACTACATGCAGCAGGAAACTAAAAACAGAACATTTAAGACTATGTACTTGGAAGAGTTACATCCCTCTCCTGAGATCCCTGTCCATCAACAACATCTCCAGAGGAAACTAAAGGTTTATTCTCCGGAGAAACCGAATCTGATACACTCTGGGGTCCAGGGGATCAGACACAGAAAGGAGGCAAGAGTGGAAGGGGGTGACAGAATGCCATAAGGAAATCAGAGGGCATTAAAACAAAGTCTGTATCCTCAATCCAGATCTCTTAGGTCTGGCTCAATAATATCAACAGCCAGGCTTATATCAAGCTTAGAAGGTATTTCTTTGAATAAACTAAACTTCCCTCAAGGAATGGAATGACAGATACTAAGGTGAGTGTCCTCTCTACAAAGCCATACTTTTTCTAATAAAGTCCAACAGCATATATGGCCCCTCACCCTGACAAAACCTCCAACTGGCCTTTTAGCATCCCGTTCAAATATGAAGATATTAGAGGAAAGGCTCTAAAGTATAAGACAGAGACAACAAAAATGAAAGAACTCAAACAAAAAATATAAAACCCCAAACCAAAAAATCCACTATAAATATTTGAAGTAGATATTCTGCATCCATGAAACAACAGCAGGATGCTATAAAAAAGGAAAATAATCAGAGAAAAAGAGTAACCTTTTAGAAACTACAATTTGATCAAAAGTTCAAAAGAAAAGTCAGAAGACAAAATTAAGAAAATTTGCCCAGAAAACAAAACCCAAAGAAAAAGAAATGAACTACAAGGAAGAGAAGAAAAAATGGAAAGATCAATATAGATCAGTATTTCTCAACCTTATTTTTATCATCCCTTAAGGAGTCTTTTTAGACTTTTCCTTTTCAAACTGCCTCTATCCCCATTCAGTTTTAATAACCACAAATATACTGCATATCTGTTTATGCATATTTGTGCTTTGTACATATAAAAAGTTTTTTTCACCTCCCCAAGAACCAATTTTTATCCCTGTAGGGGGAAAAACACCCTTGTTAAGAATGCATAGCATGGCCCATAAAACTTCCAACTAAAAGGTGTTCCACACAAAGAGAAAATAGTCCAAACTACATTATACTGAGAAGTATTTAACTGAAGTAGTAGAAAGTGGAAAGATAGACACTCTAAAAAAACTTTAAGCAAATTAAAGAAGACAATTTACTACACGAAAAAAAGTTTAGAAAAATAAAATATAATCACATAATATACTAATGAACTCAGCAGTGAAAAAGGTCTATGTATCACCATAATGATAATTTAGCTTAATTTTTGCTTAAACCCACTGCAACTATGGAAGTAAATACAAGAAGAAATACTTAAAAGACTTGAAAAGTAACTGCCTCTGGTGAGTGGTATTAAAGGGTGTGTAGTGGGCAGGAAGAACTGCTGTTTCATGTTATACCTTTGAGCGCTATTTCCCTTTTTAAATTACTTGCATGTAATATGATGATACAAGTATTACCCTAAGAAGTATGGTAAAGGCTATGATGAGAACAAGATTTCATGAGAAGGAAATCTGAATAAGTTTACCAAACAAATGACACTTACTAAGTCTTGGGAGGAAGAGAAAGATCATGAGGGCCCGGTAGTTCACCTACTGGGGGTTTTGGTAGGGATTTTAGTTCACCTACCTAGGGATCTTGACTTATTTAGACTTATTCCTAGACTTAAAAGAAACCACTGCAGTCTCAACCCCCTGAGCTTAGGTGAGTCTCCCACCTCAGCCTCCCAAGTAGCTGGAACTACAGGCAAGCGCCACCATATGGGGTTTCACTGTGTTATACCAGGTTGGTCTCAATCCTCCCATCTTAGCCTCCCAAAGTGCTGGGATTACAGGTGTGAGTCACTGCACCTGGCATACCTCCCTTAATTCTTTCAAACGCTCAGAAACACAGGTACAATATTTTATAGCTGAAGATCAAAACAGCTAATATTAACATTACAGCTTTTTTTTTCAACTACTATACTAACGAGGATACTTCTAAGTACCTTTCTATTGACAAAACTAATTTTCCCCTTTAAAAAATAATTTATTTTGATAAGTTTGATCGAGAAAATTATTTAGTGAATCTGAATTCTAAAAAGAATTATGAAATTCACATAAGACTATTAAGAATTACAGGGATGGGTGTTTTAATATTTTTTTCTGACACCTGCATGTAGAAAGTAGTACAGTGAATAAATATATCTGTTCTAATTGACCATAAAGCCAGGATTTAAGCATAATAATCCTATAAAAATACAAGAAAAGAGCAATGAAGGTAGGAAAGTAAAAAGTGACAAAGGAAAAGAGAAAAAAAACCTGAGTGTATCCTAAAGAAACACATTTAGAAGGCAGACATGAAAGGAAGCAGAGGGAACAATAGTGTCAGAACACAGAAAATCAAAAAATTTTTGTCTACAATAAGTTGTTTTCCCCATAAACAAGATAAAGAAACTGTATAGTCATAGTTATTACCCATGCCACATTTCCTTAAGTCCTAATTTTAAATACTGTTTACATAAACCATTTTTTCCTTTTCATAAAAGTCAGTCTAGGTTTCTTTTTTTTTTTTCCAATCTCCCTTTTCTGCTATAAGTTTAACAAAAAACATTTTACACTCTGAAAAAATGTAGACCAGGTATGGTGGCTCATGCCTGTAATCCCAGCACTTCGGAAGGCTGAGGCGAGCAGATTATCTGAGGTCAGGAGTTCAAGACCAGCCTGGCCAACATGGTGAAACCCTGTCTCTACTAAAAATACAAAAATTAGCTGGGTGTGGTGGTGGGCACCTGTAATCCCAGCTACTCGGGAGGCTGAGGCAGGAGAATTGCTTGAACCCTGAAGGTGGAGGTTGCAGTGAGCCAAGATCACACCATTGCATTCCAGCCTGGGCAACAGAGCAAGACTCCATCTCAAAAAAAAGTAGAAAACTGGCAAATTATTTAAAAATCTTATTTTATCAAACCATCTATTTACCTAGTAGAGAAGTTCTGCCACTTGCTGGTGACTCTACTTCTTGTATCGCACTAAGTTCATGCTGGTTTAAGTCCAAACCACACTTGACTTTTGCTACAGGTGGTTTTGAGGATCTTCTCCCCAGATCTCTTTCCAGATGCTCACCTATTAAGTCAATGACAAGGTTGGGTACAATACAAAATCTATTAACATACTTCTAACTTTTCTTCAACTAGCAAACTACAGGGGACGAAAACAAGGAATAATCAGTGAAATAATTAAACACAATTATCTTACCACTTTGCTTGGCACTAGTGTCGTCTGAAGCCAAATGATCATCATCAGAGTTGTTCCTATCTGCATGCCTAATGTTTTCCTGATCATTTCCTGCTAGATCTTGTGTGTTAGGAAACCACTCTCTGAGCTGTCCCATCTTCTGGGTTTTTAAATCATTTTCAACTGTGGGCTTACTTATCTGAAAAAGTGGCGATGAGGGTGGGGAAACACAAGTTGGGGGATCATGTGAAGAAGTATTCATTAGATTTTTATCACCCTTCTTAAATTAGAAAGTCAACCAAATAAACAGTTCCATCAATCACACTTTACATTTTTATCTATATATAAAAAATAAGATATGCTTCTAATGCCAAAAGGATTTCCACTGAAAATACAACGATCTGGCCGGGTACCGTGGCTCACGTCTGTAATCCCAGCACTTTGGGAAGCCAAGGTGGGCAGGTCACCTGAAGTCAGGAGTTCAAGACCAGTCTGGCCAACATGGTAAAACCCCATCTCTACTAAAAATACAAAAATTTGCTGGACGTAGTGGTGCGTGCCCATAATCCCAGCTACTTAGGAGGCTGAGGCAGGAGAATCACTTGAAACTGGGAGGCAGAGGTTGCAGTGAGCCGAGATCGTGCCATTGCACTCCAGCCTGCAGCCTGGACAACAGAGCAAGATTTCGTCTCAAAAAAAAAAAAAAAAAGAAAGAAAGAAAATACAACCATTCACAGCCTTGGACTTAAAAACTTAGTCTCCAGCCAGGTGCAGTGGCTCATGCCTGTAATCCCAGCAGTTCGGGAGGCCGAGGCGGGCAGATCATGATGTCAGGAGATTGAGACCAACCTGGGCAACAGGGCAAAACCCTGTCTCTATAAAAAATACAAAAATTAGCTGGGCCTGGTGGCACATGCCTGTAATCTCAGCTACCCGGGAGGCTGAGGCAAAGGAATTGCTTCAACCAGGGAGTCAGAGGTTGCAGTGAGCCAAGATGACGCCACTGTACTCCAGCCTGGTCACAGAGCAGGACTCCATTTCAAAAACAAACAAACAAACAAACAAAGAAAAAACAAAACAAAAAAAACTTAGCCTCCATTGCATCTTTCCGTAAGAGATTATATTTGAGTATTTCCCTCTGCTTTTCTTTTGCCATTACTTTTCCTTTAAATGACCAGTAAATCTCTAGACGTTAACTCTTCCTAAACCCAACTTAAGCTTCTTTTCTACATTAAAGGATTTGTAGAATTCTATTTAGACTAAATAATAAATTTAGGAAGTAGCCTTTCATTTATTTATTTTTTTGAGATAGGGTCTCCCTCATTACCCAGGCTGGAGTACAGTGGCATAATATGGTTTACTGCAGCCTCAACCTCCTGGGCTCAAGTCATCCTCCCACGTAAGCCTCCAGAGTTGCTAGGACTAGAGGTACATGCTACCATGCCTGGCTAATTTTTGTATTTTTTGTAGAGACAGGGTTTTGCCATGTTGCCCAGGCTGGTCTTGAACTCCTGGGCTTGGGAGAACCACCTGCCATGGCCTCTCAAAGTGTTGGAATTATAGGCCTGAGTCACCATGCCCAGAGGAACTGGCCTTTTAAAATAAAAAGGATACATTCAAATTTAGAATATACCCTTGTCTCCCCGGTAGGGCAACTATGGATGAGTCACTGGGCCAGAGTCTTATGAACAATTCAGATATAAGCAGCAGGTCCAGCTCTACATCAGCCTAAAATCATTGCCAGTTTTACACCAAGCCATAATAGTGTCACTTGAGAAAAAAGGATGGTATTGATTTTGATTTGTATATGTCAACAAAGAGCACAATGTCCGTTGCTGCATAAGATAAATTCTGCTAACCAGTTATTTTTTTACAATTTTAATCTTACAGTAAGCTTAAAATGCATTAAAACAAAACTCCAAAATAAGAATCTACATTGTTTTGTGGTGTGTTTGCATGTGAAATTAACTGAACTTCGGGCCAGGTGTGGTGGCTCACACCTGTAATCCCAGCACTTTGGGAGGCTGAAGTTGGTTTCAGACCAACCTGGCCAACATAGTGAAACCCCATCTCTACTAAAAAAAAAAAAATACAAAATTTAGCCAGGTATGGTGGTGCACGCCTGTAATCCCAGCTACTTGGGAGACTGAGGCACAAGAACCACTTAAACCCAGGAGGTGGGAGTTGCAGTGAGCCGACATGGTGCAACGCACCGCAGCCAGGACAATAGAACAAGACCTTGTCTTAAAAAAAAAAAAAGAAAAAGAAAAAGAAAAAACAAAAGAAAATAAAAAAAATAAATTAACTGGGCTTCACGTAACTCTTAACCTCATAAATACCATGTGGGTGGATTGATTTTTGTTTTAACTTCCATATCATTTAGGGTGGAAAACCAAAGCACAGTTAAGGTCAAACTACTTATTCTCAATAATTGAAAACTTGTAATACTAGTATTAAAAACTGATTTCGGTTTAAGCTTCTATTGTTTCATTATTATTCAGGTTTAAAACATACCTGACTGTCTTTAAAGAAATCCTTCAAAGTCTCTTCATGTTTCTGCATCTGCTGCTGCAATGCTGTTTGTCTCTGCACAAGCAATTTTTCTTGGGCTTTCTGGCTATAATGCAAAACTTCTCTTTGTAGATCCAACTGCTTCTGAAGTCCCAAGTTATCTTGCTGAGCTAAGACAGGCTGTGAAAAACTCAGAAGTCTATCTTGAAACCCTGGGATCACAGGACCACTTGGGGGAGC
The DNA here is from genome assembly GCF_043159975.1 of Macaca nemestrina. Classification (NCBI taxonomy): domain Eukaryota; kingdom Metazoa; phylum Chordata; class Mammalia; order Primates; family Cercopithecidae; genus Macaca; species Macaca nemestrina. The sequence goes on along the minus strand of NC_092136.1, from coordinate 93,626,218 downwards.
TGCATGTTCATTCTGGGATGAATACAATTCACAAGTGCTTTTAGGTTTAGCTTCTGCAAAAGGTAGTGGAATAAACGAATGCTCTGTTTCCTTGGGTAGCAACAAAGAGGGGATAGTATGCTCAGCAGATTCACTTTTGTTCAACTTTCTTTGTTTGTTTAAAGGCAGTTCTTCCTGGGGTTTCTCATAAGAATACACCACTTCCCTTTGTGCATCCAATTGTGCTGTCAAATTATCTTGCTGAGGCAGAATAGGCTGTGATAAACTCAAAAGTCTATCCTGTAATCTTGGGATCTCAGGATGACTTGAGGGAACAGTATCATTACTTTTGGTTGGGAAAGACTTCTGGGTTCTTTCAGAGTCAACAACAGGCAGTACTACCTGGGATAAGAATGAAGAGGAGCTAACTTGTTCAGATGATACTCTTTTCTCCAATTCACTTAATCTTTGCAAAAGCAATTCTTCTTGGACTTCATGTATAGAGCGAATGGCTTTCTTCTGTGTATCCAACTGCTGTTGAAGTGCCTGCAAATCACCATGGTGAGACTGGATAAAATGCTCAGAAGATACCTTTTCCTCAAATTTACATGGTTGTGACAAAACCAGTTCTTTCTGGGTTTTCTCAATAGAAGGAAGGAAATCTGTCTGTGCATGCAAGTGTTCTTCGAGTGCAATCGAATTATCTTGTTGAGGTAAAACAAGATGTGATAAGCCCAACGGCCTATCAGGCAATGTTATCTCTGAGGGACCTGAGGATACCATATTATCACTGTTAATTGAACATGGTTCTTGGTTTCTTTCAGATTCAGTAAGAGGTAATGAGGTGAATGAATGCTGTGGTACTAGGGGTAAGGAAGAGGTGTCAACCTGCTCAGGAGATATTCTTCCTTCCCATTCACTCTGTTGATGTAAAAGTAATTCTTCCCGAGCTTCTTGTCTAGCTAGAATGATGGCTTCTCTCTGTGTAGCTAACTGTTCTTGAAGTGCCTTCAAATTATCTTGTTGAGGCTGGATAAGTTGCGATATCCTCAAAAGTCTATCTTGCAATTGTGGGATCTGAAGGTGGCCTGAAAAAATTTTACTTTCACTCTCTGTTAAAAGAGGCTCCAGGATTGTGCCAGACTCAGCTGAAGCTAACGAGGTAAATGAAAGCTGTACCAACTGGGGTATGAATGAAGATGAGCCACTTTGTTCAGAAGCTGTGTTTTCTTGGGTTTTCTGGCTGAAATGAAAGGCTTCTTTCTCAGTGTCTAGCCATGCTTGGTGTTCCTCCAAATTATCTTGTAGAGGTAGTATACATTGTGAAACTCTCAAAAGTCTTTCCTGACATCTTGGGATTTTAGGATGGCTTAAGGGAATGGTAGTGTCACTCTTGATTGATACACATTCCTGGAATCTCTCAGATTCATCTACCTGGGAGAGGGATGAAGAGGTGCCAGTCTGTTCAGAAGAAATCCTTTTCTCCAATTCACTTTCTGTGTGTACAAATTCCTGAGTTCCTTCTTTAGCACCAAGTATTACCCTTTGTATTTGTGACTGTTCTTGGAGTATTGTCAAATTTTCTTGCTGTGGCAGGCTATGCTGTGGAAAACTAAGAGACTTATCCTGAAATGTTGGGATTATCAAATGACTGGAGGGAACTACCTTCTCCTTCTCAGATAAATAAAGCTCCTGAATTCTCCTAGGCTCAGCTTTAGCAGAAGCTTGTGAAGCAACTGAATGCTGAACAACCACTGGTGAGGATGAAGAGCTCACTGGCCCAGACTTACTGTCCCCCAAATCCCTTTGTCTATGTAAAAGTAATTCCACCTGAGCTTCATGCCTAGCCTGAAGAGTATCCCTCTGTTTAGTCAACTGTTCTTGGAGCAACTTCAAACTATCATGTAGAGGTAGGAACTGCTGTAGGAAACTCAAAGACCCATCCTGAGATTTGGGGATGTCAGATTGGCATGAAACAAGTCCTTTATCGCTCTTAGATGAATATTGCTCCTGTGTTTTTCCAGATTTCGTATCAGTAGATGGTAGTGAAGTAAATGTATGCTGAGCTACCTGAAATGGGAAAGAAGAGGGCTCAGCCTGTTCAGAACATACTCTTCCATCTAATTCACTCTGTTTATGTACACACAATACTTCCTGGGCTTCTCGCCTAGCCTGAAGGCTATCCTTCTGAATATTCAACTGCTCTTGCAGAAATTTAAAATTATTTTGCTGTGATAGGATAGGCTGTGAAAGACTCAAAAGCCTATCCTGAAGTTGTGAGATCACATGATGGTCTGAGGAAACTGCAGTATTATTCTTGGTTGGTGAAGATTCCTTCGTTCTCCCCAAATCTGCTTTGGCAGAAGGCAATAAAGCAGATAAATCTGGAGTTACCAAGGGAAGGAATACCGAGAGGCCAGTTTGCTGTTCCAATTCTTTCTGTTTGCACAAAAGCAACTGTTCCTGAGCTTCCTGTCTTGCCTGAAGAACTTTCTTCTGTAGGTCTAACTGTTCTTGGAGAGCCTTCATATTACCTTGCTGGACTGTGATATTCTCTGAGGGTAGTAAAGGCCTATCATACATTTGATTGATTATAGAATGGCTTGTAGAAACTGTACTTTTGCTCATGGCTGAAAAGGGTTCTTGAATGTTTCCTGATTCAACTTTAACAGGCAGAGAACTAAAAGAATGCTGAGGTACCAGTGGTACAAATGAAGAAGGTTCAGTTAGATGGGAAGATATATTTTCACTATTCTCTGAGAACAATTGTTGGGAATCTAAACTTTGAAAAGTTGTTGCCCTAAATGTTTCAGATATTTTTCTAGCATCCTGTGATATTAGCCGCCTGTCATGTGACAAAGCCCTTGAAAGTGTCTCAGAATTTTCGGGGACCAATTTATAGTCTCTCTGTTGTGTTTCAGTCTGAGAGAATTGCCTCAGATGTTCTTGTGATTCTAAAGACTGGTTGGTTAAAGTATCTGAGGCTCCTGATGTTTCTGCTGTTTCCACCTGTCTTTGTGGAAAGTGATTTTGTTTCGCTACTTGAAAATGATCTTGTTCTAATTTGGAGGTCTGTACAGGTTGTATGGGTTGGTATTTGTCAGGACTCAACTTGAGTCTCTGACCTTGATCCCAATGCTCTGATATAGCAGTTGGTCTCTCAGATTTCCATGACGGCACTGATATGACAGAATCAGTTATCAGTGATGGAGCTGACATCGATGGGCACCTTCCTTTTAACATAGTTTGATATTCAAGTAATCGCTTCCTGGCTGTTTCAACAGACTGCCTGTGTAACCTAACAAAAACAAAAGCAATTATTCTTTTTTAATGAAAAACAAAAAGCCCCATATCTATACATTAAATTTAACAAACAGCAATCTAGGATTGGCAATACTCATGGTGAAAAGAAATTACACTCACACTGTCCTTTAAGAATGGCAGTTCTAAATGCCATAGTTCTAAGGAAATCCAAATTAGATCTTCATATAAATGAAATAATAAATCCTAAAAATGTAGCCACATATGATCACATACAAATTATAACCTAGCTAATACCTGTTTTGTTGTAAAAGCTGATGTTGATAGTTACGAATCATCTGCCTATGACTATCTTCATCAGAAATTACAGCGCATGATGCTGGAGCAATGCCAACCTAATAAAAGACAAAGTTACTAATTAAAAAGCAAATTTAGAAATAAGTATTGAGGTATTTTTTACATCCAGTTCTATAATTGTAAACTTCTATACAGCTTTATTTTTTACAAAATGACTGGCATTTCCATCAGTAAGAAATGAACTAATCTGTCATTCTCCTTTAGTGCAGGTCCAAAAGCTCAATGTACACATTACCTACAAACCATGTTCATATCTATTAATATCCTATAGAAACTGAAAGATGAAAGCTGTAACTGATGCAAATTTATTCATATATACATACATTATATTAAAAAAAGACCAAATAAGAATTATAAAGGCATTTTACTTTTATTATTATTATTATTTTTTGAGATGGAGCCTCGCTCCGCAACCTCCACCTCCCAGGTTCAAGCGATTCTCCTGCCTCAGCCTCCGCAGTAGCTGGGATTACAGGGACGTGCCACCACGCCCAGCTAATTTTTGTATTTTTAGTAGAGATGGGGTTTCACCACATTGGCCAGGCTGCTCTCGAACTCCTGACCTGAAGTGATCTGCCCATTTCGGCCTCCCAAAGTGCTGAGATTACAGGCATGAGCCACCACGCCTGACCATCCATTTTACTTTTCTTAAATGCTACAAGTGCTCATATTTTCTTGCCCCCCTCACCAAACGATTTATGTAGTGATGAGATTTTCTGCATCCTACCCCAGTCGGTTGAGTTTTTTTTTTTTCTTCTTCCAGCTGAGCCCTGAAGCAGTCAGTTTCTAATCTTAATTTTTGCTGTTCAATTTGTTCAAGTAATTCCAATTGCTTTTGCTTCTGCTCTTCTATTTCCATTATCTAGGTAACAAAAATACTATTGATCTATTAACAACAAACTCATACAAAGGCAAAGCTAACACACATTCCATTTAAAAGAAATTAGGTTTCTTCACCAAGAGTACCAATTTTCAAAGAAGTAAGTGGTGATGCTTTATCTCTGTTGCTGTCACTGAATAGCTGTTGAACAGCTATTCTAAGTAGTTTTGAAGTTTTAGTAGAGACAGGGTTTCACCATGTTGGCCAGGCTGGTCTCAAACTCCTGACCTTGGGTGATCCGCCCACCTAAGCCTCCCAAAGTGCTGGGATTCCTAAACTGGGGATGGGATTAAAAGATGGGAAATGGGAAAAAGGGATAGAAGTAAAAAAAAGGCAGAAGGAAAAGAAAGAATAAATAAATAAACTATTTCTACTTTCTGAGAGCACAGGGAAACCGTGATCACCACTGAAGAACTACCCTGAAGTAGCAAATGATGTACAGCCAAATTCTATGTTCACACATTTAATAGTATAAATAATGAGTAAAGAAATTAAATATCAAGGCCTCCTAAAATACTTTGATTTCTTAGCCATACTCATTAAGAGGTATAGTTATCTAGAAGCAATGAAAAACATTCTGTGTCTTTTTTGTCAGGCATGGAACAGAAGAAAATGGCAGAAAGATAACACATAAACTCTAATATTATACAAGCATACTCACACTCTAAGTAAGAACGTGTTTGAGTTCATGAGGACAAAACTAGCCTGCCAAATCCAGCACCTTAGTCTCCTCCTATCTGCAATTTAGCTTTTGTGGTTTAATTACTCAGGGTCAATAGCAGCCAGAAAATCTTAAACAGAAAATTCCAGAAATAATTCATGTTTTAAATTATGCACTATTCTAAGTAGTGTGATGAAATCTTGTACTGTCCTGCTCTATACTGCTGAAAACATGAATAATCCCTTTGTCCAGCATATCCATGCTGTAAACTGGACCAGGCCATTTGTTACTTAGCAGCCATCTTTGTTACAAAAACTTGCCTGTTGCAGCATCACAGTGCTTGTGTTCAAATAACCCTTATTTTACTTTATAATGGCTCCAAAGCACAAGAGTAGTAATGCTGGCAATTTAGATATGTCAAAGAGAGGCTGCGAAGTGCTTCCTTTTAGTGAAAAGTTGAAAGTTCTCAATAAGGAAAGAAAAAGAATTATAAGCTGATTGTTAAGATCTATGGTACGAGTAAATCTTCTATCAGTGGAATTATAAAGCAGGAAAAATAAATTCACCCATAGTATATACAGAAATCAAAAATCAATATTATCTGCAGTTTGGTACTATCAAGCATCCACGAGGGGTCTTGGAACATATACCCTGTAGATAAGCAGGGACCACTGTACAGTCCCTGACAGATAAATATTTACTGAATAAGTAAAAAAAGGCATGCACATTGTTTTATTACATACAGAACTAGAGATAATGAACAATGATCTTGTTTTCAAAATAAAAAATGTTTTGACCTGATTCTTTACCTATTCCTAGTTAGGCAACTGTGGCTTAAACTGAGTTCCTAGACAGCTCTTCTTCCTTACTCATAAGAACCCCTGAATTTAGATTGTTTACAGTTCTGTAGTACATCTATGACTGTACTATCCATACAGTGGTTACTAGCTTTATGTGACTACTTAAATTTAATTAAAATTAAATAAAACTTAAAATTCAGTTCCTCAGTTACACTAACAACATTTTGAGTATTCAACAGCTCATGGGGCTAACAGATACATACTGGACATAGATATAGAACATTTCCATCATCACAGAAAGTGCTACTGTACAATACTGTTCTAGACTATTGACGAAAAAATTTTATTTCTTTTTTTTTTTTTTGAGATAATTTTGTCACCCAGGCTGAATGCAGTGGCACAATCTTGGCTGACTGCAACCTCCGCCTCTTGTGTTCAAGCGATTCTCCTACCTCAGCCTTCTGAGTAGCTGGAATTATAGGTGCGCACCACCACGCCCAGAGAATTTTTGTAGTTTTAGTAGAGACGGGGTTTCACCATGTTGGCCAGGCTGGTCTCAAACTCCTGACCTCGGGTGATTCACCCACCTAAGCCTCCCAAAGTACTGGGATGACAGGTATGAGCCACTGCGCCCGGCCTGAGAAAGTGTTTATCTGAGAAGAAATACTGGCTCATGGAATTATCATTCCCCAGCTGTATTTCTGAAAAAAACTAACTAGGACTATAAACTGGCTTGTTTAGTAATAATTAGCCTCCTTCAAGGTAAGTTGGGTTAAAAAATATTTTATTAAAAGTAGATGAGACCAAAATTATAAGTTAAGTAGATTTTTCTTCTTTTTTTTTGAGATGGAGTCTCACTCTGTCATCCAGGCTGAAGTGCAGTGGTGTGATCTTGACTCACTGCAACCTCCATCTCCTGGGTTCAAGCAATCCTCCCACCTTAGCCTCCCGGATACCTGGGACTACAGATGTGTGTCACCACACCTGGCTGATTTTTGTATTATTAGTAGAGACGTGGTTTCACCATGTTGGCCAGGTTGGTCTCAAACTCCTGGGCTCAAGAGATCTGTCCACCTCAGCCTCCCATAGTGCTGAGATTTCAGGCATGAGTCACCATGCCTGGCCTAAAGAGGTTAAAGTTTAGCTTGGGCAACACTGCAAGACCTCATCTCTACTAGGAAAAAAAAAAAAATTAGCTGGTCATGGTGGCCCATACCTGTAGTCCTAGCTACTCAGGAGGCTGAGGTTAGAGGATTGAATTGAGGAGGTCAGGACTGCAGTGAGCCATGATCATGTCACTGTACTCCAGCCTGGGCGACAGAGGAAAAAAGGGGGTTGTATATTAAAAGTTTTTCCTCTAAAGTATTATTTTTCAAAAAACTTGTGAGATTACAAAGCCCATCTGAGTGTCTAATATTATGACAAGGACTTGTTAATTCAACAATTATTTATTGTATACTTGCTATGTACAAAGCATTGTATCAGAAACTGTGTAGGATAAACTGAATTTTTTTTAAAGAAGATAGTCTCTGCTTTTTAAAAGCTAATAAATTTTATAGGGAAGATCTATACAAATATATAAAATATAAAGCAGACAAAATAAGGGTTGAATGAGCAGTATGAGCAAAGACAACATGCATTTTCTCAGCTAAATGTTTGTGTAAGACAATGTCAAAAACATGATATCAAAAGTAGCCAGACATTAAGACAAATTTCATTGGCCAAACAAAATTATTTAATAGTACCTAGGGGAAAAAATAAACCTTTAAAAATAAAATTTCAAATTACCTGTTTCTGTCTTGCTGACATTCTAATCCTGGCTGCTTCTTCTTGAGGATGAAGTAGAACTGAACTCTGAGCTACAGTTGTGATAGGCAGGGTCTCATTTATTTCTAGGGGAATGCCCCAAACAAAAATTAGTTTCAATAATTTAGAATTTTGACACCACTATAATGACCTTTCTTATCACATGTAATTTTATTAAAAAAAAAAAAAAAGCAAGATGCCAGGAGTCAAATTTAATTTTAGGATGTGATAAAAAGAAATACCTTGTTCTTTTCCAGAGTTTGTACCACACGAAAGTGGTTTATCTTCACTGGCAAGTGGTCCAGACTCAATTGTTAGTGTATCACTTTCAACAACTGTAATAGATAATACCACTGTTATTATGAATATATCATCATTGTCAAACTTAAAGCAAAATAACAAAATTCTGGTATTAACAGATTCAATCTAGGGCCATCTGAATGTCTCATCTAGTTAAGATCCAGTCACCTTCCTGATGATCAGATACATTTCTCATTAAACCCAAGCCTAATAACAACAGAGATGAAAGACTAAAATTGTGAAAACGTGAAGAACTGATTTAAAAGATACGCTGATAGGGTTTCAAACACAGGAGAAAAGCATAAACAGAGTGGAAATAACAAGATATCAAAGTTAAAAAAGAGAAGCTAACAAAATGTCAATGTATCTTTGATATATTTGGATACTAGGTTTTTAAAAAATAATTTGTGAAACCAGAGCAGAGAAGGAAGTTAAAGCAATTTGTTCTGATCATAACTGGGTAGCCAGATACTCTGCATGGAGCTATCCGTTCGTTCACTCATTAATTCACTGGGCACCTACTTATGTGGCAGATGCTGGGGATACCACAGTGAATGAGAAAAGGCCTCAAGGAGGCTTTACAGAGTAGGTGGCAGAACCATCACATAATTATCCCAGAAAAAATTATAAAATTAGAAATTGTGGGCCGGGCGCAGTGGCTCACACCTGTAATCCCAGCACTTTGCGAGGCCGAGGTGGGTGGATCACGAGGTCAGGAGATTAAGACCATCCTGGCTAACACGGTGAAACCCCGTCTCTACTAAAAATAGAAAAAATTAGCCGGGCGTGGTGGCGGGCGCCTGTAGTCCCAGCTACTCGCCTTAGTCCCAGCTACTCGGGAGGCTGAGGCAGGAGAATGGCGTAAACCCGGGAGGCGGAGCTTGCAGTGAGATTGCGCCACTGCACTCCAGCCTGGGCGACAGAGCAGATTCCGTCTCAAAAAAAAAAAAAAAAAAAAAAATTAGAAATTGTAATAAGTACTATATAAAAAGTGTGAAGGGTTATACAATAGAGTATAATAAATAATAGATTTCTGGGGCAAGATGAAATTTCTCTGAGGAAAGGATATTTAAGCAGACACTTGAAAGATAAGGAAGAACCAGCCAGGTAAACAATGTGAAGATGTATAGGAGATCTTTCCAGACAGACCAAAGAGTATAAAAGGCCCCATGAGGATAAAGAAACAAACCTTGGCCCATTCAAGGAACTGAGAGATTAGTGTGCATGGTTTTAGTGAGGCAAGGGGGGGAATAGAGCAAGATGAGAATGGTGAAAGCCTGCTCATATAGGCCCTTTATCTTTTTTGTTTGTTTGTTTCTTTTGAGACAGAGTCTCATTTTGCCGCCCAGACTGGAAGACAGTGGCGTGATCTGAAGCTCCATCTCCCAGGTTCACACCATTCTCCTGCCTCATGCTCCCGAGTAGCTGGGACTACAGGCGCCTGCCACCACGCCCGGCTCATTTTTTTTCTTGTGAGATGGAATCTCGCTCTGTCTCCCAGGCTGGAGTAGTGGCCCGATCTCGGCTCACTGCAAGCTCCGCCTCCCGGGTTCACGCCATTATCCTGCCTCAGCTTCCCGAGTAGCTGGGACTACAGGCGCCCACCACCACCACGCCTGGCTAATTTTCTGTATTTTTAGTGGAGACAGGGTTTCACCGTGTTAGCCAGGATGGTCTCGATATCCTGACCTTGTGATCCGCCTGCCTGGGCCTCCCAAAGTGCTGGGAGTACAGGCATGAGCCACCGCGCCTGGCCAGGCCCTTTTATCAAAAGAACTTGGTCATGGATTGACTATGAGAGTCCCCTTGTTTGGATTTCAACACCATATTCTCTCCTACTTCTCTGGCCACTCCTTTTACTGACTTTGCTATCTGCTCTTTCTCTAGCCATCTTCTAGATGTTGGAATCCCTCAGATGGTCTTACAAGCCCTCTTTTCACTAAATTATTTCCCCTCCAAGAGGTTTTCTACGCCTATGGCTTTAAATATCATATGTATATCTAGATTCCAAATTTACCTCTCTTGCTTTAAATTATTCGATTAATTCAACAAATGTTAACTGAGCACCTATTTTGTACAAGGCAGCAGTCCAGACTCTGGGGACATAGCAATGTACAAAATCAAAGTTCCTATCCTTATGGATGGGTGGGGTAGGCATTAAGACAATAAGCAAAATAAGCACCAAAGTCACTTTACTGGGCCCATCAGATATTGATAAGAGCTATGGGGGGAAAGCAGGGTAAAGGGGATAGGAAGTGAAAGGTGTGGAGGTTGGGGTAGAGGTGGGGAGTAGTAGAAGTGTGCCATTTTATATAGTCAGAAAAGGCCTTATTGAGAAAGGGATAGTTGAGTAAACATGTGAAGGAAGTGAGGGAGTGAGTCAAGGAAATACCAGAGAAAAAGAGAAGTCTAGTCAAAAAGACTAGCAATTGCTAAGACCACGAGTCCTATGTTTGCTGTTTGAGAAACAGCGAGCAAGCTGGCATCTACAGTGTAGAAGATGGGGAGGGAGGTATGGCAGGCAAATGAAGTCAGAGAGGTAGTGAGTATGGGAGTAGTGGTGGTGGGGGTGTATGTATGCAGGTCATATAAGGCTTTGAAACCACTATAAACTCTCTGGTTTTTACTGAGTGAAACTGACAGTTATTGGAGGGCTTCATCCAAAGAAATGACATGAGATTACTTGCTTTTAAGAGGACCACTGTGTTAAGAGACGATAATAGGGAGGTGCAAAGGCTGACAATAGCAGGCTACTACAAGAATCTACCCTAGAAAATGAACATGGCTTAAACTAGGATGTAGGTGGAAAAAAATGGTTGGACTATGGATATATTTTGAGGGTAGGGCCAACTGGATCAGCTAATGGTTTGGACATAAGATATGAAAAGAGGGAACCAGAATGATTATAAGGTTTTTGGCTTGAGCAAGGGAATTAACATATTGCCAGATACTGAAATGTGGAATACTGTAGGAAAAGCAGGTGTGTGGTGGGAGGGGATATCAACAGGTCACTTCTGAACAAATTTAAGATATTACTAGATATACAAGAGAAGGAAACAGTTAAATAAGTAGGCGAGTTCAAACAGGAAGCCAAAAATAGAAATGCACACTTGGGAGACATCAGCATATAGATGATAATGTAAAGTGTGACATTTGAGATCAACTAGGGAGTTTTGATATAAAGAGAAGGGACTTGAGGAATGAGCTCTAGACTAAGCATATCCACATGGAGATGTGGATAAACAGCGAAGAAAATGCAACAGAAAATAGTAAAGTAGGAAAACCAAGGGAAGGTACTGTCAAGGGGCCAAGGGAAGAAAATACTTCATGGCTTCCTGTGGGACGCAGGATAAAATCCAAAACCCAAATATAGACCACAAGTCACTTTTCTCAAAAGCACAGAAGCAAAACATTTCTATACAAATCCAATCGCATTTTAAAAATAATCGCAATCAAGGAGATACTTGAATTATATGTGAACAGATACTTTATAACTTCTGGAAGTACAGTTAATAGCCTGTTTTTCCTATCAGAAAATTATTTAACATTAGCAAATAAGAAACTAAGTATCTGGTGGGAATACAACATGTTCAAAAGCCATTAACATGTTCATATATCCTTTGATCAGGAGTTATTCTTTAAAGAGTCCTTCCTAAGGAAGGAAATAAAGATGTGGGCAAAGACTTCACTAAAAGGATGCCCGCTGTAGCACAAAAATGCCAAGAAAAATCAGAAAACGGCCTGAACATCTCAATAAGGAACTGGTTAATTTTGATTCATTGATCAGATTGGAATGAATATACGTAAATAACAATACTAGATTAAAAGTGGTCTGAAAGAAGATTAAGGGTTTTATAATGTTTCTTTGTTGCTTTTAATTAGCAGGATTATGTTTTGTTCCTTTTAACTGCTATTTGATTTTTCAGAAATGAACCTACTTTTGAACAACTTAAAAGGGTTTATATAAAATGAGACTCTTAGAGAGAAATACCTTGTTCCTGCCCAGAGGATAATGTTCTCTCTTCACTGGCAATTGTTCCTGACTCAACCGTTGGTGCTTTACTCTCAATTTCACTAACAGTCGTAATCATTTCACTTTCATCCTCAGACATGGATTTAATTGTCCAGAGAGATTTTTGGCTTCGGATCTTATTTAATAATTTTTTAAAAAGAACTTTTGAAGGAATCTGTTGGGTCTTCATTACCAAGGGAACTAAAAGAAAGAAAAAAGGGAAAAAACTTATTTAGCATCTATTGTATTACCAGACAAATTGTTCCATCTTATATTCGGTCACTGCTATAACCACTAGTTAAAAGCACAATTTTATTTTCCTCGATATTTACAATTTAACAGTGTACATGACAATGCTATTTGACGCCAATCATTATAACCAGAAATAATTTTTCAAATGAAAATAGTAAAAGTGCCAAAATTCAGGTATTTTCCAGAAACATGTATGCAACACAAATTTCAAGCCTAAAAAACTTAACAGGAAGATGTTTATTTTGCTCGTTAAATAACTGAATAACTTCTAATTAATTTGCGGGTAAGATTAATATTGAAAATATATGCTGTGAGGTTCTATAGTCTACACTAGAGAACAGTCCCAAATATGGTTCTGTACTTCTTAGTGCGCTACAGAGGAAAACATCATAGCTATGAAAGCAAATCAACTGCTCCCAAATTATTCTTGGCACCATCTGGGAAAAATGTCTCCCACCCATCTTCACACAGAGATCCCTTCAGTTAAAAACAAAAACAAAAACAAAAAAACAACACAAGTATTTCTTCAAACATTTTCCCATGCGGGCTGATAGTTTAATGCCAAAACTCAGTATAATACGAACAGTTCTCTAAGAGGACAAAAGTGTGATGCAAGTATATATTTCTCTGGCTTAGTCAAGGAATACAATTTAAGAATATCTTGAAGAGGCTGAAAATGGGCAGATTGTAGTTTTGTCTAACTTACATTAAAAAAAGAAAATCCAGGCCGGGCGCGGTGGCTCACGCCTGTAATCCCAGCACTTTGGGAGGCCGAGACGGGCGGATCACGAGGTCAGGAGATGGAGACTATCCTGGCTAACCCGGTGAAACCCCGTCTCTACTAAAAATACAAAAAAATTAGCCGGGCGTAGTGGCGGGTGCCTGTAGTCCCAGCTACTCGGGAGGCTGAGGCAGGAGAATGGCCTGAACCCGGGAGGCGGAGCTTGCAGTGAGCCGAGATCGTGCCACCGCACTCCAGCCTGGGCGACTGAGCAAGACTCCGTCTCAAAAAAAAAAAAAGAAAAAAAAAAAATCCAATTGAGTTATAATTTACAAAGAACAAGGTGCACAAAACCTAAGTGTATAGCTTAATGAATTTTACATGTCGATGTAACACCTTTCAGATTATGTGGAACATTACCAAGACTAAGCTTCCTTCATGTCCCTTCCCAGTCAATGCACCCCTAAAAACAGCCACTACTTTAACCCCAAGATCACAGATTAGTTTTGCCTTTTTTTTTTTTAAACCTTCATATAAACATGGAATCATATATTTAGGTGTTATTTTCTGCCTGGCTTCTTTCATTTACCATTACTCCACAACCCACTCGTTTTTAAGAAGTAAATTCATTGCTCATATTTAAAAGTAAGGATTTTTAAAAACAATGAGATTCCTAACTTCAAACAAACAACTTGGCAACACCAAGTCAATAAGACCAAATAAGATCAGCAGGAGCTAAAGTGTAACTGTCCCTTTAGATTAGGCAAGAACTTCCATTGTGACAAACTAGATATTGAATGATACTCCCAATGGAAATAACTGAAAAAGTTGCATAAAAGAGTAAAAACATCTTCTTTTTTAGATGGAGTTTCACTCTTGTTGCCCAGGCTGGAATGCAGTGGTGCGATCTCGGCTCACTGCAGCCTCTGTCTCCCAGGTTCAAGCGATTCTCCTGCCTCAGCCACCTGTGTAGCTGGGATTACAGGTGAGTGCCACTACACCCAGCTAACTTTTGTATTTTTGGTAGAGACAGGGTTTCACCATGTTGGCCATGTGGTCTCGAACACCTGAACTCAAATGATCCTCCCACCTCGGCCTCCCAAAGTGCTGGGATTACAGGTGTGAGTCACTGCGCATGGCCGTAAGAATATCTTTTTAAAGACACTGCTGGCTGGGTGCGGTGGCTCACATCTGTAATCCCAGCACTTTGGGAGGCAGAGGCGGGCAGATCATGAGGTCAGGAGTTCGACACCAGCCTGGGCCAACATAATGAAATCCCGTCTCTGCTAAAAATACAAAAATTAGCCAGGCATGGTGATGTGTGGCTGTAGTCCCAGCTACTCGGGAGGCTGAGACAGGAGAACCCAGGAGGCGGAGGTTGTGGTGAGCCAAGATCGTGCCATTGCACTCCAGCCTGGGGCAACAGAGCAAGACTGTCTCAAAACAAACAAACAAAACAAACAAACAAAAGACACTGCTGACCTAGCATGAAAAGAAAAGGTTCTGCAGCGGACAGAAATGAAATTTAAGTGGAAAGCTTGGAGGGAAGGCAAGTCAGTCCTGAAACCATCTTCTGCCAAACTTACGCCAAAGTAAAAACACAGTAACCTTAAGCTGCTGCTGCTTTTTTTTCCCCCAGTTGCTGGTAGTAACCTTAGGCTTCTGTTTGGACAACAATGTAGGCATAGGAGACATGAATAAGGCCTAGAGCCCTTACTTGAGGAGTCTAATGGGAGGCCTACATTAAGCTGGAATCCCAAAAGGCTATGTTCAGGGTATAGGGCGAAGACGATAAGAAACCCTGAGTGGTTTTAAACAAAGGCAATACCAGTAGATATGGGGCAAAAATAGCTTAAATCCGGGAAGAGGACTTGGTCTTTAAGGAGACATGCAGGTAAAAGGAAAGTGTTAAAGGTAACTCCCAGTGGTCTGGCTTGGGTAACTACAGACTGTGATACCATTCACTAAGATAGAAAAGATAGGTAGAGACTGTTTCAGTAGGCAAGAGAAGATCATAAATTTATTGCTTGACATGGAGTTTTAACTATGGGACAGTCAAGTAAAAAAGTTCCGAATGTTGGCGATAGAGATGTTTGAGAGATCAAAATTTGTGCTATCCATCATTACACACAAAGTACCTAGAAATAACTGAATACCAGTAGGATCTCTGATGATCTGACCAGTCTGTGCTGACCTTTGTTGTGCTGAATCTCTACTCCCTCAAATGGGGATGGCACCAGATTCAAGAGGCCAAATAAGAGATCCAGAGCTAGTCAATGAGATACGGGGTTTCACTGAGGGCATACATACAAGGGGGAGTCCAGTGGCAGCAGGCTGGACAGAAGAACTGCAACTGCTTGCAAAAAGCATGCCGTTTAAATAGCACTGTCACTTAGTACCCTTTTCCTAATGACCTCCACCTGACGACTTTCATTCAACCCAAAACTTGATACCTTGATCCTCTGTGTGGCTCATGTTCCACAGGATGGGACAGGGGCTCAGGTATTCCTCATAGACAAGAAAGAATCTCCAGGTTGGCTATTCCCAGATTCCCTAGCTCAGAACACACATTCAGGTGTGTATGCCACACAGGGTCATTCTCAGGATATGCTGAAGTTATTGCTATCAGGTATGTTTACCATACAATCTTTCAAATGAATTCAGAATTGAGCACCTAACTCAAATAACCTGAAAATCTTCAGATCATCTGTACCTCTGAATAAACTTTCCTCCTACGCATATGAAAAAGTACCATCAATGATGGATATATAAAAACATTGTTTCCTTTAGCTACCGATCCCATCAGTATTACTCATTGCTTGCACTTAAATCAGACCAGATTTTCCTAACTGCTGGCTAATGGTTAGCATTTCTTTTCCTGTGAAATATTGTAATATTTAGCTCAGAAGGGTTTTTACCATCTGTTTCACTAGAACATATTATTTCAGCTTCTGTCACTGGAAGGTCTTCAGCTGCACCCAAATTTTCTTGTTCCATTGAAAGGTTCAGCTCTTCATCTTGAATCTGATCAGTCACAGTGGGCAAGGGCTCTGGTTCAAGGTGCAGAATCAGATTCCCTTTCACCTCTTAAAAAAGAAAAATAGAGACATGTTTCCATTCCAAAACGATTAAAAATAACTGGATCACAAAAATGCAAAGGTCACAGTAATGTCTCAATCTAAACTATGGGGGGGCCTCCTTCAAATTGAGAACTCATTTCAAGATAAAAATTGCTTTATCATTACAAACATATTTTCCCACCAAAACGTTAAAACCACTACTGAAAGCCCTACTGAAAATATCTTACTCCTGTCTGCATTGTACATATCTTCAAAGGCAAATTCCAGTTCTCTCTGCCAGTCTTCTTTCAGTTCACTGCGTTTGTATGGAAGTTCAACTAGTTGTGGTGGCATTTGTGCTACAGTCTGTCTCCTACGTGCCAGGTCCTCTTGCTGTAGCTGTTTGAGTTCTTTCATTAGTTTCTCCTGATTCTTCAAGAATGAAGAGAATTAACAAAAACTGAGTCACAAACTTTGTATGGTAATATTAACAGTGTTGCAGGTAGGGGAAATGAGGATCAGGGTCTAAGCTTCTCTCCTCTCCGCTATTATTTGTTCAGCCAAAAGACAGACATTTACTCATTCAACAATTATTTGTTGAATACCAGATACCACATTAAGTGCTAGGGACACAATCTCAACCCTACCCTAGTTCCCTAGTAGTAAGACCAACAAACAAGTAGTATTATGTTATAAGTACTATGAAAAAGTGGTACTGGTTAGGCCATTAGCTGCAAAAAGTGTCTGCCAGCTACAGTTTTCCATTCTGAGGAAAGTCATGAAGTTAATTTCTATATAAGTTACCATGGCTCTCGTGATGTATTTTGTTCCAGTTCTCCATATACCTATCTGAGGTAAGCACCAAGACCCAGAGTTGACTGTGGCTTAACATAGAATATTTCTTGTTACCTCACATTCTTATGAATTTCTATTATTAAAGGAGATCTGAATGTATTTCTTTAAGCTTAAAGAGTATGGCTAATATGAAAGTTTAATCAGTGTTTTAGTGAGGTTATCTAATGGAATTTTGGTGATAGAAGGAAGGAGAACAAGGCAAGAATTCTCATTCCTTGCGATAAGGATTTAGCCAGACAAAAGTGGGTGAAAGAGAATGAGTCCATGTAAGAAAAAACTGTAGCAAAACAGTATGGAGACGAAGGCATGGGATATTCAGAAAATAGCGCACTGTTCACTATAGCTAGGGTATGTAAGGCAAGGATGATTAGGGAAAGAAGATAAAACTGGAGCAGGTAGAAGTCAAATATTAGTTAATACAGACACTAGAAGGAAATAAGGTCCCAGGCCACAATACAGTATGCAGCAAAAAGGTTCAGATAGGAAAAATGAAATCTTCTATTAGCAGTGAGATTGCATGGTTTTTAAACAACCTTCTTATATAAGGAACATTAAGCCTACTATAACATAGAGAAATCCTGCATTGAAAAAGTGGTAATGGGCCGGGCACAGTGCCTCATGCCTGTAATCCCAGCACTCTGGGAGGCCGAGGCAGGCAGATCACCTGAGGTCAGGAGTTTGATAACAGCCTGGCCAATATGGCGAAATCCCGTCTCTACTAAAAATACAAAAATTAGCCGGGCGTGATGGCACGTGCCTGAAATACCAGCTACTTGGGAGACTGGGGCGGGAGAATCGTTTTAACCTGTGAGGCAGAAGTTGCAGTGGGCCAAGATTGTGCCACTGAACTCCACTCTGGGCAACAGAGTGAGACTCTTTATTAAAAAATAAATAAAAATAAATTAAAAAGTGATAACATATATACATTACTTATTCTTTTCTAAAGTTTTAACTATTTTGTCTTTTGAGGATGCATTTTTTTTGCCATGCCCTGAAAAAGAATAAAATTATAAATGAACTTATTTCATTTATACTGATTCTAATTATCTAAAGTTATTTGAGTAAGTATACTATTTTAGCTCATTGCAAGCTAGCATTTTTTTTTTGGATTATTTATAACAATGACCCCTATCACTAACATTTACTGAGCTTATGAAATTCCAGGTACATTTCTAAAGGCTTTACTAAACTCATTTAATCCTCACAAAACAGATGATCAGGAGAGGTGTGGCAGGGAAGGTTAAAAAACAAAAAACAAAAAACAAAAAAAATCCACCCAGGCTTGGTGGCCTACACCTGTAATCCCAGCACTTTGGGAGGCCAAGGCAGGCAGATCGTTTGAGGTCAGGAGTTCCAGCCTGACCAACATGGTGAAACCTTATCTCTACTAAAAATACAAAAAAATTGGGCCGGGCACAGTGGCTCATGCCTGTAATCCCAGCAATTTGGGAGGCTGGGGCAGGCGGATCATGAGGTCAGGAGATAGAGACCATCCCTGGCTAAGATGGTGAAACTCCATCTCTACTAAAAATACAAAAATTAGTCAAGTGTGGTGGCGTGTGCCTGTAGTCCCAGCTACTCGGGAGGCCAAGGCAGGAGAATCGCTTGACCCCGGGAGGTGGAGGTTGCAGTGAGCCAAGATCATACCACCGCACTCCAGCCTGGGCGGCAGAGCAAGACTCTGTCTCAAAAAAAAAAAAATTAGCTGTGTGTGGTGTCGCGTGCCTGTAGTCCCAGCTACTCAGGAGGCTGAGGCGGGAGAATTGCTAGAATCTGGAAGGTGGAGGTTGCAGTGAGCCAAGATCCCGCCACTGCACTCCAGCCTGGGTGACAGAGTGAGACTCCATCTCAAAAAAAACACATGAAACAGAACTCAGAGAGTTTAACTAATCTGCCTGAGATCAAACAGCTGACTGGTGAAGGAGAGAGATAAATCCTGGCAGAATGACTGTGGAGCCCACTTGCTTTACTACTAAACACTACTGCTTTTATGGAAGAATCTGTTCAATTTATGACTGCTTTTTGTGTCTGTTTTACTATAGGTTTAAACCTTAGATGGGGAGAATTACTGATAACAATTCAGACATTCAGTTATTTTAATCATAATTCACTCCTAGTTTATAAAAGCTAAAAATTTAAGGGAGAAGCTCATGATTTAGTTCAAACTATAAAAATAAACTTTCGTAAGAAAATTTAATTTCCAATGCATTTTTAAGAAGTACTTAAAAACTTATTCCTAACATGGGTATTTAAAACATCCAAATGCATTAGTCAAATTCAGAAAATAAAATCAGACTTCTAATAAGATGAATCAGTTTTATGCAATCCTCCCAACTCAGCCTTCTTGGGAAATGAGGTGCCAGGCTACAATACAGTCCCAAACTGGGACTGACTGTATTGACTCTGTAGTCCCAGGTCACCATGCCTGGCTAATTTTTGAATTTTTGGTAAAGACAGGGTTTCGCCTTGTTGCCCAGCCTGGTCTTGAACTCCTAGGCTCAAGCGCTTTGGCCTCCCAAAATGTTGGGATGACAGGCATGAGCTACCTTGACTGGACTTGACAGTCACTTCTTAAATTTTTTTTGAGACAGGGTCTCACTCTGTGGCCCAGACTGGCATCCAGTGGTGTGGTGTGATCTCAGCTCAAAGCAATCTCCTTGTCCCGGGCTCAGGTGATCCTCCTCCCACCTTGGCCTCCGGAGTAGCTGGGACTACAGCCGCATACCACCACGCCTGGCTAATTTTTCTGTTTTAAGTAGAGACGGGGTTTCTCCATGTTGCCCAAGCTGGTCTTAAACTTCTGGGCCTACACGATCCGCCTGGCTTGACATCACATAGTGCTGAGATTACAGGCATAAGCTACCATGCGTGGCCTATGGTCACTTTTTAAAAGCTGCGGTAGCAAGGATCATGACTTTATTTTTGAAACAACATTCTACAAAACCAGAAAGTGCCTTGCTCAATGCATATTTAATGAACTGAATCCTCAAATTTATAGAGCACATATGCTACTTAAATAATTAAATTAGGAAAGTGATTTTTTTCCCAGGTTG
The DNA here is from genome assembly GCF_043159975.1 of Macaca nemestrina. Taxonomy (NCBI): domain Eukaryota; kingdom Metazoa; phylum Chordata; class Mammalia; order Primates; family Cercopithecidae; genus Macaca; species Macaca nemestrina. The sequence goes on along the minus strand of NC_092136.1, from coordinate 93,606,222 downwards.
TTTTTGGACATATTGAAATATTAAACTTTTAATAAATTCATTAGTAAAATTTTTAGAACAGCAATACACTGGGAGAATAGCTTAACCTAATCAGAACTTGAAATGGGAGGGCAAAGAAAGTTGGGAAACTTGAAATTATATCAATCAGAGACTATATTGAACACCCACCCTTCCCACCTTTCTTTGAGCTCATTCACTAATCAGTCCTGCAATGCTATTAGTAAGTCCATCAGTAATGGTCACGGGTAGAATTTAAGTCTTACTTGAGCCAAATGCATCTTCTTCATTGCTTGGAATCCCCGTACATGTGCCTTTTCAAACCGTTCCATTCTCTCTTGTGCTGCCTGTTTTTGTAGCTCTTCCAATCGTTTAGCTTCCTCTTCAGCAGCCAAATGAGCATCTGGCTAGCAGTCATTAAAAAATTTTAGGCAAAAGTTTTAAAGTGTGAGACAAGCAATAACTAAAAAACAAAACAACCTTGAAATCATGTTTTCTACATATATAAAATTAAATATAAGAAGAGTTATATTTTAAAATTCCCACAATTATCAACGGCATGTATCTATGAAAGTGATTGTTAGTATAAAGTTTTATGAGTTACTCATTTTAAACCAGATTAGGTTATACTCCTCCAAACATATTTCTCCATCACTTTGTAAGAAAAGAAATCTCTTGCTGGGCGTGGTGGCTCATGCCTGTGATTCCAGCACTTTGGGAGGCTGAAGTGGGCGGATCACCTGAGGTCAGACTGTCCAACACGGTGAAACTCTGTCTTTACTAAAAATAGAAAAATCAGCCAGGCATGGTGGTTGTGCACCTAAAATCCCAGCTACTCAGGAGGCTGAGGCAGGAGAATTGCTTGAGCTCGGGAGGCAGAGGTTGCAGTAAGCTAAGATTGTACCACTGCACTCCAGCCTGGGCGACAGGACAAGACTCCGTCTCAAATATAAAAAAAAAAGAAAACCTCAGGCCGGGCGCGGTGGCTCAAGCCTGTAATCCCAGCACTTTGGGAGGCCGAGACGGGTGGATCACGAGGTCAGGAGATCAAGACCATCCTGGCTAACACGGTGAAACCCCGTCTCTACTAAAAAATACAAAAAACTAGCCCGGCGAGGTGGCGGGCGCCTGTAGTCCCAGCTACTCGGGAGGCTGAGGCAGGAGAATGGCCTGAACCCGGGAGGCAGAGCTTGCAGTGAGCTGAGATCCGGCCACTGCACTCTAGCCTGGGCGACAGAGTGAGACTCTGTCTCAAAAAATAAAAAAATAAAAATAAAAAATAATAAAAAAAAGGAAACCTCATTAAAATGACAGTATTGAAAGGTAAATACCCATAAATCTCATTAACATAAATAACACAAAAAAGAGAAAGGGGCACAGAGTCTGGATTTACTTTTTTTTTTTTTTAAAGAGATGAGGTCTTGCTATGTTCACCAGGCTGGTCTCAAGCAATCCTCCCATCTCGGCCTCCAAAAGTGCTGAGATTACAGGAGAAAGCTACCACATCCAGCCTGGATTTACTTTTATTATCTGAATATTCACTTTCAAGTATAGGTAAATATTCTAAATGTAACCAGCAGTAAAAGTCTTTTTCTGTCTTTTGTATGTTGAAATTCTGCCAGCCAGTTGCAACAATTAATGACGACCAAGAAAGCTGTTAACTTCAAGTGTAAGATTATTAAAAATTCTCAAATGGTGAGATAAATAGGTAAAGAGATTGACGGTTAATAAATTAACAAGGAGTACACTGGCCAAACAAATTTATCAAAAATATATCCTCTTTGAGCCACTAAATATTCATGCAAAACTAAATAACATCAGGCAAGACAAAAAAAGTTAGATTAAATCAAAATTATAATCTCTAGAAGTATTTAGTATATCAATATGTATATTAAATAAAATAACCTCTGAGAACAATATTTCAATCCATTTCAGCCATGAGGTTTTCAAGAAAAAAGTTGTTTATGAATTCTTCACATCTCTTGAAGATAAATTAAAAGCAGTATGTCAATTTTGGTAAACCAAAATTTTAAAGAAAGGAAAAATTTCAAAATAGCATACAACATGAATGATAAATATCAGCTCAGATATAAAAAGTCATATAAAGGATATGAATAAAGGGTCAGAGAAAAAGTTAGGGACCACAAACAAATTTTGTTCTTATTGATCATACTTCAAAACAAGATTTGTAATACAGCTTTAGGAAGACAATCCCCTATAGATTTGTGTCAATGTAATTAAAAACATAACCATAAATCTGGTTGAAATAATGTTAGATTCTATTTTCAGTATTTGAAGATCAAAGATATATGAATGATAAATGCTATTAATAAATACATTTCTGTATTTTGCACATCAGATATTTGGACAGAAATCTTTTTAGATATAATAGAGCATGGAAAATCGATGATGAATTTAACTGATTCAGCTGCACTTTTCTGCAGACATTTCTGGGTCTCACCACAAACAATATAGTGAATCTGACTCAAGAAATATTTTCAGAATGCAAAATTCATTTGAAAAAAGTGCTATGTAACTGTCACTGACAAAGAATAGACATGATGAAGGCTATGAATAAGTAATGTAGGACTTTTAAGCATATGATGTTTTGTTTAGTTGTGTGTAGAGGTAGCGAATGTAACAAAACAAAATGTAGACAACTACTGGCTGTAAGTAGGACTACAGCAGGTCACTTTCATAATTCTTCTTCAGCCAAAGATATATATTATGACATACAAGAGATTTTGGAATTACTTTATCAGGATGTTAAAAACACACACACATAGGACAAGACTCCGTCTCAAACATAAAAAAAAAGGAAACCTCAGGCCGGGCGCGGTGGCTCAAGCCTGTAATCCCAGCACACACACACACAATAGCAGCTCTTATGTGCTAAAAAGTCTGACTGAACAAATGAAAGTTTGTTTGCAGAAAGCTGCTAAAGAAAAATACCCAAACATATATGCCAAGAGTGCAAATATTTTTTATATGATACCTGCTATAAAGATCATATCGTTCTCCTCCAGGGAAGATGCTAAAATTATTGTGCATGTGAGCTGAGTGCAGATGAAAATTGAGGTAATTTTATCTTGAAAGCCAAACACATTAATCATCACATTTTAAATCCAAGGTTTAAGGACAGATTTTTCCTAAGTGATGGAGTAAAGCAGCAAATAAAAGAAAATATTCGAATAAGAAGGGGTACAGTAATAAATCTATTTCTGGAAATATTCAGAAATCATATCTCCAAACTACACAAAGCTTTAGTTTGTGGGACCACTTTCATAAAACTGTTAGAAATAAAATTTGTTTGTGGTCCCTAACTTTTTTCTAACCCTTTATCATTGTAACTACTGATCTAATTTTTAAGTCCAAAATTGAAAAGGAGGTAGGTCTTCTAGTTACTATCAAAAAAGAAAGCTTATGGATATTAATTTAATACCAGCAGCACCCTATGCTGATGGAGTTAGGTAAAAAAATAATTCATCATCAATCTTAGTTAAAAGGTAACATCTTTTTAATATCACAAAAATGCAGTGAATAGTACAGCATTTAGCAACAAATTGAAGTTATTGTTCCTACATTATAATGTTGAAAATGAAATAATACTTTACAATTTTAAATAAATCTCAGATTTACTCTTGCATCTTAGAAGTTCATTCTGTGATATTAATTTTAGTTCTTAACTGAATATTGCTTTTAATACCTGCTATTAAGCAGTCAACCAAAATGTGTATTTGTTGCATTCTAAATGCCACAGGAATGCTATAAAATTTATTTTCCTAGTAGCCAAATATATTCAACATGAAAAAAATTAAAACCCCCATTGACACAGAGAAATAGCAATTATAATAACAATATATCATTTGTTACTCTTAAGACTGGCAATAAGTTTTAAAACACAATATTCCGTGCAGACAAAGGTTATGGTAAGGTGGCCATTCTCCTATGTTGTTGATGCTTTTAAAAAGCAATTTAATGATCTGTATCAAATGTTACACAGTTTGGAGCCAATACTTTCTCTTTTAGGAATTTATATATAATCAGAGATGTGGATAAAAATGTGCAAGATAATGATTACTTACAGAAGCAAAAAATAATGATTAAATAAATGGTACGATGAAATATTAAGTGGCTACTAAAAATCATGTTTTGAAAAGTGTGTATATGTTTATATTTAAATAAAAGTTATAATGACTTTATTAAAACATTAACCATATTCCACTTTGATGACAGAACTGGTGTTTTCCCAATAGTTTACACTTATGTGTATAGCTTCAAATTTTTCACAAATAGCATGTAATATTTTATGATTAAAAAAAGCTTTAAAATCTGTTATTTTAAAATATAACCATTTAAATAGCCAACTAGTTTCTTTAATTCATATTAAACCATCATATGCCTGACATAAAAATTCAAAGCATTTAAAAGGTTTTTGATTATTACCAATTGTACAAATTTTGAAATCTGGGAACACCATAATATAATTAAGATATAATTCAATTCAATGCACACAGAAATAATAAATCGAGGGCATGAAGAAACGATAAGTCAATCACCTGTTTTGTGTCTGTCTCTCTACTCACAAAAGTGTGAAGATGGTGGTAGGTAGAACTATTGGTTTTGACTGCAGAAATTCTTTTTACTTCAATGTTCTGGAAACAAGAACATAAAAAAATAGGTTAAAAGCATTAATTTTCACTTAAAGCTGAATCCAATGCAAAAAAAGTTATTTTGTATTTTATTGAGTTATCCGCATCCAAAACATGCTAAAATCTCCTCATAATGAAATCAAATTTTTAGTTAAATTACTTCAAATTTTAATAAAAGTACCAGACTCATCAGTATTTCAAATCATCTTCAAGGTGTCGCTAACTAATCAATGTGCTTTATTCATCTCAATTTTTAAGTTATTTATAGAGAAATTTCATCTTTAAATCTCCTGAATATAGAAGGGCTTATAGGCCATCAAGTGAAATGAAAATCATTTCATTATATTTATAAGAAAACAGCATGCCTCATTATGTCCTTTTCCATATCTAATCACAAAAATTCTACTGTAGTTCACACCAGTCTTATTTTCTCAATGTTTAATGATGTATTTTGAGTTTTGTTCCTGAAACACTTGCCAATGTATTTAAATTACACTTATTCCAGAACAAAACAACTCTCAGAAGAATGACAGTAAACTACCTTCCCCCTTCTCTTTCCTGTATTTTGTAGTAAAGGCAGATTCAACCCATCACAACCTATCACACACTGATGTTAATTAATTAACTGAACTGACAATATTAAGTGCCTACTATGTGTTAAACATTACACAAGGCATTGTGAACGACAATGAGAAATAAAATAAAAGAATGGCTGCTGGCTTCAAGGAGCTCACAGTAACAGTTCTAACAACTAGAAGTTCTAACAATTACACATAAGTTAAATAATAAACCATGCATTTTACAGATAACATGATGAAAACAATATCCAGAAAGAAATGCTAACACTTCTGCTGGATGTCTTCTGTATTATATCCTAGTAGTGAAAAGTTAGCAAAGTCCCTCAACTTTTCTGTCCCTCAGCTTCCTTAAGAAAAGTGGATTTATAGCTATTGCTATACCATATGATTATTGTGACAATTACTGTGAGAATCAATTAATGTATAAAAAGCATTTTTAATTTTTTTAAGGCCTGTTGACAAGGCCACAGTACAGAGGCATGACCATAGCTCACTGCAACTCCTGGGCTCAAGTGATCCTTATGCTTCAGCCTAACATAGCTAGGACTACAGGCATGTACCATCATGCCTGGCTAATTCAATGACATCATGAATGCAACACAGGTTGGGAGGGAGAAAAGTTTAAGTAAGAATAGGTTCAGAATTAACCAGTTTTAGCTATAACATATATGAATGTGGAATTATGAGGAGGACTCAAGTGAAAAGAAACAATATAAAAGACAAGAAGGGGCTGGGCGCGGTGGCTCACACCTGTAATCCCAGCACTTTGGGAGGCCGAGGCAGGTGGATCACTTGAGGTCAGGAGTTCGAGACCAGCCTAGCCAACATGGTAAAACTCCATTTCCTAGCCAACATGGTAAAACTAAAAATACAAAAATTAGCCAGGCATGGTAGCACACACCTGTAATCCCTGCTGCTAGGGAGGCTGAGGCAAGATAACTGCTTGAACCAGGGGTCAGAGGCTGCAATGATGCAAAATGAGCCAAAAGTGTGCCAAGTGTGCCACTGCACTCCAACCTGGGTGACAGAGCAAGACTCTGTCTCAAAACAAACAAACAAACAAAACAAAGAAGGGGGGATTAAGAAAATCCAAGTAAAAGTGAACAGGCTAATGTAAGCAGAATTATTTGAGTAGTTTTTAAGAACATTTTTCTTATCTGAGAAACTTTCTCTTATCTGAGAACTTATTTCTTACCTGAGTAGCTTTTAACAAGTTTTTAAGAACAGAGCCCAGTATTAGCGCTGTTAAAAAGCTGCGGCCAGGCGTTGTGGCTCACACCTGTAATCCCAGCACCTTGGGAGGCCAAGGTAGGCAGATCACTTGATGTCAGGAGTTTGAGACCAGCCTGGTCAACATGGAGAAACCGCTTTTCTACTAGAAATCAACAATTAGCCGGGTATGGTAGCACACACTTGTAATCCCAGCTACTTGGGAGGCTGAGGCAGGAGAATCACTTGAACCCAGGAGGCAAAGGTTGCAGTGAGCCGATCTTACACCACTGCACTCCAGCCTGGGTGACAGAGTACGACTCTGTCTCAAAAAATAAAAAATAAAAAAAAGCTGCACAGGTGATAAATGTACAGCCAAAGTTGAGAATTACCTAGACCAGTCAGAAGATAACTAATTGGCAAGTACCTGGAAATACATCCAGGTATGTACAACAGAGGACCTTATTCAGGGTCTTATCATTCAGGTAAAGAATTAAACTGACCACTAATGAAAACATTAACTAGCATATATATACACATATACATATATATATGAGACAGGGTCTTGCTATGTTTCCCAGGCTGGTCTTGAACTCCTGGGCTCAAGGAATCCGCCCACCTCAGCCTCCTAAGTAGCTGGGATTAAAGGCAGGTGCCACCACACCCAACTTTAACTAGTTAATATTAAAGTTCAGTAAGAAACTGGTCACAAAACAAAAATTCAGACATGGTAGTACACATTAGAATGCTTCACTCTACAAAGAATCTTAGTAGCTGTTAAATCAATGCCTTGAAAAAAATAAACCATAGGACTCTTGACAAGGAAGAACTCTGAAGAAAACAAGTCTCTAAAATTATGTAATTTGATATACAAATGTAATTCAGTTTACACATTTTAAAGCACCAGTACTTCCAGAGTAAAGGCAATTATGTATAGATTGAATTTGGAATCCTCCCAAAATTGGGATCACAATTTGAGATTTCGATTACTATGAATCCTTATTGATTATAACAGGATTTCCAATGAATTGCACCTAAGTTTTTAGTGAAATCAGTCCTTAGCCTGGCAGAATTAGGATGATCTGTTAATAATTTAATCATTCAATTTACTTCCCGTGTTCTATCTTCCAGCCTTAGTTTTGCTCCACACTAACTATTTCTAGCTTTATCTACCCAAGTACAGGACAAAACCAGCTTTCTACACTGCAGTAGCTGACACTGGCTCATGCAGCAATGGAAAACAAGAAAAAAAAATGCCAGGCACTGTGGCACATGCCTGTAGTCACAGCTACTCAGGAAGCAGAAGCAGGAGGACTGCTTTAGCTCAGGAGTTCAAGGCTGCAGTGAGCTATGATGGTGCTGGTGAAGAGTCACTGCACTCTAGCCTGGGAAACACAGTGAGATCCTGTCTCAAACAACAACAACAAAAAAGGTATAAGCAAGGGAAGAATAAAATAAAGCTCATTTTTCTCTTGCATCTGGTATAGATATATGAGAAGTCTTCATAGCATCTCAGGGTTTTCAATACAAACTTCGTTCTTTAACAGACCTATGAAAAGACTGTGGTTGTTTACATTTCTAGACTTTAGTACATAAGTAGTTAACTTCAACAGTTAGCAAGAACTCTGAAGAAGTATATTCATGGGAAGCTAAGTGTCGCAGTAAAAAGATCATGAGTTTTATAGAATTTGACGTTGACATAAACTCTGGTTCTCGCACTTACCTATTAAAGGACTTTGGTTACGTTACTTAAACTCTGACCTTCAATTTTCATCATTTGTTACATGGAAATATCTAACATGCAGGGCTAATGTGATTAAATTAGATACGAATAAAAAAACCTGACACAATTAAGTTCTTACGTACACAAGAAGTATCAATTCTCTTCACCATGTAAACAGCTCTCTCAAAAAATAATATTTTCTTAAATTAACTAAGGAAATACCTTGGTTTGAGAAGACTAAATAGTCTAGGTTTATTTCCTCAGGCTTCTCAGCATTTATATTTTTATCTGCTTGAAGAAACAGTGATACAGATGCATCTATATCCTGTGTATGTGACACAGTGTTCTTATATGGTGCATTTCCCTGGCCCCCAAATACCCCACAACCTAGTTTTTCCCAAACCACAATCCTGTCCCTCCCTTCTATGTGATAAATTCACAACCATCTCAAGACATTCAGAAACACTGCCTTATCCCAAATACCTTTATAGGCTTGGGTAATGGATTTTTCTAAAATAATGCCTTTTAGTGAAACAAGAATGCAGTCACCCAGATCTTATTTATAAGTACCATTTCTCCACTAAAAAGAATCAGGGGTCTTTGGAGATACCAGATACGGGACAGAGTAAATTAAGCCAAGGTCATTTGCTGAGCCACAGAGCAAGGAAATGCTCATGGAGTCACGGGGATGCAAGAAACAACTTCAAGACTCTCCTGCTGACCAAATTTCAGATATTACAAACATCAGTGAGAAGAAAAACAATAATGACTACAATCGAACTATGTAATATTGAGTAAAAAACCTCCACAAGTTAACAGTGATAGTCACAAAAGAGAAAGGAAAAAAAAAAAGCCCATTTACCACCAGTGGCATTGATTATTACACCAACTCTTCACTCTGAAAACTGGCAGAGGGAAAAATGAGGAATATGTCCTGTTTTCTTAAAAGGAACTAGGCTGGGTGCAGTGGCTCACACCTGTAATCCTAGCACTTTGGAAGGCCGAGGTGGGTGGATCATCTGAGGTCAGGAGTTCGAGACCAGCCTGGCCAACATGGTGAAACCTCGTCTCTACTAAAAACACAAAAAGTAGCTGGGCATGGTGGCTGGTGCCTATAATCCCAGCTACCTAGGAGGCTGAGGCAGGAGAATCGCTAGAACCCGGGAGGTGGAGGCTGCAGTGAGCCAAGACTGCACCACTGCATTCCAGCCTGGGTAACAGAGTAAGACTCTGTCTCAAAAGAAAAAAAGAACTAAATAGTTCATGCCTACTGATATAATTCATGCTTGTCAAAGCACTTACAGAGTTTTGTTTGCTTTTTATAAATTTTTGACTTTGGCTTGTTATAAATACTAAGAATTAGTACAAAGATAATCAAAAGGCATCATGGATAATGTATTGCCTGGCTTTTATCGTGTCACTTTGTACTGAGGGAGTGACTGAAATACGACTTTTACGTCTCAATTTTGTTGGATCAAATGTTACATGGTAGATAGCTCAACGTAAAAACGCAGGAAGTCTGACAAACTGAAAGGCCTAAGAAGTGAATATCTGCTACTTATGTTTATACAGAATATACTTGTATATACAACTATATTAGACATCCCTGTATTTGTGGGTTTACTTCTACTTAATTTTTCAGGTAAAAATAACTAGGTAATTTTGACAATCATCCAAATAGCCATTTCAATAACTGTAACAAGCTAATGTGGAGAACAAATATTTTGAAAATTTTCTGCTTTAATTACATTTTTTAAAACAAGCTTCAAATCACAAAAGCACACATTTTACTCCCATAAAAAATAGATCCCTCTTTGTAATTTATAACATTGTTTTCCTCTTTTCTTTTTAAAAATCACACCTGGATACTTTATAATCTTATGCATATTTATTAACTTAACTGAAACTTAATTTATCTGTAAAATATCGACCATTTAAAGTAAGCCAAACTCAGAGTGTGGGAAAGTCTTGAGGACAAATAGTCTAATAAATAGTCCCAATAAATAAATAAAGGGTATTTTTTCAAAAGGCAGAATTATTAAAAGTTTTTTCGAAACCAAAACCATTATAGTTTTCCAAACAACAAAATTTTTTTGATATCATTGAGGAAGGGTGAACAAATACTGGGTATTAAATAATATTGGAAACAATATTAGTATTATACTAAGAAAAAAGTCCTTATACATCAGAGATACACACTAAAGTATTTACAGGTGAAATGATATCTAGAATTATTTTAAAATACTCGATATATTCCTGTAAAAGTTTTTAATTGTACAAGAAGACTTGTACAATTAAGTTTAAGTGGTAGTCATTCTGACCTCCAGTGAATTATAACAGTAAAGAATCATGACCTAGTTCCTCTTAATACTCGAACTCACCTCAAAAAGAGTTGGAGGAGGAGGTGGCAGACTTGTAATTTTGGCTGATCTCTCTTTTTCCACAAGCAGTGCTTCCTTTCGAGCTTTTATATGCCTTAAGAAACAAGAGATGTCATCAATTAATCTACCAGTGATAATATTACAGTACAACTCTCTGGGTTAAAAATATACAAGTCATAGGCTCAAGAAATCCTCTAGTCTGATTCCACAGCCTCAGTAAGCTTTACATGTGTAAAGAGTCTGTACACATGTTAAGAAAATGTTTAGAAATTGAGAGAGGCCTATCTAAAGACAGAAAGCTCTATGGTGGGTACCAACCCAAGAAACTTACAATGTTCTTTAGAGTGAAAAAAAACCGAGAAATTTTGTTAAAAATGGCCATTGCTAACTAGTAACAGGGCCCTTAATTTTTCACTTTCCTTCACTCATATTTCCTGTGAATGGCCCTTTAATTTTTACAACATGCAAAAAATACTGATGACTTCCAGAGTCTACAACCTTTTTTAATGTTCTTAATCACATCAATTTTTATTTCATGTTTACATCAGAGACAGACATTGGTTAACATGCATTCTGAACTAGCCATACATTTCTTCAGAAACTTAGTAACTGCTGCTGAACTCAAACTACAACTAGAAAAGAAAGCTCATTAGTTATTATGTTCACCTAAGCAAATCACTCCCTCCCCAGCATTATTTTTAAATCAAGTTTAACAAATGCAATGAATATGCTACTGTGATGATGTTTAATATTTGCTTACACAGTATCCTATGTACCCTCTACTTTCAACCATGTTAGCTTCAGTTGAGATTATAGTAAAAATTATTACTTTACCAGGTTTTTTGTTTCATTAATATTTCTTTTTTATTTTTCTGTACTTTCAGGGCTTCTTTATGCCTCAAATCTGCTTTTCTTTTCCTTTCTGCTGCCTGCTGTGCCAGAGCATCCAAATCAGGTTCCTAAAAATATACATTACTTAAAATGTCATGTTAAACAAGAATAACAGAAATGTATCTCGTTTGATGTCAGAAGTGATTTATCAATTTTGTCATCTTCTGTCTACAAACTATAGCAGTGTTTCCCAGAGCATGATAACAGCACCAGTGATGATATGCCATATTAGGGGGGAAAAACACAAACATTTTAATGTAAAGTTAATGCAATCAATTAACCTATTATTACAAAAATATAAATAGGATATCGAACTACTTAGGACATGGTTAAAGTAAGTAATAAAAGAGTCCATCTAAATTAAAATGTCAAATATATAGTGATATAGGTAGTTTCCCAGTAAGGGCAAAAATTGTGGACATGGTATTCAAATGACAGAGGTTTGGGAAACACTGCACTAAGGCACGAAGTGAATGTGGCACACATAAAACCACAAAAATCTGAGTCAGAACTTAACGGCTATTACTAAAAACACAGGCTAAAACCAAGCACCATGAAACAGACTGCCACAATCTTTAAGATAGTTTCTTCCTCACTAGTTGTTATCAAAGATTTACTTTTTTTGTAATTAGCCTGTTTATTGTATGTGACTGATTCTGGGACTGTAGTATTTCCACATCATAAATCACAATAAATCAAAATAATGGGGCAGACTTACCATGAGTTTCTGAAAGTCATCAAAAAATGTTTGCTATTAGTAAATGAAATCCAAATGTATATACATTCAAACCACATGTTTAAGGGAAATATACTGAAATGAGAAATCTGAATTTGCCCCACCAAATCTCTCTAAAATGCCTGAGATGGACAACTTCTGATTCAGAAGATTATTATTTCCCCAGATAGAGGAGTACTGGAAGAGAATAATGCTAATTTAAACATCATAGGAAGACCAATTTTGTTTGACATGGATTTTACTTGAAATAACCCTTAGTAAGAAATGAGCCTATTATTCACAAATTCCATTAAATTTATAAAAAAGCTCAAGCTGCCCCAAAGAAATTCAATACATGAAAATGTTATCAGAAAAGCATTCAACAACTATAATTTACTTTTGACTAATATTACTGCCACAACTGGGTAGTCAAATAAGATCTCACATTTTCTTTGGCCTGTCGATGTCCCTCTCCCATACTTCTCAAACTTGCCAAATACAGTTTTTCCAAGTTCTGTATTTTCTGAGTTTGTGATTCTTCCCATTCTGCCCTTAGCTCCTCTGCCAAACGTGTAAATTGTTGATTTCTCCTCTGTTTTATGTCTTCTCTTATCTGTAAGGCGATATCTCTTTCTTGTTCTCGAACCTAAAGAATGTGTATTTAACAGGTTATATGAAAGGAAGTTCACTTAAACTTTTTTGAAAAGCTATTTGGAAACAGGAACTCAAATGAATTCTCTTAAGTCTGTCAACTCTCCTTGATACTCATCTTGTATTAGATAAGGACTATTTAAAGCAGAAAATCTGAGTGAATGTACAAAAAGTAAAAATCTCAAGACTATATCTAATGTCTCCTAACTGATAGCTTTTATTCAGCACCCACTCCCAAAAGGACGGCCATTATCACTCTAATAACCTATAAAAGCTAAAGTGATAAATATGATTCAACAAAATCTATAGCCCAGAGTATAGATAGAGCCAGGTGAGAACTCCATTTCTGTTGTACATCATCTCTGATTCTAGACAGAACGGTACCTGAAACATACTTCACCAAGACTTTAAAAACACTTCTAGAAAAGGGTTATCTACAATTTCCTGATAAATTTGTTTCAGCAGCTAATAATCTTTCCAATTAGTGTTCTTCAGTCATTTAAGCTTCCTGTTATCAATTAGACCATTTTTAAAAAAGATAAAGAGCAATTTTCAATATTTGAGTCAAATAATACCTATCTTCCAACTCTTCTACAATCTGGCTCAGCCTGTTTTTCAAGTGTTCCAAAACTAGTTAATACCGAAGAACCAGGGCTCTTGCATACCCAGACGAGGTTTTTAAATATAACATTTAGAACATTCTAATGTAAAAGAATACAAGTAATTTGAGGAAGAAAGGAATTTAAAACTTTATTCCAAATAAGTCATACCTGTAGCAATCTTAGTTTTCGTCTTCTTTCATAATCTTCCTTCAAAATGAAGGCTTCCTCATTAGGACTCAATCTCAGCTTGCGAGCATTCACAACTTTTCTTTTCATTTCTGTGTACTTCATGTATGACAACTCTGAATTTAAAAAGGAAAATGTCTACAAAAATAATGTAACATTAAAATAGGGCAGCAAAGATTAGAATTTTGTTGTTTTGTTTTTTTTTTGAGACAGTCTCGCTCTGTCACCCAGGTTGGAGTGCAGTGGTATGATCTCAGCTTACTGTAACCTCTGCCTCCCGCTTTCAAGCAATTCTCATGCCTCAGCCTCCAGGGTAGCTGGGATTACAGGTGCCCGCCACCATGCCTGGCTAATTTTTGTATTTTTAGTAGAGATGGGGTTTCACCATGTTGGCCAGGATGGCTCGAACTTCTGGCCTCCAGTGATCCACCTGCCTCGGCTTTCCAAAGTGCTGGGATTACAGGCATGAGCCACCATGTCTGGCGGGAATAATTTTTAAAATTCGTGTTAATATTTTTGATATTTAAAGGTTTATATACACGCAAGGAAAATTTGAGTAAATGAAGTCCAACTTATTTACAAACAGCAATTATAAATTCACACTTAGATCAGTGATACTCAGAAGGGTGGGAACGGGGAAATGAAGACTGAGTCAGAATTACTCAGGAAAGTTTTCTCCCGTCTATAGCAGATTGTCTACCTTGCGTATCTGGACCTGACTTATTGCTGGGTAGCATTTCCAGAGGTTACTGAGCTTAAATGTGAAAAAGCACAAAGACCTAAAAAGATGTTAGCATAGAATAAATGTTTTCAAAACTACAATTTGATACTTTAGAACTTCTATAACTTGTTCATAACTAGCAAAGTTGCTACAATTTCAAGGGTTCTTCGTTCCTAGACTCAGCTCCCAGTCTACTGTATATAACTTGATCACCAAGCGTCATTGTTGCCTCATGAAATCACATCAATCCCATGTTCTATATTCTACAGTAAACAATTCTTCAATAATTATAGTGATGCAAGTTTTACATGAATGACCTGCTCGGCGGTATCAAGTGTTTAGGTTTCCAGATCTATTATTCTTTTCCTTTTTTTTTTGAGATGGAGTCTCATTCTGTTGCCCAGATTGGAGTGCAATGATACGATCTCGGCTCACCACAACCTCTGTCTCCTGAGTTCAAGTGATTCTCCTGCCTCAGCCTCCTGAGTAGCTGGGATTACAGGCACGCGCCACCACACCCAACTAATTTTTGTATTTTTAGCAGAGACAGGATTTTACCATGTTGGCCAGGCTGGCCTCGAACTCCTGACCTAAAGTGATCCACCTGCCTCGGCCTCCCCAATTACTGGGATTATAGGTGTGAGCCACCACGCCCGGCCCAGATCTATTCTTCTGTTGCTACTGTTCACACCCGGTGTTCTCTCTCTCCTCCCTAGGTTATAACATGCTTCTTTTTGGGGGAACGAGACAGAAAGAAATGGAATAAATATGAGAATCTATAGTTCTATAATTTGAATACCCACCTCAGGTAATTCTGATATTAACTGGCTCCCATTACTGCCATTTCCAAAAAATTAGACACTTTACATCAGTACACGACCATTTTATCTGAGACAAGTCAACATTTCTCAGGTCTCCCTCACAACGACCAGGCAGGCAATCTGTTACTGAATATTTACATCTTTCTGAAGCTGGCTTAAGCCCTCCTTCTTCTACGAAGCTGTCCTCTGATAATTCCTGTTCCAATTTCCCACTCCTGATTTGCCCACCTCTAATACATTATTACCTGTACATTCAGATGTGGACAAATTTTATGGTGTCTTGGTATTATCTCCTGTAGTTTTTCACAAATTACAGTTTGCTCTTTCTAGTTAGATTCCTAACAACTGAAGGACAGTGGTTATGGGTTTTTTAATAAAAATTTTAATATTCAATTAAATTTAATAAATAACTACCAGGTAATATTTCACATACTATGGATGGACAATGTTTTCAACCAGGTGTAAACATAATGGGGCTAGGAGACTGTGGGGTTACCTAACAGGGACTAATACCTTTCCAGTGACTTCTCCATCAGAATGTAAGCTCATGAGGGCAGAATGGACTTATTCACCATTTTATGTCCATAGCCTAAAAACAGTGTCTTGCCCATAGGTAGTTATTTCAGTAAGTGTGTTGACTGAATGAATGACTCAATAAGTTAATTCATGTAAAGTGCTACAGAGCTATATGCAATCATCACTATCTTCAGTAAGACTCTAATGCCAAAAAGGAGGAACTGCTTGCATTAAAAAATCTTTTAATGCATCCTTCTCATCTAATATTCACACGGCTTTGGTAAAAGTAACTAAAGTACTGATTATATTTTTCACGCTATACATGAAGAAACAAGGTCTCTTGGGTTAAAGGACTTTCCCTGAGTGACAACATCTAGTGGCAGAGCCAAGGGAAGAATCTGGTTTCCTTATTCCAAATGGCTCCTAACTTTCCAACACACAAAAACGTGGAGTGGCGAAAATTTTATTTCAGCTGTGGTTGAGAGTGAGACTTTAAAAAACAGAAAAGAATTTAACAAAGAAGAAAAAGGAACAAGATTAATCCTCACAATGTATCTTTATTATTTTGTCTGAAGGTCTAAGAATTCACTCATATTTAAATAATTAAGACTAATTCCTAATGAATCTCATAGACATAATATCACTGAATTTTTAAAAAGCCAGACGCAAAAGAGTACAATAAAATTGATTTATATAAAGTTCAAAAACAAGCAGAACTAATCCATGAGAGGTAAAAATAAAGTTGCCTTACTGGAGGTTACTGACTCGGAGATGGCACAAAGAAGGTTGCTGGGGTACTGAAAATATTCTATATTTTGATCTGTATGATGGTTTACACAGGTGTATACGTATGTAAAAATTCCTCAAATGGTATACCCAGATGTGTGTTTTATTCTTATACTTTAATATACGAGGAAAAAACCCTAATATTTCAGATTTTGAATATTCATTACTTCATCTCAGAGGATTATCGAAAAACATACATACATTTTATTATTTTTAAGCTCCTAAAATGCGATAGAATAACTGTTTCCTCTTGTGTATAATTTTTAAATTTTTAAAACTTTTTATTT
Organism: Macaca nemestrina; assembly: GCF_043159975.1. Taxonomy (NCBI): domain Eukaryota; kingdom Metazoa; phylum Chordata; class Mammalia; order Primates; family Cercopithecidae; genus Macaca; species Macaca nemestrina. Next base: position 93,589,506 of record NC_092136.1, on the reverse strand, counting down.
GGAAATTTCAGGCTTAGAATTCTCATTTGCCCTTTCAAAATCTGAATAGTAACACTGGCACAATATTTTTTACAGTATTCAATTTTTGTCAGTTATCACATTAATGTCTGTTTTCTGGACCAGGAGCCAATCCAAGGATAACACATTGCATTTGTTGCTGTGGAACTGTGGGTCATCTAAAAAGCAGATGCTAAGATGGGAGTCAACCTGCAAATATTTTCAGACTTCAATGTAAGTCTGACACTGAACGGAGGGAAGTAACAATGGGTAGACCCCTCTTAGCCATGCACTATAAGAAAGGTTCAGCAAGACCTGTGGGAGATCCTCAGGAACAGGCCTGCCACTGTCAGTGGCTAGGAGCAGCCCATAGGAAGCACGGCCTCAGTGCAAATGGAGATTTCAGAATGCAGGGGATTAAGATATGTGAGTTACATTCTCATAATGCCAACGTTATTATGTCTCCCTTAATCTGGGACAGTTTCTCAGTTTGGTCTTCAAGACCTTGTCATTTTTGAAAATACTGGCCAAGTACTTTGTTGAATGTCCCTCCATTTAGATTTGTCTAATATTCTATGATTAAACTGAGGTTATGTATTTTTTGGCAAGAACACCACAGAACTGATTACGCACCTTTCTCAGTGCACTGCTATCAAGAGGTAAATGATGCTGAATTTTGGTCACTTGGTTAAGATGATGTCCACCAAGTTTCTCCTCTGTAGTTATTACTTTTCCTTTATAAGTATCTCATGAAGACAGAGTGGAGGCTACAGAAACACGCTTTTCATCATACTTTTGCCCAATGACTTTAGTGTCCACTGATGACTTGTCTGAAACAACTACTGTTGTGTTTACCAAATAGTATTATTTCCATTATTCCTTCTACAATTATCAATCGGAGTCCTGCTGTAAGGAAGTTTTCCCTGCTGCCCCATTTACTTGTTTATTAATTATTTATTCTTAGTAACACGGATTTTTAAATTCTACATTTTATTACTATCCAACATTGAAGATGATACTATTTATCTTGCAAGATGTCGTCCTGAGGATTAAATGGCTCCTGGTACATAGTAATCACAAAATTAACACTAAACTTGGAAGATCTGGGTTCAAGACCCAACACTGACACTCATTAGCAGGAAGATACTAGCCAAGTCATTTAAGTCGCTTTGTTCTCGTTTTCTTAAACTGTATAAAGGGAATAATAATATCTGCCCCAACAGGTTTGTTCCGACGTGATTTAGCGTGAAGTCTTCAAATACACTCTAAGTATTAAGGACTCAAAAGTTCACCATTGTTTTAAAAGCTGAGTTTGGGACACGATTGAATAACTGAGAGATTAATGTGGCAGACACCAAAAGAGAGCGCGCTCTCTGCATGAAACGATTCCAGGGAAGGCTCTTAACAACTACCAGGTGGCAGGCCATGGCCGCGGGTGATCTGGGGGAAGCGCCCCTCCCCCGGCACGGAAGCGCCGGGACAGGAGAGGCTGCGGGGAAGCTCGCGCGACCAGACCCTAGGAGAGCGCGCAAAGCCTCTCGCACTGAGCTGCCGGGTCTGGGCCGGACACTCCTTACAGCCGCCAGCCCGACCGCGGGCAGGGCCCACGGCCTGCGGAGCCTGAGAAACGCGGGCCGTACCTGCGTTCGCAACAAGGCGCCTTCCTGGGATCCCCTTCCTTCGGAGCACAATCCCAGCTCCTGGACCTCGGGGAGCCGCGCTCCTACGGGGCGACTGGGAAGCCGGCGCGTCCATCACTCACCTGAGAACCCGGAGCCTGGACACAGTAGCCGCAGCTCAGAGCAAGCCGACCTGGTAAGCTCCTGCCCATCAGCTGCCCAGCAGCCGTTTCTGCGCCTGCGGGAGAGCCATCGCCGAGCCGCCGTCACTTCCGTCATTCAAACCGCCCGCCAATGGCGGGACTAAACCGCGGGAATAGGCCCGGTCCCGCCTTCCTCGGGGGCAGCCTGGAAGGCCGCGCGGTGTTAAAACCCCGCGCCCCGCGCACGCGCACAGGCACGCGTCAGTCCCAGCCTGCGTAGGGGCCCATTATTTGTCACACCTGTTGGGCTTTGACGTTTTCCCCTCTGGGCCGCGCTCGGTGACTCGCGCCTGTAATCCCAGCACTTTGGGAGGCCGAGGCGGGGGGATCGCTTGAGCCCAAGAGTTCAAGACCAAGTCCTTTTAAAAACATGGTGAAGGCCGGGCGTGGTGGCCCACGCCTGTAGTCTCAGCACTTTGGGAGGCTGAGGCGGGCGGATCACAAGGTCAGGAGATCGAGACCATCCTGGCTAAGACGGTGAAACCCTGTCTCTGCTAAAAATGCAAAAAAAAAAAAAAATTAGCCGGGCGTGGTGGCAGGCGCCTGTAGTCCCAGCTACTCGGGAGGTTGAGGCAGGAGAATGGCGTGAACCCAGGAGGCGGAGGTTGTAGTGAGCCGAGATCGAGATCGCGCCACTGCATTCCAGCCTGGGCGACAGAGACTTCGTCTCAAAAAAACAAAAAAAACCATGGTGAAACCTCATCTTTACAAAAAATACAGCAACAACAAAAATTAGCCAGGCGTGGTGGTGGGCGCCTGTAATCCTAGCTACTGGGGAGGCTGAGGCAGGAGAATCGCTTGAACCCAGGAGGCGGAGGTTGCAGTGAGCCGAGATCTCGCCAGTACTGCACTCCAGCCTGGGCGACAGAGCCAAAGCCTGCCTTAAAAAGTGCAGAGCCATGAGGGTGACTTTTGTTTTAAGGCCCCATCATGAAGGTATCTTGGGATATGCATCCTTTTCTGTACTGACTACGGAATTCATTGGTACTATTATGTGCAGTTAATGTCTTATAGCTTTCATTTATGGCCTCCAGCTCATAACAACAATGAGCCTTTATGTTACCCTGTGCCTCCAGAGGTCCAACGCACGGAGAGCACCTCACGGATTTATCTGCTGTAAATAACCAATAATCAGGTGATGAGCACAGGTTAATATTTATTGAGTATCTGTTATGTGCGGAGTACATTATGTTAGGTGCAGGGGAGACAAGGGTGAATGGATTACGATGCCTGTACTAGATTTTGCAGTCTGGATCATGGGGGTTAAACATATCAGGAATCGAAGGATTAAAAATGGGGGATGGGGATGGGAAGTTGCTGACACGATCAGATTTGGCTGCACTGTGGAGAAAAGGTCAGAGGGAGTGAAGACAGAAGGCCGGATACTACTGCAGGAAGTGAAAGAGAATAGCAGTGAGAATGGAGAGAAGTGGGTAGATTGCATAGGAAGCCAGACATCAGGAATTGGTGGTTACCTGGTTATGGGAGGCAAAAGAGGAGAAAACAAGGGTGATGCCCAAGTCCCAGATACCTAGCACCTGGGTAGACAGTGATACCATCCTCCTGGAACACACAGGAAGAGAACCAGGAGGGAGAAGTAATGAGTTACACTTTGAATATTTTGAATTTGAGCTGTTTATGAGATATCTAGACAAAGGAGGCATTTCAGAAACTTAGGACACAAAATTAGCAGTACTTGACAAACAATTGCATGTGAGATTGAGAGAAATGGGAAAGTGAAGTTAATTTCATATGCCACTAGCTTGGGTAGCAGTGTTGATTCTTGATTGTAAAGGGAGAAATCAAAAATGGGAGTTAAGTGGGCAAGGTGATGAGCCAAGCTCTGTGTATATTGAACTTCATGTGCCTGTAGAACATCCAGTGATGTACTATAAGCAGATGAATACATTGGTAGATACCCCACAGAAAGAACTAGGCTAAGCATAAAGGGATTTCCTTGTTATATGAGTAATAACAAAAGCCAGTGGAATGGATGAGATCACTTAGGGAGAATTTGCAGAGTGAGAAGAGCAATGAGCAAAGAACCAAACTCCGAGGAACACCAAAACTTAAAGGGATGGAGTTGGAGGAAGGAACTGTCAAGTACGGGAAGAAATAATGTGATTCCATCTCAGATTTACAGATCAGGATACTGAGTTGCAGAGAGGTTCAGCAACTTGGCCAAGGGCACATTTAAGTCAAGGGTGAACCAGGACTAGAATTCACGTTTCCCTCCCAAATATTAGAGTTCTTCTCAGCGTCTCTCCCCGTTTCCTGTCACATTTATCTTGAAGAATAATTATATTCATTTTAAACATTTTTCAGCATCCTCCATATAGACACAGAGATACTCTTCCACACCCAATAAAACATGTGCATATTATTTCATGCCTTGGGCTAAGTTTAGGGCCTGGACATGGGTTCCTGCACATGCTGCCCCATGGCACTTAGGAGTTCTTATTGAAATGAGCTGTTTATAGGGCTCTCTATTGATTACATTCTAAGTTCCTTGAGAACGAGGAGTGCACTTTGTTCAGTTGCCTGGCATAAATGAACAAAGCTGAATAGATGAACAAATTATATGCTTTACTTCCTCAACCTGCATCCTGGGCAGAAATTCTACACTTGGAGATTTTGAATCGAGGCTTGTTCTGTTTTTAATAGAAGGCAGTGAGGAATCAAAGCCCTAGTGGGCTTAGAGTCAGAGCATCTGGCTTAGCATTACCACAGATACTTTGTAGCCATGGGACCTCGATCAATTGCTGCCAACCAAACCAACCTGGAATGTCCAACATGGGTCACTTACTATGGCTGGCAGTTGATATTGGCTGGCAGCTGAGAGCTCAGCTGGAACTCTTGACTGGAGTGTCCACTCATGTGGACATCTCTATGTAGATTGGACATCTCACTCCATGGTGGCTGGTTTGGAGAGGCAGCATCTTAAGAGTGACCGTTCGCAGAGAAAGAAAGTGGAAACTGCAAGTCCTTTAAACGGTGAGGCAGAGAATGAGTTGTAGTAAGTCGTACCACATTTTATGGGTTAAGTAACATGGAGCCAGCCCAGATTCAAGTGACAGGGAAATGAACTCTGTCTCTCAATGGAGGCAGTGACAAAGAATTTGTAGCCATCTTAATCCACCACTATTTCTTAGTAATATTTCCTCTCCCCTCTCTATAGGGTGGTTGTGAGACTCAAAAGGCATGAATCATATGAGGGCACTTTGTAAACTCTAGAGGGGTATACACATACTAGGTAGTTTAGCAGTTATTTTATTTTTTTTTCTGTCCAGCACCTTTCTCTCCTCCTCTGGTACAGACCCAGACCTCTAGGCCACAGGTAGGCATATGACACAGACTGGACAAATCGCAGTTCTTGTTTCCATTGCCATTGTGACCAAAGGAGGTTTGGGTGCATGACCTAATCGGGGCAATCAGAGTATTTCACAGGAATTGGCATTGGAGACAGCAGAGACAAATATTTTCCTCTCTGGGCTCATGTTAGGAGGGAAACCTGGAGCTTTCCCAGGTGGTCCCCCACAAGCTGGTCTGAGAGAATGAATGTGACAGCAAGGAGCGCAGAGAGAGAATTCGGATAGTGTTCAAGTCCCTGGATCTAGCCATCCCTGAGGTCAGTATGCCTGCCTATTCTGTAGCAAACTGGTAGCAGCCATTCAATCTTTTACTGAAGCTGCTTTGAATGAGAATTTCTATTTTTTTTTGCAAGTTAAGAAGGACTGTAGATTTTTATTTAAATTCTCATAGACAAACAAATTTGGATGTCTTGGGAGATAGTATAGAATAATGTTTAAGATCTTGGCTGAGCGCAGTGGCTCACACCTATAATCCCAGCACTTTGGAAGGCTGACGCAGGAAGATTGTTTGAGCCCAGGAGTTTGAGACCAACCTGGGAAACATAGGGAGACTCAATCTCTACAAACATATTTAAAAATTAGCCGGGTATGGTGGTATGCACCTGTAGTCCCAGCTATTTGGGAGACTGAGGTGGGAGGATAGCTTGAGCCGAGGAGGTCAAGGCGGCAGTGAGCTGTGATTGTGCCACTGCAGAAAGTAACGTTTGGGCAACTGAGTGAGACTCTGTCTGAAAAATAAAAATGTTACATAGAGTTCTTCCAAATGGATTTAAATTTCTGGCTAACTCTGTGACTTTGTGCTAGTTACTAGACTTCTTTAAAAGTCTGTTTCCTCATCTCTTAAAGAGATGAAGTAAAAGTACTCAGAAGGTTCTTGTGAGGTTTAAAGCTCTTAAAACAATGTCTGGCACAACATGTGCAATAAATGTTATCTTTTTTGGCTTTTATTTTAATACATTCATTTTAGAATACAAGAGAGGGAAAAAAACCCAAACTCTTAAATGTGTTGATTGGTGTTTTGAATTTGATTTTTTTTTTTTTTTTTTTTTTTTTTTTTGGTAGAGATGGGCTGTTGCTTTGTTGCCCACATTGGTTTCAACTCCTGAACTCAAGTGATCCTCCCACCTTGGCCTCCCAAAGTGCTGTGATGACAGGCATGAGCCACCACACCCGGCCTGGTTTGATTTTTAATTCAGATTTTTTTTGTAGAGTTTAGGCCTAGGAAGAGGTATGTATATTTAGTTTCTAGCATTGTTAACCTATTGAGAATGAACATCAATAACCAGTGATCAAGAGGGAGAATTGTCCTCAGCAGTAATGACATTAGTGTCACTGGTTTCTGTGTAATGCTGCCACTCTTCAAAATGCAACTGAAGCCATTTAGGATTGGAACAGTTTAAGATGTTTCTCTGGTGGCAAGGATTTCACTGTTTCATCTTTATCCACATCCAATATAAGTAAATGATATTTAAGTGGGGAGGAACCCTCAATAATTCTTATGTATAAAAGCCAGAAAACACGGGGATCTCTGCAAGAACAAAAGTAATCAAAGAACTTCCATCTGATCATCTGCTAACTGCTCCCTTTCTTCACAATATACACACCACAGGAGCTTAACAAGTGACAGTATCTCAGGAGAATAATTTAGAGCCACCACCAGGAGTGAGATTAAGAGTGCCAGGCAGGAGAGGAAGGATGGGCTGAGAAAAACTTTTAAAAGCTGTAAATATTTTTTAAAGGTATAGGGTAGGGGTTGAGCCAAGGAATTGAGCCACTTGCTTAAAGACAGTAAGAAACAAGGGAGATAATAGGGAAATTCACTGGTTCTGTTCTATCTTTTAAATCTTTCCCAGCACATTGCTAATATGCTGCATATCAAAAATACTAATACCTGTTAAGACATAAGTTTGTAGGGTTTGAGTTTCATGCTTAAAGAGAGAGAGAGAAGTCTAGATAAAAAGAAAAAAAAAAAAGGAAATCATACATAACCGAAAAAAGTACATAGCTATTGAGGAGGCTTGGGTAGGTTGGGGAAGAGTTTTGAAGATGTGTGTTTGAACATCTACTTGACCAACAGTTAACCTCCCAAGCTCAATCTCTATTTATAAAATAGGGATAAAAATACCAAACATTTATTAGGCACCATGTGTGCCAGAAATATTAATACCTACCCTATCTCAGAGTAGTTGTAAAGATTACATTTTAAAATTTTGCGTTGTAAAGATCAAATAGAAAATTTGTAAATATCTTACATAGAAACATATAAATAACTATAAACGATCCTCCTATGATTTGGCCACCAGTCCAGACTCAGGGCAGGTCACTGCCACGCCACCATTTCTTTGTTTCTGCCATTTCACTCACTTGAACTAATCCAGGTTACAGAGAACAAGAACATCAATCAGTTCTGTTTACTTAGCATTCTCTTTGTCCAAAATTATTTTCATTTACCCGTGAACATAACTGTAACCTACACCCTTGCTACCCAAAGGGTGGTCCAAGGACCAGCAGTGTTGGCATCACCTGGAGCTTGTTAGGAATGCAGACTCTGAGGCTTCTCCCCAAACCTGCTGAATCAGAATCTGTGTTTTAACTAGATGTGCAGGCAATTTGTATACACATTAAAGTTTGAGAAACACTGTTCTACACAAATCCCTCTATGAGGTAAATAAGCTCGATGCTGTACTAGACATTTTGGAATCAACAGGTGAATTGGTGATATTTCCTAATCACAAGCTTAGTTTTCTGACTGCATTATAACAGATCCCTCAGTATCAGTCTCCTAGGTACAGATCTTATCTCTTTGAGTTACTATGATGTATTGTTGTTCAAAGGAAATTTTGTCTCTTCAGCTTCCTCCCTTTCAGTATTATCTACACATCTGCTCCGGCCTCAGACACTCTGGGGGTGGTTCTCTTCAGTTGTCTCCTTGCATTTTTGCTTTTCCCTCCTCGGGCAGAGTATCTTATTTCCACCCCAAACATTCTCTCTCTCCTTTCTTAAAAATTGTAAAGACTTCCTTTAATAGTTTGCTATGGCTGCCATAACAAAGTCCTGCAAACTGAGTGACTTAAACACCAGGTATTAATTATCTCACAATTCTGGAGGCTAGAAGTATGAGATCAAAGTGTCTGTTGGCAGGACCATATTCCCTCTTAAGATATTAGGGAAGGGTCTGTTCTAAGCCTCCTGGCTTCTGGTAGTTCCTTGACTTGTAGATGTGTCATCCCAATATCTGGCTTCAGCTTCAGATGCTGTTCTCCGTGTGTGTGTGTGTGTGTGTGTGTGTGTATGTGTCCAAATTTCCCCTTTTTCTAAGGACACCAGTCATATTGAGTTTGGGGCCCACTCTACTCTAGTATAATCTCATCTTTAATTACATCTGCAGTGATCCTATTTCCAAACAAAGTCACATGCAGAGGTGCTGGGGCTTGAGATTTCAACATATGGTTTCCTGGGGAACACAGTTAACTCCTAACACTTCCTCCTGAAGCTAGTGCAAGGATTGTGAAGTACTTGAAACAACTCCATTTGTTCATATAACTCCCAACTCAGGATTTCGCAGTATAAAATCATAATATTTTGCATGGGCAAAGTAGGCGGGAATATTTGCTTCTTATTAGTGTGGAATTACTGTTGTGTGACTCCAAGTGTTGCCCACATCTTCCTAGCATGCCTGCTGTGCTGCTGGCTTATAATGTGAGCTTCTCTATGAAAGGATGATTCCTGAGAGCATCAAGCTAAGTATGCACTGATAAGTAGTGAGATAAAAATGCCCTTCCCTTCATTTCTGCAGATCTAAAACCTCCCAATCTTTCAAGGCTAATGTTGTCCTACGAATTTTAATGTCTACCATTTTATTGAGTCCTTAAGTAGCCTGGTATTACTTGGCTCAAGTGACAGAGCTGGGGTTTTTATCCAGACATTTCTAACAGTAAAGTCCATACCCTTCCCATTCCTTTCTGCTCATCCCACTGTATTTGACTCCACCCCAGTCACTCAATGTATTATTCCTTTTTTTTTGCACTGCTCTAAAGAAATACCCAAGATGCGGTAATTTATAAGGAAAAGAGGTTTAATTGATTCACAGTCTGCATGGCTGGGGAGGCCTCAGGAAACTTATAATCATGGTGGAAGGGGAAGCAGGCAAGTCTTACATGGGTGGCAGAAGAGGGAGAGAAGCACAAAGGAGGAACTTCCAAACATTTATAAAACCATCAGATCTCGTGATAACTCACTCACTATCACGAGCACAGCATGGGGAAAACCACCCCCATGATTCACTCACGTCCCTCCTTCGACACATGGGGATTGCAGGTCCTACCCTCAACATGTAGGGATTACAATTCGAGGTGAGATTTGGGTGGGGATGCAGAGCCAAAACATATCACTCAATAAATATTTACTGAGTTCTCGTGTGAATAATGCTTTATACTATATGTGTTTCTCTTCTAGCCAGCTGTGATCTGTCTATATCCTGAACTTTCTCTGCTAAACTTTAATCACACCTTCTACCTTGAAGGAAACCGCATCTCTATGGGGCTAGAACAATAGGTAGTCCTCAATAAATATCTGATGAACAAATGAAAGAATGTATGTACTCACAAATAATAGACTGTTTTTCAGATCCGTGTTCTGATTATTGTACTATGATCTAGCTGAAAAAATAATTCTGGGCTTTAATTCATTGGCTAATAGGGAGGCCTTTTCCCCTATATGTCTGATGTGATTAAACTTTGGCTATAAGAGTGTGCCTGGTATACCCTCTTTTACTTGACTTGTTCCTGTTGAGTGGCACCTGATGACCCAATTTTGAAGTCAGATCAGTTGCATATGGTCTTATCACCATTTCAGTCATGCACCACGCATTACAGAATCACCTTTTCTGGAGCTCCCGGAGTCCCCTCCAGCATGTTGCATCTCCCTCACACCATGTCTGTGGGTTCCACATTTGGGCTCATGTTGACCTTTCTCCATTAGATAAAGCCTTTATCCTACTTCCATTAGTTGAAATCTCATCTCCAGTAATACTTACCAAGTTTCAAGCTTCTATTCTGCCCCTACCTCTTCCCCCACTTTCTTTTTCTCTCCCCTCCCATCTTTGCTCCTAAGACTTCACTATTGGGATTTCGCTTTTGGGATTTCCCCCAAGCTCTCTGATAGGGATCTATGCATCCTGCACCTTGTCTCCTCAGCTTTATTCAAGAGCTAAGGACTTCACAATCTAATGTCATCAAGCCACCAGGCCCAGGTCAGTACCTTTTCAGTAAATGCCCCTCTTTCGCCTTCAACCCTAGTCACAGCACGCCATTCTCAGGAAGACCTAATGACAAACAAAACCATGAACATTTCGCTGACAGCAGAATTATCACCATCATGCCCATTCTACAGATGACAAAATTCATGCTCAGAAAGACTCTGAAAGGCTAAATAGCTTGCCTGTTATTACTCATCTTGTCAACCACAAGAGGAACATTCAATCCCTGGTCTTTTGACTCAAAAATCTAAGGGTGTTTTTGTCAGCACAAATGCATACTAACATGTTAAAAAAGAGTCACCTTTTGGGCTAGGAAGTTTTGTATTCCTTTCCTTCAAGAACAGTATGTTCCAGGCCAAGCACAGTGGCTCACATCTATAATCCCAGCACTTTGGGAGGCCAAGGCAGGCAGATCACTTGAGCTCAGGAGTTTGAGACCAGCCTGGGCAACACAGTGAAACCTTATCTCTACTAACAATAATAATAAAAAAAAAAATTAGCTGGGTGTGGTGGCGTGTGCCTGTGGTCCCAATTACTCAAGAGGATGAGACGGGAGAAGATCACTGGAGCCCGGGAGGTAGAGGCTGCAGTGAGCTGTGATCACACCACTGCACTCCAACTTTTTGAGACCCTGTCTCAAAAAAACAAAAAAAGTTATGTTCTAGTTTTATGACATCTTCCTCTGTTCTAAGGTATGACTCCTAGATAAACATTTATGATTTTTTAGGGAGCAGGGGAAGCATTTTTGCCACCTGTGCCTTCTGCTCCTCACCCCTGAGATAGCCACAGGCCCCCCTGACGACTCACCTTTATGGCTAGCCTCTCATGGCCTCTCCTGACCCTCATCTATTCTGTGTCTCATCCCTCAGGCTAGCTAGTTCAGGCTGAAGGATTCAGTTAGACTACTGTTCCTAGGCGCATGTTTGCATTTTAAGAAAGACATTCAAAGCCTTAACATAAGGAAGCAAGCAATGGGCCAGTTTAGGCACTGTCCTGCCTTTACATGGTAGTGACAAGGCCAGTAGTAGCAGATGCAGCGAATACCTCAGATGAATCCTTTATGGGTATTTTCTTGCAATTCCTGTTGGAAAAAAAGTGGCAGAAATTATAATGTCTGCCACTAGGGGGCGGATTAGCCAAATTTTGGAATATCTGTGGGCAAGTGAGAATTCTCAGAAATTTCTTTTCCTAGTCTCACAAATTCCCCTGCATCAGACGAGAGAAGACCAGCATCACCAGAAATAGGAAAAAGCAAAGGCAGCCGCATTGCTACTGGCAAGAGCAGGGTCCCCCATTGTCATCCTCTCGAAATGTGTTGTGCACGAGGGTAGCACACCCACGTAACAACAGCCTGGTATTCAGTACCTGTTACGTGCCAGGCACTGTGCTAGGCACTTTACCTACATTGTCTTCCTTGTAGGTAGGACAAGGAATAGCAGTTTCTGAGGCAGATTTTTCAAATCATTATTTTACAGGTAAAGGAACAGGCTTGCGAAGGTTAAATACATTGCTCGAAAGCAAGCAGCTAATACGTGGCAGAGCTGGGATTTGTATTGCTGTTTGTGGGGAGTGATAGATGGGTTAAGGAGGAAGTCTTGAAAGGGCTTGATATTAAGTCACCATTCAAAGCCTCTAACAGAGCTTCAGCGAGAGGCACTGCCTGTCTTAGGCAATGGCTCTAAGGAGAGAAAAGAGTTTTAAGCGTATTATGTGTGTCTATTGTAAAAAATAATATGGAATATCATAAAGAAGAAAGCTGAAACTATCTTCAAGTCTTATGTAGATAAAGCACTTTTAATCATTTTTAGTCAGGATTTGACTATGCTAGTTTTTGTTTTGTTTCGTTTTGCTTTTTATTGTGCATGCATTACCATGTAAATAAATATAGAATCTTCACTAGCAATTTTAATGATTGCATTTTGTTCTGTTGGACTTAGACCCCTTAAATTACTAACCCAGTACCTACTGATAAACTTTTTATTAATTTTCAGGTTTTTTACCACTATAAACAATTGTGTAATAAATTCTTTGTGTTTGCTTCTTTCCAAGGTATCTTCTCTTCTATTGATTGGATCCCATCCTGTCTCCCTTAATCAAACAGTTGTCCTTGCTTTTCCTTTGCCATTTTTTCTCTCTCTGCCATACTATTCCTTTAGCCAACAAATATGAGATAATCTCCCATCTCATTAAAACATCTTCTTTGGGCCAGGCATGGTGGCTCGTGCCTGTAATCCCCACACTTTTGGAGGCTGAGGCGAGCAGATCACTTGAGGCCAGGAATTTGAGAGCAGCCTGGCCAACATGGTGAAATCCCATCTCTACTAAAAAAAAGCCACAAAAATTAGCAGGGTGTGGTTGTGCATGCCTGTAATTCCAGCTACTTGGGAGGCTGAGGCAGGAGAATTGCTTGACTCCAGGAGGCGGAGATTGCAGTGAGCCGAGATTGCGCCACTGCACTCCAGCCTGGGTGACAGAAGGAGACTACATCTTTAAAAACAAACAAACCAACAAAAAAAACTTCTTTGATGTCACTCAACCTCCAACTCCAGCCCATTTTCTTGTTTCCTTAGACACCTGGAATGCTTGACCGAGTTGTTTATTCTTTCCAGCCTTGCATCATCTTTTCTTGCTTCTCCTAAACCTACTCCATCAGGTTTTGTCCACATTCCTTCACAACATAGTTCTTGCCAAGGTCACCATGACCTCCATGTTGTCAAGCCCTTGGTTTGTCCTCCAACTTCATCTCCCTTGATCTGTGAACAGCACTCGACACACTGATCATTACTTGTTGGAATTCGTTTGCCTTCCTGGTCACCACTCTCTAGGAGGCTCTCCTATTTTATTGGCCACTGCTCTTCAGTCCCTTTTGCCTGTTTCTCCTTATCTTCCTGACCTCCAAATCTTGGACTACCGTGGGGTTCCCACGGTAGTCTTTTCCTTGCCTACCTTTGTTCCTTAGGTGATCTCGTCTAGACTCAGGACTAAATCCCATCACTCTACTCCCATATATATATCTCTAGCCTAGACCTTTCCCTGAACTCCAGATTCATAACCCAACTGCTTGCCTAACATCTCTACTTACATGTCTAAGGCACATCTCAAACTTGACAAGTGGGAAGCCCTTGATTTTTCTAAGTCTACCTCACCCGAATTCTCTTCCTTGGGCTTCCCCATCTCATTAAATATACTACTAACCAGCTGCAAATCTCAGAATCATCCTTGATTCCTTTCTTTTACAACACACGTCTGTATGGTGAGGAAATCCTGATGGCTCTATCTTCAAAACATATCTAGAACTCAACCACTTTCAGCCACCTCCACTGTCCTCTCCCTCGTCATATCTTATCTCGATTATCATGGCTTCCCGAATGGCTTTTCTGCTTACCAAGAAGTCAGAGGGTCTTTACAAATTCAAGTCATCGCTCATCACTGCTCTGCTCAAGGCTCTCCGGTTCTGCCTGTCTCATTGAAAGTAAACTTCACGGTCTTACTATGGCTGACAATGCCCTGCATTATCTCAGAGGACTGTCCCTCAGCCCCATCCAACCTGCTTCAGTTTCCACCCTCCCTCACTCTGCTCCAGTCTCACTGGCCTCCTTGCTAATCCTTAGACACACCAACATGCTCCCATATCTGCACCTGTTGTTCCCTCACTTGGAATCATCTCCTCATGGGTATCTCTATGTCTTGTTTCCCTGGTTCCTTAAAGTCTCTTCTCAAATGTGTCCTTAACAAAGAGGCCTTTCCTAATCACCCTGTAGGAGCAGGACATTCCATTTTCTCTTGCCCTGACCATTCTCACCACCAACACTACCACCACTACCCACCCACCCACCCACACATACACCTCCCCACCACACACACACACACTTTTTGTCATTTGTCTCCCTTGACTATAATGAATGCTTCCTTGCTTATTTTGTTCTTGGCCCAGTAGAGAATATCCCTAACTCCTAATCTAATCTAAGAGCTCAACAAAAATCTCTTGGATGAAATAATGAATATTCATCTTCCAGTGTAGTTATCTTTTTAGGATAGGTTTTTAGGAGTGGGATTACTGACACCAAAGGTATGAATATTAAAGACATATTTGACATATTCGACCATCTATGTTCCCATCAACAGAGTACTATTGACCCAACTCAAAATATTTGCCTATCAGATTACTAAAGATGAAGAAGTATTGACAAAACCTATCCACTTTGTCAATACTTTTCATCTTTAGTAGTCTGATAGGCAAATATTTATATTTTAGGGTTATTTGAATGTTTTTCTGTATATATTTCATGACCATTTGTATATATCATTTGTGTGAATTCCTAGATTATATTCTTTGTCCACTTTTCTGTTGCAATTATTTCCTGTACTGACTTGTTCTTTCTGTGTTAAATCTTTGTTTAAATTGCCATTTTTTTCAGTTTAGCATTTGTCTTTTCATCTTATTTTTGGTATTTTTGCCAAAAAGAAGGTAAATTTTTAATGCAAATTTATTCATTTTTTCCCTTATAGTTTTTTATTTTTCCAATAAGAATATAGTTATGTGAATGAATAGTTGAATATTGAGCCTGCTCAGGCTTTCTTGGTAATGTTTATTAAGCATATTCTTTCCTTGGAGATAAGTGTCTTGATAAAGTTTTTTATCATGAGTCTAGGTAGAAGGAGGTGGTACAGCACTACCTGACCCATCAAATATACAGTCCCATGAATCTGGGGAGTAGGAATGCTATACCAAGGCAAAGTGACATGAAGCCAATTACTTGGGGAGTTCAGGGAAGGGTGAGCTGACACAGTTGTTATACATCTATATGTAAAGCAGGTGCCAGAGGGAGAATATTGTGTAGCTCCCGGAAACTGCACTCACAAGGTTCTTCTCCAAGGAGAGACACGTAAATGAAAACAACTACACAGGTTCTGGAGAAACAGAAAAGTTTACACTGACAGGCTTCTCAGGCAGTAGAACCATATATCCAACAGCAATTTCCCTTGTTTCCTCAGCAGTGTTGGCTGACATATATCACCAGTAAGTGGTGCTACATATAAGCACAGCTAAGGCAGCTGTCTCCCTCTCATCCCCCTGTGTATCAGGCACTAAAGATGTCCTCAGGTGCAGAAACAACACTTCCTGGTTCCAGTATAAATGGGGTGAGTTAGGGTAGCTCTTTTGTCCCACAGATGGGTTAAGGTGTACTGACATATTTATTCCTGGTAAATCTGGCTGCTGGTAGAGGCCCTGGGTGGCCTGAATCCCCAACCCTTACTCCTCAAAGTACTGTTTGTGGACTAGCAGCATGGACATCTTCTGGGAGTTTCAGAATCTGCATTGTCACAAATGTCCAGGTGATTTGCCAGGAATTCCAGAAGCTGTGCCCAAAACAATTGACTCTGGTTTTGAACAACACCATCCTTTAATTCCACTTCAATGTATTATCATTCTTTATTTCTTGATTGTGAGAACATTCGGAGAGCACTGATTATTATAATCAGACCTAGGAAGATGATCAAATAATGTGGTTGCTACTATTGTTTTTTAAATTGTTCTGTTGTCTGGAAAAGTATGGACACTATTTAGCACTTGATTTTGTGGGCTTTGTAGCCCTCTCTAATTGTTCACATGTAATATAAAGCTTGCCCCTTCTTGAGATTGTGAGATCTTAAAGAACAAGGACTGTTTTATCTTATAACCCTTCCTCATAATTTTTTAATACCATAAAGTGGTGTTTTGCAAACTTTGCTTAGGAATCACTGTGGGGAGAGTGTCTTGTTAAAATGCAGATTCTTATTCAATAGATATGAGATTTGGCATGTCAAGCAAGCTCTCAGGCGATGCTGATACTGATGGTCCACGGACCACACTTTGAGCAGCAAGGTTATAGGGTGTTCATTTTATTCTCACAATGTGTTTATGAGGAAGGTGACTTCGATATTATCCCCATTTTATAGATAAGGTACCTGAGATACAGGAAATTAAAGTCGTGCCCAAGATACCGTAGCTAGTAAGTGATGGAGTTGGATCTCCAATGGTGTTTGCCTCTTATAACCTATTCTTCCTTTGCACAGTAAAGGATGGAAGGTCAGTGGAGACTGGCCCTAGAATTGCTAGAGGCTCCAGAACAGCCTGGGGTCTAAGGCAAAAATTTGTTATCTCCTCTTTGGATGGCCATGACTCAGATAGTGTGTTTTAGACTGGCATTATGGTGAATAAGAGTTTTGTACCAGGGGGACATTTGGACACTCTCTCAGTGGCTGCAAAATAAGTTTTACCCGAGATACTTATTACTTTACATCTATCCATCCTGGATCACTTGTAGCACTTTAAAAACATAGATTCCTGGGCTCCACCGAGAAGATACCAAATCAGCATCTTCAGAGACAGGAGTTCAGGCATCTGCATTTTTTTCATTTAAAATTTTTTAAGAGACAGGGTCTTGCTATGTTGCCCAGGCTGGTCTTGAGCTTCTGGGTTTAAGTGATCCTCCCACCTCAGATGTGCCACCACACCTGACTTGGCATCTGCATTTTTCAAAGCACCACATATGATTCTAATGGATGATGAAGGTTTCATAAAAATCACTGCACACTCTCTGTAGAAGAGCCAATAATTATTAAAACTTACTGTAGGCCTGCTAATTGTTCCAAGTGTGGATAGAGGACCAGCAGCATTGGCTGTACTACGGAGCTTGCTACAAGAAGTGAGAATCTCAGGCCCCAACTCACATCCACTGCATCAGAACGTGCATTTTAATAAGATCCCCAGGTGATTTCTATGCACACAGAGTTTGGGAAGCACTGCTTTACATGCCTAATCTCGTTTCACTTTATCTTTCCAGCAAATTACAAGGTAAGTTTTCAGATGTGTGGGTGTTGAGGTCTAGGGAAGTTAAGTAATCTGCTAGTAAGAATTTAAACTTGGCTCCACCTGAGTCTAGAACCCATGTTCTTAACAAATATACCAGTGATTCTCACAATTTAGTATATAGAAGATTTACCTAGGGAGCTTATTAACAATATTGATTCCTGAGCTTTCTCCCTGAAATTCTGATCCAACCCATCTGAGGCAGAGCCAATTAATCAGCATTTTAACCCTTCCATCCCAGGAACTTTGAGGGAGGTGACCACAGAACACAATTTGCAAAGCACTGGCACTTTATTATATTTACTGGAAGTGCTTTTGGGGAGAGAACTACCCTATATTTTCAAAGCACTTCAAAATGAGAGCTTGACTGACAGTAATAAAGATTTTTTTTTTTTTTTTTTTTTTTTACCAAGTTCTGGATTGAGATCCCCTGTGTACCTCCAGATCTAATCCCAAGCTTTGGGAGAAAGCATGAAGGAGGCCGGGTAAGGTAAAGACCCAGATCTGTTCGAGAATAAACCCAAAGGCTTCTTTTTCACACTTTCCAAAACTTAACACAGGCAGGGACGTTGGTTACCTTTTAAAATTTTTATTAGATTTCATGTATAATTTAAATCACTGGGTGGCTGTAACTCCTGCTAATAAAGTGTGTACATCCTGAACACAATAAAAATCAGCCAGTACAGCAGAATGGGTCTGTTCAGTGCTGAACCCCTCAGGGCATGACGAAGTTAAAAAGGGATGAACGATAACTAGCCACAGAGGTGCAGGATTTCTCCTCTTGAATTTTATTTCGACAAAATACATTTTTAAAACATGTTTTGTTTGACATAAGACTCCTCTTCTGAAGACCTCAGGGTGCTCTGTATATACACACATACACGCATGCATGCACACACACACGCACATTCCCATTGCCTTCATCTGATGCTCACCATGAGGATGTACAAACAGGAAGAGAACTAAAGTGAAAGAAGTAGAATGAAGGCCGGGTGCGGTGGCTCACGCCTGTAATCCCAGCACTTTGGGAGGCCGCGGTGGTCAGGAGTCAAGACCAGCCTGGCAAACATGGTGAAATCACATCTGTCCTGAAAATACAAAAATTAGCCAAGCACTGTGGCACATGCCTGTAATTCCAGCTACTTGGGGGGCTGAAGCATGGGAATCATTTGAACCCGGGAGGCGAAGGTTGCAGTGAGCCAGGGTCACGCCACTGCACTCTAGCCTGGAGGAAACAGAGTGAGACTCTGTCTCCAAAAACAACAACAACAACAACAACAACAAAAAGTGGAAAAGATCAGTAGTGGTAAATTACTTGCTAAGACTCTCCATTTTGAGTCCACCCAGTCGTTGTTGTTTTATATATATAACATTTGTTACACTCTAGGCCATTTGGTAGCTATTTAAGTGGCAAATGGGAGTATATCACAATCTCCACCCTAAAGATACCATGCTCATCCTGTAGCAGTAGGGTAGGCACGGGAGGAAAAACACACATGTACACAATTTTAACACGTTAGCTTAATGGGGGCAATGCCTCCTGAAAATAGATCTCCCTGGAATTTATCTGTTATCAATAAGGAGGAAATCTGGGCTTGGAAAATGTGATACAGTGAGCAGCCAGCAATTCTGGAATGCCTACTTACTCTGTGCCAGACACGCTCCACAGCAACTGGCAGTCTCTGAGTAGTTATCCCAGACTTGCAGATGAGGAGGGGAAGCCCAAAGAGAGTTAAAAACACGCCCATGGTTACAATGGGGGAATGTGGCATAGTTAAACCTATGTCGTCAGACTCCAGAGCAGCGTTCTTCCGATCTTGCAATCTTATTTCCATTGTTGAGAAGGTGATAAAGAGAAGAAATGAAATCCACACATGAAGAAAATTTGACATAGAAAAATAACACCTCTAATGATTATGGCTGGGTTTTTGGAAATTCAATTTTGTAGTATTGGATTGAGGTTGGTAATTTACTAAATGAGTAGAAGGATGGCCTGGGTAAGGCCGGGTGGTTGATTTCCTTTTATAAGGTCTAAAACAGATCCATGTCATGAGAGTCCACCCCAGCCTTCCCATATGATAATGCTTAGTTTACTCAAAAGTGACCTCAGTATCAAGTAGGATTATAGATTCTGAGATGATATTTTGTTAAAGGTTTTAACTCAGAAAGATGAAATCAAGGGTCTCAGAATATGACATACCACTACCTAGGTGCTGAAATCATCAAAAATCACAATGCTTTTCCCTGGGCCTATCTTTCCTCTCTGAAGATGAAGGTGTGTTAGGGCTGGAGTCAAACCTGGCAGCCTGTCTGTTTGAACTTGCTGTATGTGTTGGGAATTCAAGGATGTGTGAATCAGTTATGCTATAGTAACAAATGAGACTCCCAAATCTCAATGTTTATAACAACAAAGGTTTATTTCTCACTCCTGTTTCCAGCATGACCCAGCTGCAACTGTGTTCCACATCTCTGTTCTGAGCCCAGGCTGATGGGCCAGTCTCTTCCTGAAGCATTCCCTGTCGTTGAGACCTGGGGAAAAGAGATGGCAAACCATGCTCTGGTTCCTAGTGGCACTTCTCACTTTTCATTGGCCATGTCAGCCTTAGCTACTCTGGAGTTCTGCAGGGAAGGCTTCTATAATCCTCACAGAAAGAACAATCAAAATATTCAGTGGCAAGTAAATCCAACCTACTGCAGTGAGTCAAGGGTTTTGAGGAACACATTTGGGATCTAAATTCAGGGGTCAAGTACAATGCGTGAGAGCAGGGCCATAAATGAAAGGGAAGACCAGTAAGGCTACAGTCCACCAGAACTGAGGAGCACAGGGATTCAGAGCAAGGGTGGGATCCAGTGGGACTGCATGGACACCCTGGGCAGTTTTGTTCCATGATCGGTGCTAGCTGGGACATGGATGAGCTGGCTGGCTTAAAGATTCACAAATGTGCAGACTTTGGGAACACAACTTGTTAGGGTCCATCTGAGTAGTGTGAACTGTCCATCTGGTGTTTGCTGACCCTCATTGCCTTGTTTTCTGCTCTCCACACTGATCACCATGGGGAAACTGAGGCAGCATATTATACCAGTGAGGGTTCTAGAACATTTCCCCTTAAGATAATCATTTCTGGGCATCGAGTACTTCTTTCTTAAAATAGGTAACTTATATTGGACGAAAGCATTCCAACCCACTTTAAAGAACTTTTGATTTAAAAAATAGCACAATTAGGAGAGCCTTGCGGATAGCTACTTGTCTGGGATAAATGATGATATATGAGGAGAAATAATCAAGAATATTAAATTAGCTTTGTTTTTCTATTACTTGGAGCAATATCAAGCTAAACTCTGCTACCTAGAGGAAAAGACAAAGAATCAGTGCAAACAGGAACTTGGATTAGGCAAAGGAGCACAGGATCCAGTTCTTCCCCTTTTAGACCTCGAGAAAAAGTATAAGTGAGTTTGGTTCAGCAGTTTTTACTGCTCCTTTATTTAGTGTTCATCTCATGAGTTTGGAAACTGTGCCTCCCCTGCCTTCTTGCATTCCACTCAATACACTACCCAGATTTGCCTCTCAAATCCTGTCTCAGTGTCCCAAATCTCTTTTTCCCACTATTGAAATTACTGTTTAATTTCCTTGTTTAAGAGCACTACCTGAGGAATCTGTGAATAGACTAACTCAGAATAAATGACTGGTAACCAGTCAATATGTTACTCTTCCTAGGAAAATCTGCATTTAAAATCTTCCCAAAGACAATGCTTCAACTAAGCAAATACTGCCGTAATGGTGGAACATGCAACAATGCAGCTTGCTAATAGGGGACCTGTTTTGTTAGGGGCCCTTCCCTGGTTTATTTCTAGTCTCTTCTAAATAACCTGCATTTATGAGCACCCAACTTGACAAACAATTCAAGCAGCCCAGCTGCTGGTGGCTTCTGCATAGTACTGTACCACTTTACTTTTTCTTTTTCTTTCTTTCTTTCTCTTTCTTTTTTTTTTTTTTTGAGACAGAGTCTTGCTCTATCCGCCAGGCTGGAGTGCAGTGGCATAATCTCAGCTCCCTGCAACCTCTGCCTCCTGAGTTCAAGCTATTCTTATGCCTCAGCCTCCTGAGTAGCTGGGATTACAGTAGCCTGCCACCACACCCGGCTAATTTTTGTATTTTAGTAGAGGTGGGGTTTTGCCATGTTGACCAGGCTAGTCTTGAACTTCTGATCTGCCTGCTTCAGGCTTCCAAAGTGCTGGGATTATAGGTGTGGGGCCCGCACCTGGCCCCTGTACCACTTTTCAGCAAGATAGTTGTGAATCTGGTTCTCAGGTGTCTATGCCTGCACGGTCAGGTAAAAACTAGTCATTGTAACACTAGTTATAATTATCATCAGCCTTCATGATTTCCCAAGCACTTTCACATGGATTAACCTAGTTAATATTCAAAAATCCTATGATGGAGGCAGTGCAGGTTTATTATCCCCGATTTTATGGATGTGGAAACTGACGGAGGGATTAAGTCACTTACCTAATTGACTTCTCTATACCCAGTCCAGTGATCTTTCTTCATGTAGTGCTGCTCCTTCAGCCTCTGGCATGGCCTGGACTGCTGGTGCTTAGAGTTTGGATCAGGTGGACGAAAGTGCAAGATGGCAGGGCCACATCATCTGTCAAAGCCACTGATGTTTGGTATACCTAGGACATGGCCACAGTGTTTTACCACAGGCCATCACCTGGTGGGGGAAGGTTCCTATATTATATTGGTATTCTGCATCTGTATGGGTATTGATTTATTTCTCAAAGGGCTCTGTCTGCCTTCTATCCAATTATGTTACTAATCTTCATCCCAGTCCTTTGAGGATTTTTATCCCAGTGCTACAGAGGTGCCGGTTTCCAGGGTTACCAGAAATCCATAGATTAAAGCCTTTCTCCAGCTTTCTTGTCAAGGTCCTTATCAATATAATTTTTTTTGATTATCTTCATTTTTTGGATGGTGTGTCTCTTACACCTTTTCTCTTTTACTTCTATTTGCAGTTAATCTGTTAAGAATAATCCCCGAGAAGCTGCTTTGTGTAGAAGATGTAAAATAAATTATAGACACTGTGTCCTCAATGATTGTCTAAACAAAACTCAAGCAACCCTACATCAGGGCCAATGTTGTGAGGTGGAAAGTGCTCTGCTCTTGAAACTAGCAGGTCTGGGGCCTGTGGGATCCATCTCAGCTTGTCAGGAACTAACTGTATGGTCCTGACCTAGACCCATAATGGCTCATGGCTGAGTCTGTTTTAATAACTGCCATATTGGTTTGGGAGGCTTTGATGAGATGATTCTGTCAAACAGGGCTTCTCAAATTTTAATGGGCTTTGGAATCACCTCTGAGAAATCCAGGTTAAAATTCAGATTCTAGGCTGGCTTATGCCTATAATGGGCTTTGGAATCACTTCTGAGAAAACCAGGTTAAAATTCAGATTCTAGGCTGTGGCTTATGCCTGTAATCTCAGCACTTTGGGAGGCCAAGGCGGGTGGATCACTTGAAATCAGGGGTTCCAGACCTCCCTGGCCAACATGGCGAAACACTGTCTCTACTAAAAATACAGAAATAATTAGCAGGGTGTGGTGGTGCATGCCTGTAATCCCAGCTACTTGAGAGGCTGAGGCATGAGAATTGCTTGAAGCTACGAGGTGGAGGTTGCAGTGAGCCGAGATCATGGCATTGAACTCTAGCCTGGGCAACAGAGTGAGATTCCATCTCAAGGAAAAAAAAAAAAAGCAAGAAAAAAATGAAAAAAAAAATGCAGATTCTAAATCAGCAAGTCTGAGGTGGGGCCTGAGATTCTGATTTCTCCTGGGTTCCCAAATGATGTGACCAAGGTTGAGAACCACTGTCTTGGAATGGCTACAGCCCGCAATGAGGGTCTGAAAACTGAGCGGGTGGGGGGGGGGGCGTGAAACCATAGCAGCTTTTAGAAAACTTCCCCAATTCATCTTCCTTGATTTTTAAGACCTGCCACAAAGTAGGGTTTAAATGCAACATTTATTTTTTTTCTCCTTATTACGGAAATAATGAGTGGTATTTGTAGACACAAGGCTAACTCACATCTCAATACTTTTCTTGGCTGACATTCACACTGATTTACAGTGCCAGAGGCTAAAGGTTTGAAAATACCCCAACATCTTACTGCACAGGTAGCTAAATTAAACCTGATACGCAGGACCTGCGTGATTAGAATGATGTACTATTCTAGTCTACCTCAAAAACCTGTCAGTGGGGGAGTATTGGAGGATCAGGAGGAAGCCAAATTTGGGAAGTGGAAACTGTATTGCAAAAATACAGTCTCAGCAACTAATGACCCATCAGATAAATTATTTGGGACGATAAGAAAGTTTCTGTTTCAATTTGCCTTGAAGTTCAATGGATTCTTGACCCAGAGAAAAACCTTCTCTTTTGCCATTTGGAGAAAGTGGTCAAAGTCTTGTGACAGTTAACAAGTCCTTATGTATTCCCATATCCAAGCCCTCCTTCCTAGCCCCAGGTACTGGACAATCTCAAAAGGATTGTAGACTAGTCATGCAGCTAACCCAAGACATCATCATCTCCAGAATGATATGAGCTAAAATTGTGCAGTGCTTTGTGGTTTAAAAAGCACTTTCACTTACATTATCTCATTTCATCCTTATGACTATTCTTTAAGCCAAACACTATTATCTCCATTTTCAATTCTGGAGAATTTATGTGATGTGTCTAAGGTCATACGGTCAGTGGCAGAGCTGGAGACAAACCCATTTTTTGACCACTTATTTATTGTTTTTTTTCCGCAATAGTATGTGTATCCTTGTTCTAGAATACTATTTTTTCAATCTGGACTCACATTAGAAGCTTTTAAAAATACTGATGCCTGCCCTATTTTAGGTCAATTAAATTAAATCAGAATCGTTGGGGCAGAGCCAATATCCATCTGCATTGTTTCTTTTCCTTTTCCTTTCTTTTTTCTTTTCTTTCTTTTTTATTTTATTTTTTTTAACTCTGAGAGTGATTCTGATGTGTATCCAGAGGTGAGAAATCACTACTCTGGAAGAAGTTTTAGGGAACTTTTTTTTTTCTTTAAAAATAAAGTATCTGTTTATAGAGCCAGATATTGACATGATACTTGGTTTTTTTGTGTGAGTAATTTCTGGCACCTAGCTCAAATGTCTGACAGACTGGGGTAAAGGAACCAAAATTAGTGAGCCTCTGCTATGAGAAAGGTGCCCTACTGATCATTTTACTGCTCTGTAATGCAGTGTAATTAGTATTAGTGTCACCGCCTTGTTTGTGCCATTTGTAAATATCAGGCTGAGATTTGAACCCACATCTGCTGATGCCAATGCCCAGATATTTTCCACTGTGCCAGTGGTTCTAAACCTTGGCTGACAGTCTGGTTGCCTGGGCTGGAGTAAGGCCCAGGCATTGATGTGTTTCAAAAGCCTCCCCAGTAATCCTAAGGTATAGTGAAGGTTGAGGGTCACTGTCTTGCACTGTTTTACCTTTGCAAAGTGCTTCGAATACACTTGTTGAGCTTGAAGGGTACGGGGCAAGGGCTTCCTTAGCCATGTAGACATATATATACATGTACACACATCAACCTACACACATCTCTCTCCATCCCTCCACCCCAAGTTAGAGAGAACAAAGACTTTCATTCCACAAGAACACATTTTAGAACAGAAAATTCAATCAGGTGAATTCACATGTCAAGCTTTTCCTGAAAGCAGAGAGAGGGGAATAACTTTCTTCTGTGGTCCTGGGGTTTCTGAAGGGTGGCTCAGCCTCGGGACGTGGCACAGAGTGGGTAGGGGAAGATGCAGAACATTGAATTGGGCCACAAACACAAACGCGGACATCTTTCCAGTTCCACCCCAAGCCAGTCTGCACTAGGAACCAGCCACATCTCGGCAAGACGATGTGATAATTTAGACCAAACAGTGTAGAGAATGGCCTTGTGACTGGGAGATCATTAAGAAGTTTAGGAAATGCCTTATTAACTCCCTGGGAGTTATGCATTAGTATAACTCTGGGAGAATGCATTAGTATTTTGAGGGAAATAGAACAGATTTCCCATTGGATTGGGTCCTGGCTCCACTAATCTTCAGTAGGTCCCATGTGCATGTTCAAAACTGTCTGGGGCAGTAGACATGCGGACACATTTCAGGTTCAGGTGAAGCAATTCTTAGACACTGTCTCTGCTCCAAAAGCCATATCCAAGTCATCATTGTTATTCAAGATTCCAATTAAGTGCTTCAGAATTGAGAGAGAGAGAGAGAGAGATGCTTGCACCTTCTTTTCCATTAGTATTCCTGCTGTGTTTGAAGAAAACACCATATAATTTTTACATGAATGTTTGAAATTTGTCCAAATGAAAAATTATTAGTCTGTTTCATTCACTGGATTGCTCTGAACCTTAGTTGAACCTAAGACTCCAACTTCAAAATGCCAGACTAATCTCTGAAGGTCACAGTTCAATGACATCAACCTTAAGAAAGGAATCCTTACAATCTAGATTAGGTTGGATCTGAATTATTATTATTATTATTATTATTATTTTTGCCAAAGATTATGTGCTGCCTAAATAGAAGGAGACTTGGTACTTTAATTAAAAAATTTGGGTCTCCTAAGTCAACATTTCAGAAAGGGCCCCCTAATCTCTGTTAATAACTGAATTCAATTCAAGAAGTATTAACTGAAAGAATATTTAATTGGTAGATTGAAAATGGAGTGAAACATAGGCCTATTCATTTGTTCACTAAGCATTAATCATGCTGTCACTATGTGCCAGACACTGACCTAAGCATAGGGGTAGAGAATTAAGCAAGTTTCTTCCTCCATCCTAGGGAGTTCTAGTGCAGTGGGGAGACCCACAATATTTCCTCAGCACCCCATTGCAAAGTAGAAGCAGTATTTTCGCATCTGGTATACAGATCAGGAGAAAGAGAGAGAAGGCAGCTGGCATGGCTGTCCCCTTGATGAGCTCTCCCTTGCTCCTTCCTCCTGTGGACTTGAGCCACACAAGGAACCCGATGTTAATATATACCCAGTCCGTCACCACCTCCTGAACAATTAAAAGGTTTAGCTGCAGTACTTTTTGGCACTCTGAAGGTAGTGATAATACTTGCTAACTTCCCCTGTGGGGTTAATTCATTTCATAACTAAGAGGAGGAAGAGGATCACTCTGATATGGTGGTGACCTCTTGTTTGGTCTCTTAAAGCTATGGAGACCTCTTTCTGGATTCCAAACCTTACAAACCATTTTCATGGTGCTGATAAAGACGTACTAAAGACTGGGTAATTTATAAAGAAAAAGAGGTTTAATGGACTCACAGTTCCACGTGGCTGGGGAGGCCTCACAATCATGGTGGAAGGCAAAAGGCATGTCTTACATGGCAGCACACAAGACAGAATGAGAGCCAAGAGAAAAGGAAAACCCCTTATAAAATCATCAGATCTTGTGAGACTTACTCACTACCATGATGAGAACAGTATGGGGAAACTGCCCCCATGATTCAGTTATCTCCCACTGGGCTCTCCCACAGCACATAGGAATCATGGGAGCTACAGTTCAAGATGAGATTTGGGTGGGGATGCAGAGCCAAACCATATCACAGGGACTGATTGGATAATTTCACCTAGACAAGGATGACATGTCATAGCAAGAGGAAATTCTACCATTTTCCATTTTTTTATTATTATAATGTAACTCACTTAACTGGGGCAAGAATACTTAGTCTTCACCTTCCACCCAACCAGACATAGATTAGGACTCCACCAGGCCAAGGAGAGGGATGGGAAAGTAGGAAGCATTGGGGTCTGAGCATGAGGCAAATCACCAGGTGTGGGTATGTCAAAGACCTGTGAGAGTGGGATATCAGTGGACAGGAACAGACAGAAGTCAGGTGTCCAAAAATCTAGGTAGGGGCCAAAGCGTGAATGGGCATTTCTGGTCTGAAATAGGTTAAAAGTGAGGAGCACAGGGAACCACAAAGGGCTACTGGCTACCAGGGTCAGCAGCAGACTGGGAGTTCTCAGAGGTGAAGAATGTTTGTTACAAAGCAGTCTTGGTAGGAGTCATGTCCGCATTTGGGTGGACCCAGGGCCACAAACGGGAGCCAAGAGCTCAGTGAGAAGAGAATGCAGCTGGTTAGGGCAGAAGAAAGTGGAGGCTACAGGTTGCTAGCTTTCTGGGTTTCTGCTCATCAAAGAAGGGTGTATTTTTCCATACATATTCTCAACTTTATTGTTGCATTTATCCCAGTATATTATTTTTTTCTTTACTTTTTATCTCACCAGCTGACTTCAACGCTTCCAGAGCAGAATCTGCAAGCTTTTGCTCCGCACAGGTGTGGCACACAGTAGGTGTTGTTTGCTTTGCCTGATTCCTAATTTAGGGCTCTGGGGTTTCCATGTGGATACTCAAACTCTTAGAAAGGACATCTCTAAAAATTATTCAGGTGCTTCTTGCTACCATTGTCTGTGACAAAAGGATTCACGGTGGCTTGCAAGCCAGTGGCATAATGTTTCAGACCTTGCTTTTATGTTCTGCCAGAATATGCTAATGAGGTAATATTTATTGGGAACTGCTGCAGGGTTGGCCCCATGCTTATGGTGCAAACATCAGTAAAAATATTTGAATTCTTGTTACTATCAACCCATCTAATTAAGTAAAATCATCCCCTGAAGAGGTAACTCTTCTCATCTTCCTGATTATGGGCTGAGAGATTCAGAACTCAGAACTGTGAGAAATGAATGTTTATTGCTTAAGCCACCCCATCTATGGCATCTCCCTGATTATAAGCTGAGAGCTCCAAATATTCTGCTCCCATGACTCTTACTTGGATTTTTTTCCCCAGACTGACAGTCTTCTAATGAGGTATGGCACTTATTTTTTTCTAATTCCCCAAACACTGTGATACAGTCAGAACAACATTATTGGCTGCCTGTCTAATCACATTGGTGGAGAAGGAAAAAAAGAATGAGTGGAAAAAGGAGATGATCGGAGTGTGTAGCAAGGGAGAAAAAAGAGAAATAGAAAGAGGGCAGAGGGAAAATAAGGAAAGTAATGCAAATCTTCTTGACAGTTTGAGTTTTGTCTTGTTCAGAAAACTGTTTAAATCCTTCAAAGTTTCTTTTTCAAACCAGTCCCCTGTCAGAACTTGAATCATCTTTTCTGCCTGGAACACAGGCTGTAGAAAACTTAAAAGATATAAAGTCTACTTATCTAGATAATTTTCCTACGTGTGTGTGTGTCTGTGTCTGTGTCTGCGTCTGTGTGTGTGTGAGCATTCGCCCATGTCCCTTAGTAAGGCTATGGCAAGCACTTTCAAGTTCAAAAAGCAAACATGAGCTCTCTTCTTATTTGTTCCCAGTACGCAAGCTTGGCTGCAGTTTTTTTTTTTTTTTTTTTTTTTTTCACTGTAGGATGGCTTATTGGGATGGCTGAGAAGAGGACAATAATTGTTATTTATTTTCAGGCCATCAGTTAGCCAGGGAAGAGGGGGAGAGATATGATTAACTTTTTTATTTCTAGAATTGCTTTGTAAATTTTGAATGGAAAAAAAGTTCTGGCTGGGCACGGTGGTTCACACCTGTAATCCCAGCACTTTGGGAGGCTGAGGTGGGAGGATCACCTGAGGTCAGGAGTTCAAGACCAGCCTGGTCAACATGGTAAAACCCCATCTCTACTAAAATACAAAAATTAGCCAGTGTGGTCATGCATGCCTATAATCCCAGCTACTCAGGAGGCTGAGGTAGGAGAATCGCTTGAACCCAGGAGTCAGAAGTTGCAGTGAGCTGAGATCACGCCACTGCACTCCAGCCTGGGTGACAGAGCAGACTCCGTCTCAAAGAAAAAAAAAAGATCCTGCTATGGACTGAATGTTTGTGTCTCCCCTCTCTCCTTCAAATGTATATGATGAAATCCTAATCCGCATTGTGATAGTATTGGAAGATAGGGCCTTTGGGGGTTAATTAGGGTTAGATAAGATCATGAGAGTAGAGTCCTCATGAATGAGGTTAATGCCCTTAGAAGAAGAAACACAAGGAAACTTCCTTTCTCTTTCTGCTCTTTGCCACATGAACATAGAGTGAGAAGGCAGCCATCCACAAACCGAGAAGCAGGTCCTCACCAGACACCCAGTCTGCTGCTGCCTTGATCTTAGACTTCCCAGCCTTTAGGACTGTGAGAAATGAATGTATATTGCTTAAGCCACCCAGTCTATGGCAATTTTTTATGGCAGCCCAAGAGGACTAAGACATGTCTCTTTCTCCCTCTGTCCTCCTGAGCTTCCCTGATCCCAGTGAAGCCACCTTTGCAAAATTATGACAGACAGTGAAAGAGATTTAACTTAACTGACTCCATCTTACTTTTAACCTTCAAGCTGTCCTTGTTTATTCCTGGGTGTAGGCTGAACTAACTTTGGGAGAAACAGTTTATAGTTTATAGTTCAAACAAAGATGGTAACAACCCTTTCCCAAAGCAGACCTCCTTCTTGGCTGGGGACTAGATTGCCTTTGTAGGACTAACATTAGCCACAAGATTAGATATTATGCTTTAGGAGACCAGCCAACATGGTGAAACCCGGACTCTACTAAAAATACAAAAATTAGCTGGGCGTGATGGCACATGCCTATAATCCCAGCTACTAGGGAGGCTGAGGCAGGAGAATTGCTTGAACCTGGGAGGTGGAGATTGCAGTGAGCTAAGATTACACCACTGCACTCCAGCCTGGGTGACAGAACGAGATCCCGTCTCAAAAAAAAAAAAAAAAAAAAAAAAAAAAGTGAACTGAAAAGCCAAAGCACAAGGTCCTAGGAAGAAGAGAAGCAGAATCCTCGAAAATGGAATCTACAGTTGTCAGGGCTTTACTCTCTCTCTCTCTCTCTCTCTCTCTCTCTCTCTCTCTCTCTCTGTCTCTCTCTGTGTGTGTGTGTTGGGGGAGAAGTGGTGATAGAGAGTGAGAAAGAGGTAATGTCTGGATATTCCTGATGGTTACTTTTTTTCTGGCGGCTTTAATTATGCTTCCTCTACTTTTCCTACCTGCCCTTCTTTACCATCCTCCCAGGGTTTCCATGTGAATTCTCAAACTCATCGAAAGAACATCTCTAAAAATTTTCGAGGTGCTTGTTGCATTACTTTTTTTTATTTTCCCTCAGCCTTCTTTCTATCTCTCTTTTCTCTCCCTTGCTACACACTCCTATTGTCTCCTTTTTCCGCTTTTCCTTTTTTCCTTCTTTTCTCTGTTCACAAAAACCATTAGACAGGACAGCCTAATCACTTCCCTAACCCTGGGATGACATGAGGTAAGGAGAGGATAGAAATTCCATGTCACATGGAAAACTCTTCAGTGGATGTGGGGGTGACAGGAAGTAATAAAAGCAAGCAACAGAGAGTGGAAGGAAAGGTAGTATTGTGCTGGAATTGAGAGTGTAGGTTTCGGACACACCTGGATTTGAATCTTAGGGTTAGCACACAGCAGCCATGGAATCACTTAACTTCTCTTAATGTCAGCTTTCACATCTATAAATGGGAAGAAATTAGATGATGTATTTAGAGCATTTAGTAATGCTATATATTTAGTTAAAACTCAATAAATATAGACATTATTAAGTGTGAGATACTGGAGGGCAAAAGCATTGAAGGAGTAGTTTTTATATGAAGGTGCATGAGAAATGAGTTGGGCACAGCATGAAAAGTATGAGTCCCACCTGCTGCCCATCCTTGTGTCAATTCTCTGGGCAAACATGGGGACTGCTGAATGGGTTGCCTCCATCTGAGAGAACTTCGGGGACATCTGGCGAAAGGCAGATGAGCAGTTACCAGGGGTTCTGTTTTGTGAAAACAATGCCTTACATCTCGGCTTCAACTAGATGACCCCCAATGTCCATTAAAGCCTGATTTAAAAAAAAAATACACATGACACAAAATCCAAAACCTGCAAAAGAATTAAGTACAATTAAAAGGAAGTCATCCTTCCACTCTGTTCCAGTCTTCGGGTCCCTCTCCCCAGAAGCAACCACTGTAACTAGTTTCTTATGTTTTTAACTGTATTTTAAATGTTCTAGCCTCCAAAACCCCTTTTCAGAATATCCCATTCTCCTTTACGCATGCATTAAAATCTAACTTTTAATGTTCCCTTTTATACTACTTGAGAACTTCCATGATTGTCATAGCTGGTTCAATGATGACCCTGCCAGCTCTTCACAAGGAGGGTATACAGAGCTCTGGGGAGCACCCAGAATGGGAACATGGATAGACAGGAACACACAGCATGTGCAGGTGGGGCCTGGCATTAGTCAAGAGAGTCCTGCCCACCTGCTCTCCCACCAGAGACATTGGCTTCCTGCCCTTGTGGCCCAGATCATGTCTATTTCAGCTAGATAATGCTGAAATAGACAGACACAGTGTGGTAAGGAGAAAGGGGAGGGAGAGAAGTGCATACATGCCCAGAGGTTAGTGGGCAGAGGAATAGAAGGGATGTTTTATTCTGTTCAAAGAGCCTGGAGAGAAGTCCTATAGGGCCAAGAGGAGGAAAAGTTAAACTAGAAAGAAAAAGGAATACGGAGGACAGAGTGTCACCCACAATGGTGACTGCAAAACAGAAAATGTAAATGCTTTCTCCTCTCCTGTTGTTCCAAAACTACTGAATTTTATATTCCTGCCAATGGTGGCTTCATTCGTTCTGCCATTCTACATGGCACTATCCTGTTCCAATAATACAGTATATGTTCATTGTTGATTTTTCTGAGAAACCCCCACAGGGCTGCTCAGC
Organism: Macaca nemestrina; assembly: GCF_043159975.1. Classification (NCBI taxonomy): domain Eukaryota; kingdom Metazoa; phylum Chordata; class Mammalia; order Primates; family Cercopithecidae; genus Macaca; species Macaca nemestrina. Next base: position 93,557,428 of record NC_092136.1, on the reverse strand, counting down.
TCCAGCTTTTACAGCATGGTCTGATTTCAGTAATTTTATAAGGCAAACTCATTAGAGCCAAGGTGGGGGCCCACAGAACAGATAAATGAATAGTCTGCTAAGCTATCCATTTAAAATGGCCATAATAAAAATGTTAATAAACATCAATATTTGTACCATGGTTTATGATCACTTTTAACGAGCAATTCTGTGTGCTCTTTGAGTGATTTTCTTTAATAGATGACTTCCCTGTGGTCAAATTTGATCTTGACTCAATGCGATTATGCCATCCCACTATGTCTGTGCTTGAGTTAAAAAGCCTCTTGGCTTTTTAACACAACTGAACTCAAAAGTTGAGAAGTTGGACGTCTTAGTGACTTTTATAAGTGGTTGTCACCTTAATGCATAATTTGGGGTGGAGGTTGTTGCTAATTTAAATTGCAGATTCCATAGAGACACCCCCAATTCTAAAAATTGCAGAATTAACACCTGCTTGGATGAATGACTAATTTGGACCCTCCAAAATCCATTTCTGAGCCAGAACTATCTGGGTTGGGTGTCTGGACAACTATTGAATGTTAATTTATTTTCAACTTTATATTTGGCTCTTTAGACATTGACTTATTAGGCCACCAAAAATTCTTTAAAAATAGATAGTGTCGTGTAAACCAAAGGTTTTCTTCACTCATTGACTCTGTTTCCTCATCTGTAAAGTGGGAGTGATGATAATCTCTACCTTTCAGAATTATATACAAAACACATACATATATATGTGTATATATGTGTATATGCATATATGTATTTGTATCTTATTTAAATAAGTTACTATATACTAAGTGCCTAACAGTGGTGCCTGCTGTGTTAACTATCATAATTACTCTGGAGTGGCCCATCTAGGATTTTCCTGAAGTTCCTCGCTCAGATGTGTAAAAATAGTAGGCTTAGTTTTGTGTTTCCCCTAGTTTTGTGTTTGCCATGTCTTTTGCATAGTTTTGCAGGTGCATGCAGATCATGCAAGCCAGAAATAATCAGATCATCTACCACCAAGTGATACTTCTCCAGGGTTGTTTGTTTTCTCTCTGATCTCTTTTTACTTATCAATTCTTGCCGACACAAATTTTTTACAGTAAGGGCTTTGATGGGGAATGGAGTGTTCTGTTTACTGAAAGATAAAGATTAACTTAAAATTAGCTATGAGGCCTCTTTTGTCCATATCTTGTTGAAAATATTTCCAAATGAGCAAGTCTGTTTTCTTGTCCTCAGACTGTTCCAGGAACATGTAAGTTTGTCTTTCAGTGCTGATGGAAGCTCTTGGAGTGTCTGGGTCATTGCTCTGAACACTGGCTTTCATCACACAGGCCTGAGAATCTAGAAGCTGAAGAGCAGGTGTTGGTAACTTGAGCCAAAGTTGACACTGAGGCTAAAGTTTCTTTGGGCTTACTGTATTATAATCATGTCTTACATAGTTTTGTGTTATAGGTACTCAAGAGATGTCTGCTTGGTAATTGCATCCTTGCTCCCTGAGATCCCTAGCCTCTCCTACCACCTCCCCCTCTCCCATCTTTTTCCAAAAAACACTAAAGACAGCTTACAAGGACTCCTAAAATATAAAGAATGTGGGAGACATTACTTAAGAATAAACCAGCATCAGTCATGTCTGCCCTTTCTCCCTGCTGTGTGGCCATGTTTCCACTGTGGTGAGTCCAGTTCTGCTTTCACTATAGATCGCACCAGGAATTGGGGGCATGGGGTGGGCAAAGCAGTAGCTGAACATAGCAAATCAGATTCTCTCTCCTGAAAGAGAGACAGTTCTCCGTGTTGGGTGATGCTGTTTCTTCCAGAAACTTCCCTTCTTGGTGTGGTTAAAAGTAAATCTTGTTATGTCCATTTTAGGGTACTGGGGCTCAGAGAAGTGAGGTCATACAGATTTGGGATTTGAATTCAAGTTTGCCTGACTTGATTGTCTAGAATCCTGTGCTAAACAAATATGGCAGCCACTAGCCACATGTAGTTATTTAAACTTAAATTTAAAGTAATAAACATTAATTTGAAAAATTTGGTTTCTCAGTCACACTAGCCACATGCTAAGTGCTCCATATCCACATGCGGCTAGTGGCTAGTTCTGACAGGAAACACGCTCAAACTCAAAAAGTGTTTTCCTCTGCTCTCACACTACCAACAACAATCAATACAGAAGACCTCTATGACCAAATGTATGGGGGTTTTTCCTCACATACTTAAGCAAGCAATTAATTTTGCAGTGGACATCAGCTGGGTATCCTCCAGTTCAATCCTGATGCGCTCTACCTGGGAGATAGCCTCGAAAACCACATGTTGAGGGCTTAGTCCCACAGGACTGCCCCCCACTTCCACAGGTCACAACTCCAGGCCTCAGGAACTTCTGAACAGTGGTCTTCAAGTTGGGGTTCCCAGGACACCCTCTTTGGGTTAGATTAATTTGCTAGAGTGGCTCATAGAACTCAGGGAATCACTTATGTTTACTGGTTTATTATAAATGATATTACAGAAGCTGCAGATGAAGAGATGCATAGGACGAGGTATGGGGGAAGGGGCAAGGAGATTTCATGCTCTCCACAGGCACACCACCCTCCAGGAAACGCCATGCGTTCAGCTATCCAGAAGCTTCCTGAACCCTGTTCTTTTGGGGTTTTATGAAGGCTTTATTACATAAACATAATTGAATAAACCATTGGCCATTGGTAATCAACTTAACCTTCAGCTCCTCTTCAGAGGTTGGGGATGGATTGAAAGTCCCAACCCTCCAATCATGCCTTGGTCTTTCCAGTGACCAGCCTCTATCCTGAAGCTACCTAGGATAGCCATCAATCAATTATTAGCATACTTACAAAATGTATTTCTGAAATGATAAAACTTAAATGTTAAAATTACTCTTTGATCCATGGATACTGTGTTAGCAGGCATGAAAACAACATTAATCTCCTTGTACATCTCCATCAGAGCTTTTGGGTGATCAATCAATTATTAGCATACAAAAAGACGTAACTTTGGAGTTTCTAATAATTTTAGGAGTTGCATGCCAGGAAACAGGTTCAAAGACCAAACATATTTTTCAAATATGCACAATCAATAGTTACTATTATGGACAGTGCAAATATAGGACATTTCCATCATTACAGAGAGTTCTACTGGCTTGGACTCTTAAAGTGGAGGACTGAGTTGTAAACTAAAAAGTATTTGAGACAGGTCTCAATTGATTTAGAAAGTTTATTTTGCCAAAGTTAAGGACTCGCCCATGACACAGCGTTGGAGGTCCTGATGACATGTGCCCAAGGTGGTTGGTGCACAGCTTGGTTTCATATATTTTAGGGAGACATGAGACATCAAGAAATATATGTAAGATGTACATTGGTTCAGTCTGCAAAGGAGGGACAACTCAAAGTGGGGAAGGAGCTTCCAGGTCATAGGTAGGTAAGAGACAAACGATTGCATTCTTTTGAGTTTCTGATTACCTTTTCACCCAGTGTCCAATTTACAGGAATCATCACTTATGCCTTAGTCTGGCTTAGTGAAATAGGGCAAAGGAAGCAATCGGAGATGCATTTGTCTCACGTGAGCACAGGAATGACTTTGAGTTCTGCCTCTCCTTTGTCCACAAGTAATTTCCTAGTAGGTAAATTGTGATGAAGGAATGTAGCTTTTTAATCTTTGTACCTATCTTATTTAGGAATAGAATGAGAGGCAGGTTTTGCCCGCAGTTCCCAGCTTGACTTTTCCCTCTGGCTGAGTGATTTTGGGGTCCCAAGATTTACTTTCCGTTCACAGACTCAAGCTCAACTTCAATATTCTATGCATACACAGATTTCCAAAACCCAGGAGTTACTAATAGTCAGCATTGTTTCTTTTTCCTATGCCATCAGCACATTTTCAGTGTAGATGAAACACCCTGCCATTGGAAGAAGATACCATCTAGAATTTTCTTGGCTACAGAGGATGTCAAGGCCTGACTCTCAATGGACAGGCTGACTCTCTTGTTAGGAGCTACTGCACCTACTTTAAGTTGAAGCTAGTGCTTATTTAGTATTCTAAAACTCCTAGGGCCTTTAAGAATTATGCTAAATGTACTGGCTGTACTCTATAAATGGAACAACAAAGCCTGATGACAACATATTTGTGTACAGCATGGTTTATTGAATATTTTAAGTCCGCCATTGATGATACTTACTGCTCAGTGAAAAAGATTCCTTTCAAAATGTTAGTGCTTATTGACAATGCATCTAGTCACCCAAAAGCTCTGATGGAGATGTACAAGGAGATTAATGTTGTTTTCATGCCTGCTAACACAGTATCCATGGATCAAAGAGTAATTTTAACATTTAAGTTTTATCATTTCAGAAATACATTTTGTAAGGCTATATAGCTGCCATTCATAGTGATTCCTCTGATGGATTGGGGCAAAATAGATTGAAAACTTTCTGGAAAGGATTCACCATTCAGAACATTCATGATTCACAGGAGGAGGTTGAAATATTAACATTAATAGGAGTTAGGAAGAAGTTGATTCCAATCTTCATGGATGACTTTTTACAAATTATTTTACTGGTGAGGCATGGTGGCTCATTCCTGTAATCCCCACACTTTTGGAGGCTGAGTCAGTAGGATGGCTTGAGCTCAGGAGCTCAAGACCAGCCTGGGAAACATGGTGAGACCCTGTCTCTAGAAAAAAATACAAAAATTAGCCAGGTGTGGTGATGTTGCACCTGTAGTCGCAACTACTCAGGAGGCTGAGGTGGGAGGATCACTTGAGTTTGGAAGGTCAGGATTGCAGTGAGCCATCATTGCACCACTGCACTCCAGTCTGGGCAGCAGAATGAGACCCTGTCCCTAAAAAAGAATACAATAAATAAATAAATGAGTAAAATTATTTTACTGATAACCCAGATCCTCATGAATGACTTGCAGGCGCTCAAGACTTTAGTGGAGGAAATAACTGCAGATGTGATGGAAATAGCAAGAAAACTAGAATTAGAAGTGGAGCCTGAAGATGTGACTGGATTGCTGCACTCTCATGACGAAAGTTGAATTGATGAGGAATTGCTTTTTATAGATAAACTAAGAAAGTGGTTTATTGAGATACAATCTACCCCCGGTGAAGATGCTGTGAACATTGTTGAAAGGACAAGAAAGGATTTAAAATATTGCATAAACTCAGTTGCTAAAGTGGTGACAGGATTTGAGAGGACTGACTGAAATTTTGAAAGCAGTACCACTGTGGGTACAATGCTTTCTAACAGCATCACATGTTACAGAGAAATCTTTCATGAAAGGAAGAGTCAATTGATGTGCAAATATCATTGTTATGTTAAGAAATTGCCACAACCTCCCCAACCTTCAGCAACTACCACCCTGATCAGTCAGCAGTCATTAACATCCAGGCAAGACTCTCCACCAGCAAAAAGATTACGACTCACCGAAGGGTCAGATGATCCTTCACACTTTTTAGCAAGAAAGCATTTTAAAATTAAGGTATGTATATTGTTTTATAGACATAATGATACACACAATTGCACAATTAATAGAGTACAGCATAGCATGAACATGTCTTCTATATATACTGGAACACCAAAAAATTCATGTGACTCACTTTATCATGATAATTGCTTTTTTGCAGTGATCTGGATCCGTACATGCAATATTTATGAGGTACGCTTGTATATACTCTAGTTCAGATTTTAGCAGAATAGTTTAGGATGGGCTTTAACTATTTCCTTCATGATCTTTTATCTGGGATAAAGTGCATACAGGGCTCCTCATTCTTCTTGGTGATCTTCTGTATAGCTATTAGTTCATTTGGACACCCTCTCAATACACACACACACACACACACACACACACACACACACACACACAAAATAGTCTAAATCCATACTGATGAAATGAAACATATTTATAATTACAATATGGTCCACTAAAATGCTCTTGCCCATGATGGAAGTAGAACATTATATTGTTATGCAGAGTTTTGTCAATCTCTTTAAAACATTTCCGTGCTGCCTTAGTGAAAAAAAAGGTGTCAATTTTGGCCATCTGTAAATTAAAGGCCACCAGTTGGATACTTGGAATACCTTGCCAAAGCTTGAAAATTAAAGTTATTTGTTTAGTTTTTACTTTGGGGGACAAGATTAAATTCTTCGGCTGGGTATTCTTCTAGATATTCTGAAATCGTACTCTGAGGAAAGGCAGCAGGAGACGCTATTGTCCTCTGCTCCTTGTGACCCCGTGGGCCACAGAAGGATTGGAAAGGGCAGAATTACTCTAGTATTTACAAACAACTAATACATTCTACACAGCACTGCAGCACTCACCCTCGTACTCAACCAGCAACGTATCACTCAATGTCTTTTCTTGGAGAATGCCAGGAGATTCTCCCTGACCTCTAACATCAATTTCAACTTGGATAATGAGTTTTCTTCTCCCTTTTTTTCTTTTTCTTTTTCTTTTTTTTTCTTTTTTTTTGCTGAAACAGTGTTCTGAATACTATGTCTACTTAATACAAAGTCTTGAATAGAAGCTTTTGTGATAAGGCTTTGGAGCCTAACAGACCTAAATGGAAGCGGAAGCTAACAGTATACCCATGAGCAGTTTACTCAGTTCATTCTACAAATTTTAACTAAGCACAGATCGCATGCCAGGCACTGTGCTAAGTCTGAGAGACATGAAAATGAGTAAGATGAAATTTCTCCCTCTTGGAGTCTAGTGGAGGCTGTCAGAAAAGTAAACAACTAATTACCGCACAGCATAGCATACCAGCTGTCATCCAGGTGGCTGTGGGAGCTGAGGCCCAGGGGAGGGCAAGGGAAACGTTCTCAGAGGAACTGAGTAATAACTGAATGAGTCCTAACGAGTGTGAACCCGAAATGTCTGTGACAGGTCTCAGTTAATTCAGAAAGTTTAATTTGCCAAGGTTGAGGACACGTGCCGTGACATTGCCTCAGGAGGTCCTGACGACATGTGCCCAAGGTGGTCAGTGCACAGTTGACTTTTATATGTTTTAGGGAGACATGAGACATCAATCAACACGTGTACGATGAGCATTGGTTTGGTTCGGAAAAGGAGGGACAACTCGAAGCAAAGGTGGGATTGAAGTGGGGGAGGGGGCTTCCAGGTCTTAAGTAGATAAGAGACAAATGGTTGCATTCTTTTGAGTTTCTCATTAGCCTCTCCAAAGGAGGCAATCAGATACACATTTATCCCAGTGAGCAGAGGGGTGACTTTGAATAGAATGGGAAGCAGGTTTGCCCTAAGCAGTTCCCAGCTTGACTTTTCCCTTTTGCTTAGTGATTTTGGAGCCCCAAGATTTATTTTCCTTTCGCAAGGGTTAGCAGGAGGTAACTAGGAGAGAGCCAGGGCTGTTTAGAGAGGACAGCGTTTGAGGTGGAGGAGAATAACCATCAATAACAGGGTGATAGGAATACCTAACACATGCAGCTGGTGGGAGAATTAATGGAGAAAATGTAGATATGTAAAGTTCTAGCCCAGTCCGTAACAGGTGCTGAACCAATGCAGTTCAGGAGGCCCATCCTCTCCCTCTCAACCACGGTATTCTCTCCCCTACTTTCCTCTTTGTGGCAAAACTGAACTCTGGACTTAGCAGGCTTCCCTATGGTCAGTGTGCATTTAGAGTCTGCCTAAGATCATGTACTCTCCACTATGTCAAAACTGCCCTTATTTTGTACAAGTTAATTGCAGGGGTTACAAGGGGATTTGGCCACCTTCTTAACTTTTCCCCACAGCACATGGCAAGCACAAGTGAGTCCAGGAATGCAAATAAAAGCACTATGCAAAGGTTTGAGTGTGCTGGTACCTGTGCTGAATTATTCTCTGCGTGATCATTTCAATCACTGTTATTAGGCCCTGTCATTAAATATCACTGATGTTTCATGACAGCCCCTCAGTTGGATTCCGAGCACAAAGGAAAAGATTGGGGTGAGTTGGTGGCAGTGGGCACACCAAATACAGAGATGTCTGTGCTTGGGAAATGGTGTCATCCTTCACGGCTGTTCACTAATACAAAATCTTCTCATTTATATACAGAAATAATGAGGCAAAGGAGCAGCTTAAGAAAAAAAGAGAGAAAATAAGCAAAAATACTATAGATCACTTAGAAAGCCACAGTAATTTACTTGTCTGCTTTTCTTTTCTGGAAAGATTTTTGTGTGTCCACCTTGTCATACATTACTTAGGAACAGTGGAGTTAAATTGGTTTTCGGTTTGTTCCACCTCTATTAGACCCCTGTGTAAACAAGAAACCACACTGGATTTCCTCATACTCTTAGCTGTATAACAGCCCCAAGAAACCAGGTTTTCAGTTTCCAATTGACCACAATTCTGGGGCTAACAGATCAGCCATGGCAGGGAATTGCAAGCAACTTCCTGGCCATGCTGCTGAGGGATTCTCCACACTTTCTGCCTCCAGGCTGCCTGCTGGGTTAAGCAGAGCCTGTCCTTGGTGCCCCTGACACGTGCAAAGTAGCCAGAGGGAAGGAAACCTTGGAGGAAATGTGAGTTCCATTCTCACCCTTGTCAGAAAGGAATTTTTCCTCTGGCCTCTGAGAAGGTCTGTGAAAGTAAATTAGGTAGAAAATTACTTTTTGACAAACTTGACTGAAGCTGTGAAAGTCGTTCTGCTTAAGTTTGAAAAGTGATTGGAACTGAAGGGTTTTTTTTTCTTTTTAAAAATGATACTTTCTCTCTTTTCTTTAAAAAAAAAAAAAACCAGATTGGCCTAGGGTAAAGAATAAGAATTCAGGTAGACTGTGAGCACTTTTCTAGTTTGTTTGATTCTGATGAGGAATTCTTGTCTTCATTTGCATGTCATTACCCAGGCCCTCTTGGATTTTCTAGGCATTCTGCATCAGTATGTAGCATTTTCTATTATTTCTCATTGCAAATGTATCATGTTTATGGATTAAGCAGGCATTCCTGGTAGTATTAGAACAATACAACCATCATATTTAAGCTATCGTATCTATGATTATTTCTGTTATCTACTGTTGGGTAACAAAGCACTCCAACATTTAGTGTCTTGAAACAACAGCAATTCATTATCTTCCTAAATCTTGTGGGTTGGCCAGGCAGTTCTTCAGCCAGATGTGGTGCTGTCTGGGCTCTCTTACAGCTTCATTCAGCTGGCAGATGGACTAAACTAGAGGGTCCCTGAAGGTCTCTCTCACATGTCTGGGACCTGGTGCTGACTGTCCACTGGGCGCCTCTGTTTTCCTCCATGTAGTCTGCCTCTCCACATAGGTCTCATCCTCCAGGGCCTCTCATCTCCAGAGGGTAGCCTGGACTTCCTTACAGTGCAGATAGATTATTCATGCCTCCCCTTTTTAGACCATATAGGGTAACTTCCTGACATTGTCATGACATCTGTAAACTGCAAACTGTTGTGGTGCTGGTGGGAGTGTAGCAGTGAGGAAGGATGACCAGAGGTCACGCTCATCACCATCTTGGTTTTGGTGGGTTTGGCCTGCTTCTTTACTGCAATCTGTTTTATCAGCAAGGTCTTTATGACCTATATCTTGTGCCACCCTATATCTTGTGCCAACCTCCTGTCTCATCCTGTGACTTAGAATGCCTTAACCATGTGGGAATGCAGCCCAGTAAATCTCAGCCTCTATCCTATTCAAGATGGAATTGCTCTGGTTCACACGCCTCTGACAAAATCTTGTCTAGAATTGTAATCACCATGTGTCAAGGGAGGGACTTGGTGGGAGGTGATTAGATCGTGGGGGTGGATATCCCCCTTGCTGTTCTTGTGACAGTGAGTGAGATCTGGTTGTTTGATAAGTGTCTGGCACTTCCCTGTTCTCTCTCTCTCTTTCCTGTGCCATATAAGACGTGCCTTGCACCCCTTTCACCTTCTGCCATGATTGTAAGTTTACTAAGGCCTCCCCAGACATGCAGAACTGTGAGTCAATTAAACCTCTTTCCTTTCTAAATTACCCTCTCAGGCATTTCTTTATAGCAGTGTGAAAACGGACTAATACACAGCCCTTTTTGGAGACATCCACCACAATGGTAAACTGCATTTGAACTGATGCTTAAAAGTTTGTTCCAGGAAATTGAGGATTGCCAGTATTATTGAATGAATCTGGATAAACTGATGGTAATTGATAGTGATAACAAGTATAGTTACTCTTCATTAAGTGCTCCCTTAATGTGTGTTAGGTGTAATGTTAGGTGCATCATTTCTATCTTCTAGAAAACAGCCTGGAAACATGGTATTGTTATACCCATTTTACATATTAGGGATCTGAGGCTTAGAGACCCAGTAGTGCAGGGGTTCCCTGCAGCAAGTTGCGAAAGGCGCAGAATGGGGCATCCTACCTCCAATTTCCTCAAGTATCCAGCCCTCCAGAGTGTCCCAGCTCAGCTCTTCCCTGACCTGGGCCACATCAGTCAAGACTCACTGCTTCCTTTCCCTATCTGAAGGTCTCTTATGTTCAGGCTCTTTCTAAGCCTGCTTTCTGCTCACCAACAAAAGGTACTAACAGGTTTTTAGTTAAACTTCTTCTGTCAAATATGTGGCTCCTTTAAGTTGACAGCCTTGACTCACCCAGTTAAAATTTTTCCTTAAGAAGGTACTTAGCCAAGAACAGGCAGGAGAGAATTTTGAAGAATTTAGAAGAGTACAAAGAGCTCACGATTAGCCTCCACTATTTGGAAGAATGGCTATGCCAGCAGGGTGGGTTATGAATAAATGCAGAAGGAATGGACCCTTTGAAGAATGGTTCTGGACAACCAGCCATACATATGAAAAAGCACAAAGTTAGATTCCTACTTCATTCCTACTTCAACACAAAAATAAATTCCAGGTGAATTAAAGGCCTAAACGTAAATAAGTGAAGAGGATATGATATTATTTCTAGGACCTTAAGTGTAGACAAGTATTTCTTAAAGTAGACACCAAAGCTCAAACCATATTGAATAAACTGATTAATTCAAATGATATTAAAGCTTAAAACTTCTGTGAAGTTGAAGATGTGAATACCCTACAGCCCAGTACTTGTATGGTTATTGGTTATAGATAGATCTAGAGAAACTCTCATACATAGGCATGAGGAGGAGTGCAAAAGTTTGTTCACTGAAGCATTGGTTATAATATTAAAAAAATTAGAAACAGTCTAATTGTTCTACAGTAGGAGAATGGAAAAATGAACTGTGGTTTATTCATATAATATAATAACATTTAGCAGTTAAAATGAATACACTAGATTTATATGTAGCAACAGGGATAAATCTCAAAGTCATGCTGAGTAATAAAAGCAAGTGCAGAGTGTATATACAGAATGATGCTTTAACAAAAATTTTAAAATGCAGGAAATGACATTAAATATTTTTAATATGGCTACCTGCATATGCAGAAATGTATCAAAAGCAAAGGAGGATAAACACCATCTTCAAAACAATGGGAACGGGGGAGGTAACTGACATCATAAAGGGAGGACTTCATTGTCTCTTATGCTTTGTTTTTTAAAAGGATTTAGATTAAATGTGGCAAAATATTATCCTATGTTAAATCTGAGTAGGAATAACAAGTGCTTTTATTACGTTGCTTACTATATTTTTCTTATGTTTTAAACACTTTATGTTTTTAGAGCCCCTAAAGAATGATATCAAGTCTGTGAGGTCCAGGTCAATATGAAAGATAAAATTTGGAGAATGTAGATTGTCTTTGAGGTTGCAGCTTGTGAAGTGCCTGGTGGCCCATCAGCCTGCCATCTCAGGACCATTTCCTTTGAGCCCAGCCCTGGTCCAGCTGATAATGCTCCAGCCTCTCTCCTGCTTCCCCCGACCTGTCTTTGGGGTACTTTCTGCAAGCAGAAAACAGGTTGAACCCTCACTTGTCTCTACTTACTGTTCCCAGCTACCCAAGCTCATTCCTATTTTCCTTTTCATGCTTAAAAATTCAAAAATCAGAGATGAATAATGAGGATGCTGTTGAAGAAGGAGAGGAAGTCCAAAAGGCCTCACTTCTTAGAAAAGCTTTATGTTTTTCAAGGCTGTGTCATCTACATTATTTCAGTGGCATTGCACATCAACCTTGTAGACAGAGCAAGTATTTTTATTTTCATATAACTGATGAAGAAACTGAGTTATTGCAGAGCTAAAAAACATTAAAATAATTAGTGAGATGGCCGAAATAAGAAGCCGGTCTGAAGTCCCATTATATAGGCTCTTCACAGTGTAATGAATTGAGTGTGGTGTGTGAGTAATATGGTGAGCACAGGTCTCCAAGGGGGCATTCGGTTGAATTGTGTCCCTACAAATAACATGTTTAAGTCCTAACCTTAGTACTGTGAATGTGACCCTATTTGGAAATAGGGTCTTTGCAGATGTAATCAAGTTAAGATGAGGTTGTACTGGGTTAGGGAGGGTCCTAAATCAAATGACTGGTGTCCTTTTAAGGGACACACACACACACACACACACACACACACACACACACATACACACACACACAGAGAGAGAGAGAGAGAGAGAGGAAAGAAGGGCATATGAAGACTGACGCAGAGATTGGAGTAATGTAGCTATAGCCAAGGAACACCAAGAATTGCTGGGATCTGCTAGAAGCCAGGAGAGCAGCTGGGAGATGATTTCTCTTTCAGAGCCTCCAGAAGGAACTAACCCCATGGCCACCTTGATTTAGGACTTCTGGCCTCTTGGACTGTGAGATAATAAATTTACATTGTTTTAAGGCACTGAATTTGTGGCAATTGGTTATGGCAGCTTTAGGAAGCTAATACAGTCACCCAGGCTTGTGGTGATCTCAGACAATGTAATGCCTCAGCTGAGAACTGAAGGGCTAGTATAGGGATGGTTTGGGGAATGCGCTCAGCCACAAAATATGGAAAACCCATCCAAAGCAGCTTAGACAAATAGGGTTTGTTTCTTTCCCATAAAAAAGCGTCCAGAGATAAGCAGTGTAGGGCCCTTGCTTCATGCCACAGAGGACCGGGCCCTTCCTGTATTTCCTCTTTGCTATCTCTAGGTTGTTGATGTCTTTTTTTTTTCCTTTGAGACAGGGTCTCACTCTTGCCCAGGCTAGAAGCACAGTGGTAAGATCATGGCTCACTGCAGCCTTGAACTTCTGGGTTCAAGCAATCTTCCTATCTCAGCCTCCCAGGTAATTGGCACTACAGGTGTACACCACCGTACTCAGCTAATTTTTAAATTTTTTATAGAGAGGGGTTTTCACTGTGTTGCTCAGGCTGGTCTCAAACTCCTGGGCTAACGTGATCCTCCTGCCTCGGCCTCCCAAAGTGCTGGGATTACAGACAGGCATAGGCCTAGTGCTTGGCTGTTTGTTGGGGTCTTTGTCCTCATGCTTGTTGCCTCATGATCGAAACATGGCTATGGAACCACCCAGCCATGCATCTGCATTCCAGGCGGAAAGAAGAAGAAAGAAAATGAGAGTCTTTTTCAGACATCTCTAGCAGACTTCTGCTTGCATTCAATGGCAGAACTGGCTTACATTTCATATGGCTGCCCCAGCTGCAAGGCAGGGAAACAGGAATTTGTATTTTTAGCTTTCTAGCCTCTATAATAGAGGAATACAGCAAGGAGTTGATCACTGGTGTTGAGTAAGCCATTTTGCAATAATTGTCATAGGTGCTGTATCAATAAATTTTAGGTCTGGCAGCATATAACAAGAAACCTCAAATAATAATAGTTCAAACACATGAGTCTGGCTGTAGGCAATCTAGGGCTGGTATGGAGGCTGCACAATCATCAAGAAAGCATATTTCTTCTACCTTTCTTTTCCTTCATCCTCAGCATTAGCTTCCATCCTCATCATGGACTCATAATCCAAAATGACTGCTGAAGTTCCAGTTACCACTGTTTCATCCCAGAAAGCAGAGTGGATGAGTAGGGAACATAAGATTACGTACAGTCATCAATTGTCCTTTTGAGGAGTCTTCCAGTCAGTATCTTCCATTATATTTCGTTGACCAGTATTAAAGAAAAGATGAGAAATGCTGATTTTACTTGAATAAAAACAGGCTGTCTCTGTAAGGAAGAAGAAAATAGATATTAGGAAAGCAGTTAGGAACTTCTCCCTCATAGGGCACATACGTTTCATGTCAAGTGGGAATCTGGCCTTGTTTGTAGTGATTCCTAGGGCTCTGTGTTAGAAAGGATTCTGAGGCAGTGATCCAGGCTCAGTGGGTAGGGTTCAGTGATTGATTTGGATCTTGATCCTGGTTATGAGCGTGGAGGTAACTTTGTACATACATATGTCTTGAATTTGCATTTCCTGGATATGGCTATGTTAGCCAGTGAATGTGGAGGTTAAAAAAAATAAAAGGAACACAAGATCCTGACAATCCTTCCTTACTCACCTTGTAGCTCCTGTGCATAAGCACAATGCCAGACATCTTACTGGTCACTGTGGAACAAGTGGTTGTTGATGGATTTCTCTACCTTTGGAAAGGGTAGGGGAAGCTCATTTGCTGGTGATGGGGGTGACTGTGGGAAGATGTATTGATTTGCTAGGACTACTGTAACAAAGTCCCGCAGAGTGAGTGGATGAATAGAAATGTATTTTCTCATGGTTCTGGAGACTAGAAGTCTCAGATATATCAAGGTGTCAGCAGGGTTGGTTTCTTGTGAGGGTCATGAGAGAAGAATTTGTTCCCGGCCTTTCCCATTCACTTATAGATGGCCATCTTTTCCCTGTGCCTTCACATCATCTTCCTTCTGTCCAGGTCTGTTTCCAAATCTTCTTCTTCTTTTTCATTTTTTTTGAGACAGGGTCTTACTCTATCTCATAAAAGGTTGGAGTGCAGTGGCACAATCATGGCTTACTGTAGCCTTGACCTCCCCAGGCCCAGGTAATGTTCCCACCTCAGCCTCCTGAGTAGCTGGGACTACAGGCATGTACCACCACACCTGGCTAATTTTTGTACTTTTTTTTTTTTGTAGATACAGAGTCTTGCTATGTTGCCTGGGGTGGCCTCAAACTCCTAGGCTCAAGGAATCCACCTGCCTCAGCCTCCCAAAGTGTTGGGATTACAGGTCTGAGCCACTGTGCTTGGTCTCCGAATCTTCTTCTTATAAGGACACCAGTCATACTGGATCAGGAGCCACCACAATGACTTCATTTTAATTTAGTTACTTCCACAAAGACCGTATCTTTTTTTTTTTTTTTTTTTGGTGGAGTCTTTCTTGCTTTGTCACCCAGGCTGGAGTGCAGTGGTGCGATCTCAGCTCACTGTAACCTCTGCCTCCCGGGCTCAAGCAATTCTCCTGCCCCAGCCTCCCGAGTAGCTGGGATTACAGGCTTCTGCCACCATGCCCGGCTAATTTTTTGTATTTTTTTTAGTAGAGACAGGGTTTCTCCATGTTGGCCACACTGGCCTCAAACTCTTGACCTCAAGTGATCCGCCTGCCTCAGCCTCCTAAAGTGCTGGGATTACAGACAGGCATGAGCCATAGCACCCGGCTACAAAGACTTTATCTCTAAACACAATCACATTCTGAGGCACTGGGAGTTAGAGCTTCAACATGTGAATTCAGAGGAGGGACAGACAAGAGTCAGCCCGTAAGAAAAGATGTTGTTTTCCTTTCTGTCCAAACAAAAATGCATTCCTCAGATGGAAAGAGAAGCTTGAGCTATTCAATGACTATCCCCAAAGAAGTCTCCTTTATACTAAAAAAAAACCGATTTGAAGACAAGAAAAATTCAGTCTCATCTGTCAGGTGATGTTGGGTGGCAGGAAACACTGTCAGCTTCTTAAGTTCATGCAGCATTATGGGTGGTAGCAGAGTTGTGCTATGGGGACCAGGACTGGGAGTTTTGTCAGGTGAAAAAGGACTGGAGCGGTAAGCCCAGAGGGCAGAGAGCAGGTCCTGGGAAGTGAGCTATCGCCAAGAGGAGTGGCCAGGCACCCCAGGCTGAAATAGGGAAAGTTTGGAGGTTGTGAGGCTAGGCTGTGAGTGTTTGAGGGTGTGGGCTCTAGAATCAGACAGATCTGGGTTTGAACTCTGACTCCACTTCCTGCTGCTTACATTAACTGGTCAAATCATGTGATTTCTCTTAGCTTCCATTTTTTATCTCTAAAATGGGGGCAACCTTCTACAGGTGTGGGGAGGAAGACAATGTATAAAAAGTATTATCATAGTAACCTTTGGTGCATAGTAACTGTTCACTAAGTGGTGAGAGGTCAGATGCCTGGAGTGAGGAGCAGAGAGAATACCCTAGACCAAAGTCTGGGCAGCCAAGGCTAGGATCCAGTCCAGGGGTGTGGCTAAGGTCCAAACGAGTCACATGGAATTTGAAATTACAAGAAAGTTTTGAGGGTCCACAACTATCTAAGGTCTTGCTGTCCCAAGCCAGAAGTGGTTTAGATTAGGTTCCTTGAGGGCAGGAATAGTGTCTGGGTCTTTTGGGATGTGTGTGTGTGTGTGTGTGTGTGTGTGTGTGTGTGTGTGTGTGAATTGCCATTAACTCCTAGTGCCTGGTCCTGGCCTGACACTCATTTAGTCAACAAATAGCCCCCTTTACATACGTTATTTAATTTAATCGCCATATGCTATAGATCAGGTATTATAATCCCCATTTTTAATATGAGAAAACTAGGGGTTAGAATGGTTTAGTAATCTGCCTAAGGTAATGCAACAAGTTAGGGTCAGAGGCATGATTCAAACTCTGTTCTATCTAACATCTAAGACTATGCCCTTTGCACTGCAAACTAGGGATGTTTACCTGAAGTGACCATGCTGTGTGTGCACAGAGAATGCAGTAGATACCGGCTGGGGGTGGAAGGGGGGTGACAGAACACTTTCCTTAGTGGTGGAGGTTATCCCCTCACTTTTCTTAGTAACTGTGCTATCCGTCTGCTATGGTCTGAATGTTCATGTTCCTCCAAAATTCATGTTGAAATCTAATCCCCATTGTGATGACATTAACAGTAGGGCCTTTAGACTTTGCCCTCATGAATGAGATTAGTGCTCTTATAAAAGAGGCTTGAGGGAACCATTTGCCCCTTTCACCATGTGCAGTCACAGTGAGAAAGTGCCATTTTTTTTAAAGGAGAATGTGAGCCTTCACCAGGCACCAAATCTGCTGGTGCCTTGATCTTGGAATTCCCAGCCTCCAGAGCTGTAAAGAATACATTTCTGTTGTTTATAAATTACCTGGTGTAAGGTATTTTGTTCTAGCAGCCCAAATGAACTAATACACCTTATCATTATTTGTTAATAAATTTACTAATTTATTAACAAACAGCCCTTGCCCTACTAATCATAGGGGTATTATAGGTGCATTACTCAGGCTAGGTCAGTTATATTATATTATTAATAATATATCATTTCCCTGTCCTTAGGGATTATCTATGTATAATCATGTAGTTCAAGTAAGCCAAGAGCCCTTCCCTGGAATTTTTAACTACACCTGGAAGACAGAAGTTCTCTTTCCTTTAGGATCATTAAGCTAGGAGGCTACAAGCCCAGAGTGGTCTGTGCCATGTACCTTGCTATGTGAAGAAATTCTACTTGTAACAAAGTGAATGAAGCCAGAATGCAGAAAAGACCAGAGACAAGTTGGACAGACAAAGTCCCCAAAGCATTTGAGTCCCTAGATATACATATCCCTAAGACTAGCTCCATCCTTTCTCTTTCCATGGCTATATAAGTCACGGGGAGGAAGATAATGTATATAAAGTATACAAAGTACACATAATATATACTTTATGCAAAGTATATATTATACTTTGGTATACAAAGGTAATACATTACCTAGTTTACCATGGCAGAGCTGGATATCTGTCATTCTCAAGCAAAGAATCTAGATAGTTTCCCAATAGATGGAATATATATATGAAAACACTTTCAGTAAAATTTTTATATGACTAGTAGGATAACTAATCACTAAGTGGTGAGAGGTCAGATGCCTGGAGTGAGGAACAGAGAGAATACCCTAGACTAAAGTCTGGATATTGATCCAAACTTGATCCAAAACTTGATTTCTAGGTTTATTTCTTGAGGATGTTTTTCAATCTATGGTTTCCCCTTTTTAAAGAGGTTTTTCAGAGTAGTAGGTAGCCTATAGCTATAGGCTGGTGATTCCCAAAGACATCAGACTTCTCACTGAGAAAATACTTTAGGACCAGAAAACAGTATAGTATCAGTATTAATTCATATAGGGAAGATTATTTTGTAAGTGCCATTTAAGTATTTCTTTTTAAAGCAATCTTATAGCTTTGAACCTTTTTTTCTATACAGATGTGGAGTACCTTTGATGGGTTTCTAACAATGTCAAATTCATGACTTCTACTTTTAAGTCTGTGATATTTAAGATACTTAAAAAGCATTTACATTTGAATCCAGTTATTAGACATGATGGCCAAATTATATTTTAGATGAAACATTCCCTAAATTAGCTGCTCCCAACTATATTTATGAGAAAACTTTATATTGTGACAATATATGCAAATTCTATTCCTGGTAAGGTGATGACATTGCTAATAGCAGAGAACAGTGGCGTGACAAGTCTATTTTCTGACAGGAAATATGAAGAAACACTTGCAGTTGAGGTTTTGTTTGCCCTTAAAGTTAATAAATTGCATGATCTAATAATAATTAATTGTGCCTTCCCTCCATCATAAAGCTCTTAAAGCATTTCTTAATCAATTAGCAGCTCAGGGACATTATTATTACTGGACATTTTGCAAAATGAATGTGTTCAGAGTGAATACAGAGTAGACTTTACTGCAGAGCAGCTCAGGGTGGGCCTACGTCACAAGCTGAGCAAGCAGGCTTTGAAGCTTATAAGGAAAGCTTTCAATGTTTCACTAGCTTACTGGCAAGGTTTCTTGGTCCCTTGCTTTTATTTTTCACATATTGCTCTTCTCATTACTTATGCATTGCCCATTAAATCCAGCGCTGCAGCTGAGGTCTGGTTTTTCTACATTTCCAAGTTGCATTGCTGGATTGCTGTCTTTGATAAGATAAGCTAAATACATATGCCCAACTAGTGCAAAGTCCAATACTGCATAATTATCCAGTATATTTGGTTGGCACAGGCTAGCAAAGCCAGGTGATTTAGGTCAGAATGTATTTTAGATTAAGGTCATGCTGGAAACCCACAAAGACTTATGCCAGATTGAAACATTCAAATGCCACCAACTTCTGTTCTGGCCCACTAAGAGGTTGTTGAAGCCTTACATGATTAACTATTTGCTCATAGCAATGGGTGACTAAAAAGGTGGTAAAATGATGTGGTGCAGTTTCCCCGGCACCTTTACGTGTAGACTCTGCCTGTGACTTCTTTGGTTTACATGGTATTTAATTTACATGGTATGTTGAATCAAACACAGGTCTTTTTGTGAATCCTCCAAAAGGGAGTTTTGAGGTTGCTTGAAAGGCCTTCCATCACTTACTCGATTATCTGGAGGCTCTCAACCTGACTGGTATTGTGTTTTATATTTGGTAGTTTAAATAAAGGAAGGCCCCAGGAGCCTGGAATGCCCTATGATGCCAAACTGAGTTATACTCCTCGGCTCTCTTCTCTTAGCCTCTACCTTCAGGTGACAGAAAGGCCATGCCTTAGCAATCAGGAACAGTATGATAGGCTGAATCATGTGCCCCCTCCCCAAAGATGTCCATGTCCTAATGCTTGGAGCCGTTGCATGGCACCTTACCTGGCACAAAAGTACTTTGCAGATGAAATTAAGTTACAGGTCTTGAGATGGGGAGATTATCCTAGATTATCCAACTGGGCACTAACTGCAGTCACCTGTATCCTTTTAAGAGGGAAGCAGAGGGAGATGTGACACTGACAAAAAAGAAGGCGAGGTGGCCACAGAGGCAGAGACTAGAGTCATGCAGCCACAAGTCAAGGAATGCCCAGCAGCCACCAGGGCTGGAGCGGCAAGGAATAGGTTCTCCCCTGGAGCCTCTGGAGGGAGCGTGGCCCTGCCAACACCTTGATCTGCAACTTCTTTCCAGCCTTCAGAACTGTGAGAGAGGAAGTTCTGTTGTTCTAAGCCATCAACTTGCTGTAATTTGGTATAGTAGCCATAGGAAACCCATGCAAACAATGAAGTATAAGCGGGGAGAGAGGAAGATCCTTGGTCATGCCAGGACCTGCCTCAAGTTAGGAAGTGTAGAGAATATACTGTGGTCCAGGACTGGCCTCCAAAAGAGCCTTAGACTGACTGAGTCCAACACAAAAAATATTTTAGTGGGAAAAAAAAAAAAAAGAATGTGAGCCTGAGACTGATGGTAGGAGTTTGGGGACTTCACAAACCTTGGGTTATACCCCAAACTACAGACTGTCCATTCACTCAAATCTGGGGTTGTAGGTGTATAAATTGCTAAATGCTAATGGTCTGTGGAGGGGTGTATTTATCTGGCTTTCCTTTATCTCAGCTTTGCTTTTATCTGACAGAATTTCACTGTCAGAGTTATTTTATCTATTTCCCCTACTCTGTTTTTGGTGGGAGACTTTTTTACAGCATGGTTCTTGAAATTGCATAACTGAATACTGAAAATCTTCACAAAACCCAACATCTTGCTAGGCCTTTTGGGCAAAAAGAAAAGCCTGGCATCGGCAGTGAAGGAAGATGGCAGCCCAGAGCTTCCCCACGCAATTGCACGGGCACGTGGATGGCGGTGCCTTCAGCAACGTGTATGAGCCCGTGGAGGACGCATTTCTGCTTCTGGACGCTATCCAGGTAGCAGCTGCTGAGCTGGCGGGAGTGGAAATATGCCTGGAAGTAGGGGTCTGGTGTAGTATCTGCATTCCTAGCCTCTATGATAGGTCCTCAGGCTTTGTACATGTGCACTGATATCAACCCTGAGGCAGCAGCTTGTACGCTAGAGACAGCAAGCTGTAACAAAGTCCACATTCAACCAGTTATTACAGATTTGGTCAAAGTCTTGCTAGAGATTGAAGGAAAAAGTTGATCTTCTGGTGTTTAATCCCCCCTATGTAGTGACTCCACCTGAAGAGGTAGGAAGTCACGGAATAGAGACATCTTGGGTTGGTGGCAGAAATGGTCGGGAAGTAACGTGCAGGATTTTCCCCCTGGTTCCAGCTCTCCTTTCACCAAAAGCATTATTCTATTTAGTTACCATTAAAGAAGACAACCCAGAAGAAATTTTGAAAATAGTGAAGACAAAAGGTCTGCAAGGAACCACTGCACTTCCCAGACAAGCAGGCCAAGAACCTCTTTCAGTCCTCAGGTTCACCAAGTTCTAGCATACAATGTGTGCCCAGAGCTACTGGAAACTGAATGCATTTAGAATATCTTGAAACTGAAGTCATTCATTAGGTAAAAAGGAATTTTATCAGAAATTTGTCACTGAAAAAAAGGTAGAAAGGTAGAACATTCCCTTTCACTCAGGCCTGTGTAATTATTTGCACAAGTACAAGTAAATATGTATATTATATTTATAATTTGCATTTTAAATATAAAAGTTATGTATGAAATATTTATTTCAGCATTATTTAGTAAGGTGACAGAATTGATCTGGCAAATGTCTTTTTTTTCATACCAGTCCATAAAGGCAGTTTGCTTTCAGATGGCAGGGCCAGCAATACACCTTCATTGTCCGGTGTATATAAACTCTCCAACTCTATGTCATGATTTAGTTCATGGGGATATTGATTGCCTTTCCCTTCCACAAAATATTACACTGATTCGTTATATTGATGACATTATGTTGATTTGACATAGTGAGCAAGAAGTAGAAACTACACTAGACTTAGTGGAAAGACATTTGCATCAGAGGGAAGGAAATAAATATGACTACAATTCAAGGACCTTCTACCTTAGTGAAATTGATAGGGATCCAGTGACATGGGGCATGTTGGAATATTTCTTCTAAGGTGAACAATAAGTAGTTGCATCTTACTGCACTTATAGCCAAGAAAGAGGCACAATACTTAGTGGGCCTGTTTGGGTTTTGGAGGCAACATTTTCCAATTTCATTATGATACTCCAGCCCATTTATCCATTGACTCAAAAAGCTGCTAGTTTTGAGTAGGGCCTAGAACAAGAAAAGTCTCTGCAACAAGTCCAGGCTGCTGTGCAAGCTACTCTGTCACTTGGGTCATATGATCCAGCAGATCCAGTGGTGTTTAAGTGGCAGTGGCAGATAGGGATGCTGTTTAAAGCTTCTGGGAGGTCCCTATAGGTGAATCTTGGTTTAGGATTTTAGAGCAAAGCCCTGCCATTACCAACAAATAACTAATCTCTTTTTGAGAAACAGCTCTTGGCCTGATACCGGGCCTTAGTAGAGACTGGTAGTTGAGGAGTCACCAAGTTACCTTGCAACTTGAGCTGCCCATCATGAACTGGTTGTTATCTGAGCCACTAGCACACAAAGTTGGATATGCACAGCAACACTCCATCATCAGATGGAAACGGTATACACATGATTGGGCCTGAGCAGGCCCTGAAGGCACAAGGAAGTTACATGAAGAAGTAGGCCAAATTTCCATAGTCCCCACTTCTGCTATCTGCCTTCTCTCTTCCAGCCTGCATCTGTGGCTTCGTGGGAACTTCCCTACGATCAGCTGACAGAGAAAGAGAAGACTTAGGCCTGGTTTACACAGGGTTCTGTATGATATGCAGGTACCGCCCAAAAGTGGACAGCTGCAGCACTACAGCTCATCTCTGGGCTATCTTGAAGGACAGTGGTGAAGGGAAATCCTCCCAGTGGACAGAACTTTGAGCAGTCCCCCTGGTTGACTTTGCTTAGAAGGAAAAATGACTAGATATTCAATTATATGCCAATTCATAGGCTGTGGCCAATGATTTGGCTGGATGGTCAGGGAGTTGAACATAACTGGAAAATTGGTGACAAAAAAATTTGGAGATGAGGTATGTGGATAGGCACTGAATGGGCAAAAACGGTGAAGATATTTGTGCCCCATGTGAGTGCTCACCAAAGGGTTAGCAAAGAAGGATTTTAATAAAGTGGACAAGATAGCCTGTTCTGTGAATACCAGTAGGCCTCTTTCTCCAGCCACCCCTATCATCACCTAATTGTCTCATGGATGAAGTAGCCATGGTGACAAGGATAGAGGTTATGCATGGTCTCAGCAACATGGACTTCTACTCACCAAGGCTGACCTGGCCAAGGCTACCTTTGAGTGCCCAGTCTGCCAACAGACACCAACACTGAGCCCCTGATATGATACCATTCCTTAGAGTCATCAGTCAGTTGCCTAGTGGCAGGTTAATTACATTGATCCACCTCCATCGTTGAAGGAATGGTGTTTTGTCCTTACTGAAATAGAGCTTACTCTGGATACAGATTCACTTTCCCTTTGTGCAATGCTTCTACTAAAACTACCATCCGTGGACTTAGAGAATGCCTCATCTACGACCATAGTATTCCACACAGCATTACAAGGAACTCAGTTCACAGCAAAAGTGTGGCCATGGGCCCATGCTCGTGGAATTAACTGGTCTTACCATGTTCCCTAATATCCTGAATGAACTGGCTACATAGAGCAGTGGAATGGCATTTTGAAGACAGTAGTAGCACCAGCTATATAGCAGTGCCTTGTAGGGCTGGGACAAGGTTTTCTAGAAGGCTGACTATGCTCTGAATCAGCATCCAGTATATGGTGCATTTCTCTTATGACTGGGATTCACAGATCCAGGAATCGAGGGGTCAAAATAGGTGGGACACCATTCGCTATTAGCCCTAATGACCCACTAGTAAAATTTTTGCTTCCTGTTCCCATGACTTACGCTCTGCTGGCCTAGAGGTCTTACATAGGGTGGAATGTTTTCCACTGAGAGACACAATCATGATTTAATTGAACTGGAAGTCTAAGACTGCTCTTCAGCCATTTGGGCTTCTCATGCCTCTAACTCAATAGACAAATGAGTTACAATGCTGGCTGGGTGATTGTTCTACCAAGTAGAAACTGGACTACCCTGAATGGTGGTAAGGAAAACTATGTCGGAATACACGAGATACCTTAGGGCATCTCTTTGTGTTACCATGCCCTGTGATTAAGGTCAGTGGAAAACTACAATCTAATTCAAACAGGACCACTAATGACCCAGACCTTTCAGGAATAAAGGTTTGGGTCACCACTGGGTAAGTGCCATGACCAGATGAGGTGCTTGCTGAAGGCAAAGGGAATACAGAATAAGTGATGGAAGAAATACTAGCTTTGATCGTATGACCAGTTACAGAAACACAGACTGTGATTGTCGTAAGTATGTCCTCCATATTTTGCTATGACTCCATTTTCTGTGTGTGTAGCATTGTTTTCTTTCTTCTGATTTCCTTATTCTGTAACATAAGCTGCATTGATTTTATAGCATAGTGTTTAAATATTGTTAATTTTTAAAACTGGCTCCAATGTTCAACCTTGATTAATTTTACATCATAGTATTTAAGTTATGGGATGATATCTTAAATACTATGAGAGAGTAAATATCATATGAAGACTTTACCTTCTCTTCTGGGAAATGGGTTGGTGTGTTTCTGGTAGAATGCTGGATGGTTAATCATGTTAGATGGAATTATGACCTTGTTATTGTCTTTATGTGGCAGTTATGTATGGTTTAAGGAGATGTGTATGGGTGCCAAGTTGATAAGGGTAAACTTGTGATGGTTAATTTTATATGTCAACTTGAGTAGGCCACAGGGTGCCAGATATCTGTTTAAATATTATTCTGGAGTGTCTTGAGTGTGTTTACGGAGGAGATTCGCATTTGCACTGGGGGACTCAGTAAAGGAGATTGCCATCTCCAAGGTGGGTGGGCATCACCCAATTTGTTGAGGACGTAAGTAAAATAAAAGGCAGAGGAAGGAAGAATTCACCCCTTAAAAAAAAGAAAAGAAAAGCCTGGCATCCTGGTTACCTGCCTGGTTGGAGTAGACCTCCTCCCTGAGCCGTGAGCCGTGCTGGGAAGTGGTGTGCCCCTGGGGCAAGAGGGCAAATGATCCTGGAGCACCGTGGAGAAGAACTACCTGGCCATCCCCGGGGTTACGCAGAGTCTGGATATTAAATAACGTGTCTACTATGCAGAGGCTCTAACTTCTGACAAGAAGCCACTGGGGAAGCATCGATATGCTGCTCACAATTAGGGGCTGGTGGAAATCCAGCCGAAAGGAACAAAGTGATTCTGAGGACAAAATAGCTCAATCAAGTGAAAAGTGATTTCAAACCTGACATCAGCCTGACAGTAGCAACTGGGTTCTTATTATTATCTGCTTTTGAACCTCAGTAGGAGAACTTGCCTACCTTTGATACTGTAAGCAGGATCCTTCATGTTTAAAGATTAAAGCAGCTTTCTGGCTTGTTAGAAAGAAATCGCATGGGAATGGGTTTCACAGCCGGAAGCTGAGCTCTCTCAAAAGGATGTCACTCTGCAGCAAGATTATCTCCCCCTTCCATGAATACCAAAAAAGCCCCTGATTAATTCTTTCCATTAGGAGCCCCATGTCCCACTACTGTTAGATTTAGGATTGAAACAATATAGTCTGATTACCACTGTGTCCTGTGCAGTTTAGATTGTAAGTGTGAGATGTGAAATGTAAGAATTTTTTTTTTTTTAACATCCTGTCACTCCAGATGAGAATATACTTTGGAAGTGAAATTAGAAACAATGCAATGCTGATTAAGGACTAGGACTCTCACACAGCCCACCGTGACAAGATTTTGATTGGCATTATGTAATTAAAGGGTACTTTAAATGGTTGCTAAACATAACGAGCTACAAAAAGGTGACAGAAGAATAATTTTAACATAGGAATTTTTAAAAAGTTATTCTCATTCATAATATGTATAAAACACCTGATCGAACATATAAAATTAAATCTGTAGGGTGTGCTGAAAGGGTTATATTCCACAGTTTTTCTTGGAATATATTTTTCGTTTACATGAAGGGTTATATTCCAAAGTTTTTTGTGGAATATATTTTTCGTTTACATAAAGCAATACTTTCTTCTTTTTAGATGGAGTCTTGTTCTTGTTGTCCAGGCTGGAGTGCAATGGTGTGACCTCTGCTCACTGCAACCTCCGCCTCTGGGGTTCAAGCCTTCTGAGTAGCTGGGACTACAGGTGCCCGCCACCACATCCTGCTAATTTTTTGTATTTTTAGTAGAGACAGGGTTTCACCATGTTGGCCAGGATGGTCTTGAACGCCTGACCTCAGGTGATCTACCCGCCTTGGCATCCCAAAGTGCTGGGATTACAGACATGAGCCACTGTGCCCAGCCTTACATAAAGCAGTAGTTTAAGGCACACTGTATTTACAAGAAATTGCTAGTTAATGTGTATAAATCATTAGGGAAAAGGGGAAGTTTTGAGATATAAAACAATATTTTAGAGGATAAATACCAATATGCCTTGATTTATCCCTCCTGCGATAGTATTTACTGAATATAATTAAAATAATTCAAATTTTTAATTGTTTTACTGTCCATAAATTATCCTCAAACAAAATGTTTAATTGTTAGCTAATTTGAACATACTAATATGGTTGGGGGGAGGTTTGGTCTGAGAGAGGGGAACAGAAACAGCCCCAAATGCTTCCTCCTGCTCCCTAAGCAATACTTAAAATCTTGAAGGCCCATTTGCAAAAGCACCTCATTTGCAATGTCACTAGGGAGTTACCAAAATGCAGAGAAAAGTGTGTTCTAAAGATTGAAAAAAATTAAGTTGATTTGAAATTTTTCTCTTTTTTTTCCCTAATCCCCAATGTGATAGTATGATTTAACATCTATATTTATGAGTTATTAGTGGACACACACAATTTGTTAGTGTGAGTTCTATGTGTTTTTGCCAGAAAGACCACT
The DNA here is from genome assembly GCF_043159975.1 of Macaca nemestrina. Lineage (NCBI taxonomy): Eukaryota > Metazoa > Chordata > Mammalia > Primates > Cercopithecidae > Macaca > Macaca nemestrina. The sequence goes on along the minus strand of NC_092136.1, from coordinate 93,530,629 downwards.
CTTGATGGTCAAGCCCAAGGCTTTTTTGCCAGAAAGACCACTCTTGATGGTCAAGCCCAACAACTACTTGTTGTCCATGCTTAGGCTCACAAGCTGGGAGAAAGCTGCTGGAATCAGGGGGCATGCATCCTCCGGTGGCTCCTCCCAGGCACTCTTAGGTGACTGGTGGTTCCCTTGCAAATGCACTTACAGAGCAGCAGATCTTGTTAATTATTTATGTAACCAACCTGGACTTTCTCCTTTGCCTCTTTTTGAATTTAAGGAATAGATGGAACTGAACTGATCTGACTACAAGTAAACAGGCATAGAAACTCCTGATTGGCATTATTAGTCTTCACTAAAGAGAAGCACAGCAGGGCCCTCTTAAATGTCAGGTTGAGAGCGTTTGACAAACCTGGACAGCCCAAGAGAAAAATGTTGCTAAATGAGTTCACAGCAAGCCCTTCACATTCCTACTTTCTCCTATAAATTGCTTTGCAACAACGGGAGAGGTGGAGAAGACCTTTATTCCCATCAGATCACTGGACTCTTTGTCAGGACTTGGTTCCATCCTGACTCTGTGATTAACTATGGTGACAATTCAGATTATTGTCCCCAAGGGGCTCACTGGTTTTTCAGCATTAGCAGTAAACTCTGTTGTCTCATTCAGCAACCCAATCACCCATGTAAAAGGCTCATACTGCAGGTAGGTGTAGTGGGAGACAAAAGAAGTGTGAGCCTCAGGGAGTACTGAAATCTGCTTGAGAAGATTAAGCATACACACAGTGCTTATTCACCACTGGAAGGGAGGAAGGAAGGAAGAGGGGAAGGAAGGAAGGAAGGAAGGAAGGAAGGAAGGAAGGAAGGAAGGAAGGAAGGAAGGAAAAATTTTGGAAAAATTCCTGCTCTGCTTTTTATCTCTGTTCATTAAATTGAATTGTCTAATAATTTATTAGAGGTTCAACCTTTAATTTTTTAAACTAGTGGATTATTAGCATTTTAAGAAATAATATTTAATATCTAGTAATGAGGGTTCAGAATATTACACTATCATATCTTAGTATCTATTAAGCCAAATCAGACCAAACCAAACTGAAACAGCAAAGTATTTTTATTTATTTATTTATTTATTTAATTTTTTTTATTATACTTTAAGTTCTAGGGTACATGTGCACAACGTGCAGGTTTGTTACATATGTATACATCTGCCATGTTGGTGTGCTGCACCCATTAGCTCATTATTTACATTAGGTATTTCTCCTAATGCTATCCCTCCCTCCTCCTCCCACCCCACAACAGGCCCTGGTTTGTGATGTTCCCCACCCTGTGTCCAAGTGTTCTCATTGTTCAATTCCCACCTATGAGTGAGAGAACATGCGGTGTTTGGTTTTTTGTCCTTGTGATAGTTTGCTCAGAATGATGGTTTGTATCTTCATCCATGTCCCTACAAAGGACATGAACTCATCCTTTTTTATGGCTGCATAGTATTCCATGGTATATATGTGCCACATTTTCTTAATCCAGTCTGTCATTGATGGACATTTGGGTTGGTTCCAAGTCTGTGCTATTGTGAATAGTGCCGCAATAAACATACGAGTGCATGTGTCTTTATAGCAGCATGATTTATAATCCTTTGGGTATATATTCAGTAATGGAATGGCTTGGTCAAATAGTATTTCTAGTTCTAGATCCTTGAGGAATTGCCACACTGTCTTCCACAATGGTAGAACTAGTTTACAGTCCCACCAACAGCGTAAAAGCATTCCTATTTCTCCACATCCTCTCCAGCACCTGTTGTTTCCTGACTTTTTAATAATTGCCATTCTAACTGGTGTGAGATGGTATCTCATTGTGGTTTTGATTTGCATTTCTCTGATGGCCGGTGATGATGAGTGTTTTTTTCATGTGTCTGTTGGCTGCATAAATGTCTTCTTTTCAGAAGTGTCTGTTCATATCCTTCACCCACTTTTTGATGGGGTTGATTTTTTTTCTTGTAAATTTGTTTGAGTTCTTTGTAGATTCTGGATATTAGCCCTTTGTCAGATGGGTAGATTGTAAAAATTTTCTCCCATTCTGTAGGTTGCCTGTTCACTCTGATGGTAGTTTCTTTTGCTGTGCAGAAGCTCTTTAGTTTAATGAGATCCCATTTGTCAATTTTGGCTTTTGTTGCCATTGCTTTTGGTGTTTTAGACATGAAGTCCTTGCCCATGCCTATGTCCTGAATGGTATACGGCAAAGTATTTGTAAAGAGGGGGACAACAGCCCAGCAGAGATAGCATTTAGTTACACAGTACTGCAAATGAGCACTTCCTAAAGTCACTGTTTCCTCCTTTGGCATTTCTCTAACTTTGTTGAATGAGAAAGAGGACGAGCTTCCAGCAGGAAAGGAAGAGAGCCATAGACTGGCATTTGATTGAAATATAATTCCTTAATAATTTTTTGAAATAATTTTAAATTAGTAAAAAAGATGCACTAATAGTAAAATGAACTCTCATATACCCTTTATTTCTTTCCTAATCCCTCATTCCCTAATGTGATATTTATATTTTACCACCTTTGTCTTTCATGCTTTCTCTAAATGTATTTATACATTTAGGGTTTTTTGTTTTTGTTTTAGTTTTAGGAGGCAGGGGCCTCGCTATGTTGCCCCTGCCTCTTAAAACAAAAAGAGGGACCTTGCCATGTTGAGGCTAGACTCAAACTCATGGGCTATAGGGAACCTTTCGCCTCAGCCTCCCAAGTAGCCGGGACTACAGGTATGCACCGCTGCACCTAGATAGTTTTTTTTAAACCTTTGAGAATAAGTTGCAGATATACCTCTTACTCCTTAACACATCAATGTATATGTCCTAAACACAAGGACACCCTCCTATGTAACCAGAGTAGTCATCAAAATCAGGAAAGTAACATTAATACAATACTACCATGTAATTGATATTATTGTATTAATTGGTATACATGTAAATACTACCTCAGAGCCCTTTCAGATTTCTCTGATAATCCCAATAATTCCCTTTATAGTTCCAGGATCACGTGTTGCATTTGCTGTCCTGAGTCTTTAGTCTCTTTAGTTGGGAATCCTTCCTGTGGTGTGCTGCTAAACTGCTTACGTGGTGGGGTAGGGAGGTCTGATTTGTAGTGGCTGCCAATTATTATGGTGTAAATATTCCCATTCTGGCTGATTTCAGGTTACCAGCTTTGTGGCACTGAACTGCACAGTTGGGAAGAGATGCACAGCATCAGTTTTCTAGAGTGGGGTGAGCCAGTACCAGCTGACTCCAATGCACCACTGACCGTTCCTCATTCTTCGATCTTTCCTTGTGTTTCATGACTAGGTTTGCTTTGTTTGTTTGTTTGTTTTACAAGTACAGAACGGCTACTTTGTAGCTGGCCTTCAGTTTGGGTTTGTCTGCTGTTTCTTCACATTTATATTCAGTGTATGCCCTCTGTGGCAGGAATGTCACGGAAGTGGTACTGTGCTCTTTGCAGTGCCTTGTCTCAGGAGCATATGATGATGACTTGCCCATTACTAGAGATGTTCACTTTCTTTCTTTCTTTTTTGAATTTCACTTAGGTGTTAACTTTTATCACTTGATAAGATGGTGTCTAGCCAGGTTTCTCTGCTGTCAAGATAAAGAATATTTTATACCTTATTTAATAAGTAATTAATAGGCATTTTATGGAGAGACTACATTGAGACTATTTAAATACCCAATCCTCCTTAAACTTTTACCTACTGGTTTTAGTATCCATTGGTGATTCTTGCCTAGATCGATTTTTTCGATTACGGTTGCCAAAGAGTGATTTTTAAAATTTCACTAACCCTTCTAATATTGTTAGCTGTCATTCTACTGTAAGGTAGATACTTCCCTTCTCCTAATTTCTTTATTTATATTAATATGGACTCGTGGATTTCTATTTTATTCAGTGGGTTATAATATACTATAATTATTTGTTTTGATGCCAAAACATTGTGGATTTGGCTAAGTTGAGCCTCTTTGGGATGGTGTCCTTTTGACAGGTCCTCATCACTCTTGGATCAATTCCTTACTTTCTGGCACAATATATTCCAGTCATCATCTTCTTTCCCTGTGTCAGCCTTGGAATGAGCTATTTTCCAAGGAGCCTTGGTTTCTTTGAGTGGAGAATGATATTTAGCAACCAAGATCTGGGCAGTTAGATGTGCTCATTCTTCTGTAGTTTCATTACTTCTAGGCCTTCTCAGAGCTAGGAAATATAGGTATACACACACACACACACACACACACACACACAGAGACACACACACATTGTGGTAGACACAATCATGTACATCTCAGAGACTCCTTTAAGAGAGGACTTGTTGCAAAGAATTGCCTTGTCCAGTGTCACACCTTGCCCGGGGCAGTCCACATCTTATACTAATTAAGAAAAGATTATAAAGGCTGGTCGTTTTGGCCCAATGAGGAACAATTCTGACAGGTCACACATGCTCAAGAATGGGGTTGGCCAAGGCTCTCTTGAGCCTGCATTGCCGTTCAAGTTCTTCTGCCCAATCTGTTTCCTTCCACATGTTTCGATCCCTAATAATACCTACACACCAAACTTCGTCTCAGCATTTGCTTCTAGAGAGCCCAATCTGCAACACACACACACATGCACACACATACACATCTATTTCTGTAAAATATGTGAGTTCATACCAACACCTCTAATTCAAACCAATCACTGTAAGTTTGTTCTAGTCTTCCCTCTCCAATCATCATCAATACATTTACTTTCTCCATCCCTCTGCATGTAGGTATCATGACCATGCAGGATGTCTCTTCATTCCCATCTCTACCAGTCTGACCACACACATGCTTGGCCCTGGTCCTGGCCCTGGCCCTGCTGACCTCACTGGCTGTGTTAGATGAATCTTCAGCACTGATCAAAAGGAAGGAGAGTTCAATTCATTTTATAAGACAGAGGGTTATAACATTTCATATAAGTAATACATTGTATTTGGTTTGAAAATATATTTCAACATTAAATGGTGCTTGTTTCCTTTTTAGTGGTGACTGAGGTCTACTAAAATTGAAATTCTGCATTATAGTTTCATCTTGTATCAAATGGAAAAGTGTTTTTAGAATCGGCATTTTGGCACATATAATAGAAAAGACATGTCAAGAGAAGGCTCTAATTACTTTAGGAAGTTGCTCCCTAAACATAGCAATCAGTTCTAGCTGAGACAGAAAAGTCTTTGCAGAGGAGGCGAGGTTTGAACTGGCATCTCCAGGATGTATTGCCTTTGAATAAATGAATCAGAAGTATACCAGGGAAGGAGAAAGATGGTAAGTGAAGTCAAGGAATAGGTAGAGTGGGTAAGAACAAGGAGTATCAGGTAACAGTGATTAGATCCATGTGGCAGAAAATATTCATGTAAGAATGTGGAAGATAAACCTGGAAAGTCAGGATCCTGACCACGCTTCAGTTTTTATTTTGCAGGTAATGGGTAGATACCCTTCATCCTTTGAATATCATGATAACGATGAGGCTGGCAGCATTGGTCAAGATGCACTGATGGGAGAGGGAGCAGTTACGCCATTACTGCAAGGGTTTGAATGCTGAAGATAAAGGTACTGGGGATGGGGGAGGGGGCAGGTGTAGCAGACAGGGTCCAATCAAGGAAGCAGACCCACTGTGAATACTATGGAATAGGGGTTTATTTTAGGAATAGACCTTATACTATTGTGAAAGAACAGATGAAAGATTTTCTTTTTTTTTTTTTTTTTCCCAGATGAAAGATTTTCAAGCTGAGGCAGATTTGAGCAGAATTATAGGCTGAGAGGGAGGAGCCAGTAGAAAAAAGGGAGACTGATGATATATTAAAAAAGAACTAAATCCTGAAAGAGCCTGGAAAAGGTGAAAACCAAGAGCTCAGGAGGAGTGGTTACTCTCAGAAAGGAAGCAAGTATATTCCTTTCATACATACACTGTCCCCCCACCAGTCCCCAGCAGAGGAAATCCCAGCCCCCTCTATAGAATTCCTGCCCATTGTCTTCAGACTAATAAGCAGCATGCATTTTTACTTCTGACAATACTTCATAAGGCAATCGTATATTCTCAGATTAAAAATATAAGTCATTTGGCTTTTTACACAGCTTTTGCTTGTTAAACTTAACTGCACTGGAGGAATTAAATAAAGAGAAATATCTTACAACTCACTGGAAAAGGATCATCCATAGATGTCAGGGTTCTGATATTTTTATTCCCACTTTAAATTTAAAGACATGGGAGCTTGCTAAACTGGCTTTTTTATTTGGGGATTTGTGGAGTTAGCAAATTCTGCATGTCTTCAGTAAGATAATTTAGTAAGAAAGTTTGTGTATATCTTTCAGTGCAGGTGACAACATTCCAGTGAAGTATTTCACAGCGTGCAGAACGCAGTCATTAATAAAGCAACATCCTCAACAGTCATGCATATTTCTTTTTTATAACAAGCATCTTGTTTGGTAATGGCAGGACAGCAGAGTGAATATCCTGCCACATTGAAATTCATGAAGTTCAATCCATTTTATGAAATGCACTTTTTGCTATGCTCTTTATAAATTGCTGTCTATATCCTTATGACTTAGGGATTTGGGAAATACTTACCTGGTAATAACACTTTAAAATGCATCTCCCCTGCAGTATACCCATTATGCTGATTGAACTCAGAAATTCTTAAAATATAGCCTGCCTTATCTATATAAGTATAATTATCTGTGGAGGATGCCATCCTTAAAAGGTGTAGGGGGAAGGGAATAATGGCTTCAGTGGAGGATCATCCTGGGATTCAGCATCTTCGTAAGAGCAGCTAGGAGTACATGCTGTCAAAATACATTAGGCAAATGCAAAGATTAGAATCCCTCTCCTTTGTAAAATGAAAGACGAAAATGAATAAAGTGCATACCTGGCTTTGCTTTGGTTCAATTCCTTTCTCTGGGCTGCTCTGCCAAACCTTGCTTATTGAAACTAACTGGGGAGATGAAATGTCTGACTTATGGAATGTTTTCAAAGAAATGCAATTTTTATACTCTTCAATACAAATAGTAACTCAAGCCAGGTGAAAATTTAGCCAGGTGAGTGTTCTGGGAGGGCCAGTTTTGTGACTAGAGCTGACAAGGGCTTGTAATTAGCATAGTGACTATGTATGCAGTAGGTTGATCCTTCTAAAGTGCTGTCTTTTAAGCACGTTTTAGTTTTCAGCATTCAATGTTCTTGCAACTTTCTTTACCTTAGTAACCTTTCAGAAGTAAACTTCAGTCCTATTTCTGTTTCATGCATTTAAAGTTAATGGGACTTCAATTAAGGAGGGTGTGTGTGTGTGTCTGTGTGTGTGTGTGAAGCCATTTTATTTTAAACAAAGGAAGGAGAAGAGGAAGCCATAAGTTATAGGCCGAGATGTCATGTAAGTTCTGAAGATGGGGATAAGGGCACAGTCTTCGGGACATGAATTGATATTTTTCTAGTATATAGCATGTTTCAGACACTGAATTAGGAGATTTTGTATTAGAATCCAGGAATTCTGAATGCAGAGATTCTTATAATTAAATCTACTCAGCTAATTCTTAAAATGCCAAATATTCTCCCTCAAAGGTGTGTAGGGGCCAGGAGTTCCCCTTGCCCTCTGAAGTTTCGCTGAAAAATCAACTTGCAAAAGGCAGGTTAGTTGGAGATAAGAAATACAAATTTATTCAACATGTATACATAGGGGCCTTCAGAATGAAGACCCAAAGATACAGGGCAAATTGTCCATTTTTATGCTTAGGTTCAGCAAACTATGGACAGCCATGTATAAATATGATTAGACAGAAAGAGTATGATCTAATGCTAATAGAGTGAGTGGGGGAAACCCAGCAAGGCCTGTGTGTCCAGATTCTTCTTGGCCTTTCTGAGCATGCATTCCTTCCTTCTGGGTATGGGACAGAACCCTCTCTGGAATGGAAGTCTTACACCTATAGTCAAACCAAGTAGTCAGATAATTTATTTGTGGCCACTTTTTACACAGAAAGATGGAGGGAGGCTGGGTGCAGTGGCTCACGCCTGTAATCCCAGCACTTTGGGAGGCCAAGGCAGAAGGATCACTTGAGGCCAGGAGTTCGAGACCAGCCTGGGCAACATGGCGAAACTCTGTTTCTACTAAAAATACAAAAATTAGCCAGGCATGGAGGTGCGTGCCTGTAGTCCCAGCTACTCAGGAGGTTGAGGCACAAGAATTGCTTGAACCCGGGAGGCGGAGTCTGCAGTGAGCCAAGATTACACCACTGTACTGCAGCCTGGGCAACAGAAGAAGACTCTATCTCAAAAAAAAAAAAAAAAAAAAGAAAAGAAAGGTGGAGAGATGGGGAGAAAGTTAGTTTATGGCTGACTTTGGGAAAAAGAGGTTCTGGTTTTGATGACCTGGGGAAGAGGGGTTTTAGTTTCTATGGCTACCCTTGGGGGAAAATTGGAGACAAGAGGGCAAAAGGTCAGAGAAAAACTTCTGTTTCCTAGACCTTCATTTTGGTGTACTGTTTTCTGAGCCCCAACAAAAGACACAAAGAGTCTTGGGACTAGCTCTTAAGATCAAAGAGTAATTAGGAATCATTTAGGTAGCAGCCTTAGCTAGCGGAAACAAAGTAGATAACCTAGAAGAAAGCCAAAAAATAAAATAAAATCTACCCCACCCCACCAAAAAATACCATCAACAAAAAGCCTCTGAGGCAAAATCAAGTACTAAGCAAATAAAACAGATGGCCTCACATCACATGTACTTTTCTTATACTAGAGCTTCATGAGTTTTTACTTAGAATGGATTTACTCTTATTTTAGACATAATTTTAACTGGACTGAATGGCTGGTTTCTTAGCCAGCTGGTGATTAGAAGCAACCTGTGCTGTCAGTGGCAGCTGTGATTGCTAATAATTTAATACTGAAGTAGAAGACATAATCTAATACATCTAGAAGACATCCAAACTCAATGCCTATCAATCCAGAGTCTTTGATGCAGGGAATAAACTGCTTCAAAAACCCCTAAACATATTTCTGTGTTATGGTACAGAAAAGTATGACTGAGTAATCAAGCAAAGATTAAGTTATGTAAAATGGACTCATATTAAAGTGGGAAAATATTTAAAATATTAAAATGTTTTAGGGCCGGGCACGGTGGCTCACACCTATAATCCCAGCACTTTGGGAGGCCAAGGTGGGCGGATCACCTGAAGTCGGGAGTTCAACTAGACTAGCCTGACCAACATGGAGAAACCCCGCCTCTACTAAGAATACAAAATTAGGGCCAGGTGTGGTGGCTCACGCCTGTAATCCCAGCACTTTGGGAGGCCAAGGCGGGCGGATCAGGAGGTCAAGAGATCAAGACCATCCTGGCTAACATGGTGAAACCCCGTCTCTACAAAAAATACAAAAAAATTAGCCGGGCGTGGTGGCATGCACCTGTAGTCCCAGCTACTCGGGAGGCTGAGGTAGAAGAATTGCTTAAACGCGGGAGGTAGAGGTTGCAGTGAGCCGAGATCGCACCACTGCACTCCAGCCTGGCTGACAGAGCGAGACTCCATCTCAAAAATAAAATAAAATAAAAATACAAAATTAGCCAGGTGTGGTGGCACATGCCTGTAATGCCAGCTACTTGGGAGGCTGAGGCAGGAGAATCGATTGAACTCACAAGGCAGAGGTTGCAGTCAGCCGAGATCACGCCATTGCATTCCAGCCTAGGCAACAAGAGTGAAACTCCATTTCAAAAAAAAAAAAATTTTAGGAGCAGAGTTTCCACTACATTTAAACTTCAATGATAAGAAATATTTTATTTGTGGCAATGCCAGCAAAACACTTTTCTTTTATTCACCATTTTCCTTAATTATTTACTTGCTCATTATTTTTACCCATCCTCCAACATTTGATGTGGCTGAGGTGTTACTATATTAAGATATTAAGGAAATACTGCAGTTTTATTTTTATTTTGTATTTTAGTTTTAAATTTTTCTTCTGGTTCACAACATTCCTTTGGAACCAATAGGAAATATTGCAGTTTTAGATACCTAATTTCCAACTTGATCTTAAATCGCTTATATAGGTCTAGCAGTTCTCAGGATCAGAAATGCAACCTGGGGAAATGGTTCTCTGATAAAAGAAAATTGAAGAACCTTGGATTGTCCATGAGAAATGAACCATAACCAAAGACAGTTCCTTTGAGAAAAGTTTCGTTGTAAGTGAATGCTCCTTGTCATTAATACACATCTTGTGCATATAAACAGAAAAATCATTGCAGCAGTGTTATAGATTCAAAAGAATAAAAGGAAAAGGAAACATGGGAGAAACAAAGAAGAAAGAAAAGGAAGAAAACGGTTAAAACAAGGGATGAGGGCCCCAAATAGAACAATGCAAGTACTTATCAATCTGCTTCTCAGCCCGGACTAATGTAAATTCTTCAACTGCCCCAAAATAATGCACCAACCCAAAGGTTGATGACCAGCCTGAACTATGTTCTAAGGCAAACTTTGCTTGAAAACTCTGTTTTAAAGTTCAGTTTCTGTCCTAAGGCAAACTTTGCTTGAAAACTCTGTTTTAAAGTTCAGTTTCTTATATAGGTGTATATATATATACACACACGCGCGCACACACACATCATTTGATGTATATATATGTGTATACACATATATACGTATATACATATATATTTCATGTATATATGTATATACATATATTTAGAACTGTTCAGTTAATATATTAGTTATGTTATGTTAACTGTTCAGTTAATATATGTATATACTCAACAGTTATATATATTAACTGAACAGTTATATATATTAACAGTTATATATATTAACAGTTATATATATTAACTGTTCAGTTAATATATATATATGTATATACATATGTATTTATTTAGAACTGTTCAGTTAATATATCAGACATTTATTAAGCCCCACAATATGCCAGGCCTATTTGAGCTATATAATCTATTAAAACTGTTCTTTATTAATTAGTTCTGGAAATCTTTGGTGATACACGCACATGATACACAAACCTGCAAACACACATGCCCGTGCCTATGTTTTCATTCCTTTTTTTTTTTTTTTTTTTTGAGACAGGGTCTCCCTCTGTCTGTTGCCCAGGCTGGAGTGCAGTGGCACGATCACGTCTCATTGCAACCTCAACGTCTAGGGCTCAAGTGATCCTCCTGCCTCAACCTCCCAAGTGGTAGCTGGGTTTACAGATGTGTGCCACCATGCCCAGCTAGTTTTTTCATTCCTTTTAAATAATATTAATCAAGTGTACCCTTTCCTTCTGATCACTCTCTTTTCTTTTCCTACAAAATTGTAAACCAGAGACATCAAGTCTTACATAAACAGTAAAGAGCAATTATAATAAAACTGGTTCAACAAAATTGCAAAATTGGCTGATTTGATGTCCTTTGCCTTCACAAGGTGCTCTTTCTGTAACAATATCATTTAATTTCCACATTTATTGAGTACTTAGTGTCAGACACTAGAAACCCTGTTCTCAGGTGGGCATGATGGCTCATGCCTGTAATCCCAGCATTTTGGGAGAATGAGGTGGGTGCATCACTTGAGGTCAGGAGTTCAAAACCAGTCTGGCCAACATGACGAAATCTTGTCTACTAAAAATACAAAAATTAACCAGACGTGGTGGTGGGTGCCTATAAATCCAGCTACTTGGGAGGCTGAGGGAGGAGAATCTCTTGAACCTGGGAGGCAGAGGCTGCAGTGAGCCGAGATTGCACCACTGCACTCTAGCCTTGGTGACAGAGTGAGAGTCTGTCTCAAAAAAGAAAAAAAAAAAAAAACAAACCTGTTCTCAGACAGTATTTTGGTATCCATTAATTGTTTATTTATATCTACATATATATACACACACAGTCTTTTTTTTTTTTTTTTTGGAGAAGAAGTCTCGCTGTCACCTAGGCTGGAGTACAACAGCATGATCTCTGCTCACTGCAACCTCCGCCTCCCAGGTTCAAGCGATTCTCCTGCCTCACCCTCCCAAGTAGCTGGGATTACAGGTGTGCACCACCACGCCTAGCTAATTTTTGTATTTTTAGTAGACACCAGGTTTCGCCATGTTGTCAAGTCTGGTCTCGAACTCCTGACCTCAGGTGATCCACCTGCCTTGGCCTCCCAAAGTACTGGCATTACAGGCATGAGCCACCACACCTGGCCTACACACAGTCTTTTTTAATGGTGAAGCTAGGGGCTGGTGTTTCACCAGTAAACACCGATGTACTCAGAGTGTAATAGTGTAGTATTCGAACTACTTTCCATTGTGGCTGAACTAATTTACATTCCCACAAACAGTATATATGCGTTCCCTTTTCTCTGCAGTCTTGTCAGCTTCTGTTACTTTCTAACTTTTTACTAATAACTATTCTGACTAGTGTGAAATGCTATCTCATTGTGGTTTTGATTTGCATTTCTCTGATAATTAGTGATGATGAGCATTTTTTTCGTGTTTGTTGATCACTTGTATGTCTTCTTTTGAGAAGTGTCTGCTCGTTTCCTTTGCCTATTATTATTATTATTATTATTATTATTTTTTTTTTTTGAGGCAGGATCTCACTCCATTGCCCAGGCTGGAGTGCAGTGATGCAAGCATGACTCACTACAGCCTTGACCTCCTGAGCTTAACTGATCTTCCCGCCTCAGCCTCCTGAGCAGCAGGGACCACAGGCGTGCGCCACCATGCCCCAGTGTTTTGTAGAGACAGGGTCTCCTTATGTTGCCCAGGTTGGTCTCAAACTTCTTGCCTCAAGTGATTCTCCTGCCTTGGCCTCCCAAAGTGTTGGGATTAAAGGCATGAGTCATTGCACTCAGCCTTTTGCCCATTTCCAAATGGGGTTATTTGTTTTTTGCTTGTTTATTGGTTTAAGTTCCTTATAAGTTCTGGATGTTACACCTTTGTCAGATGCATAGTTTGCAAATATTTTCTTCCATACTGTAAATTATCTGTTTATTCAGTTGATAGTTCCTTTTTCTGTGCAGAAGCTCTTTAGTTTAATTAAATCCCACATATCAATTTTTGTTGTTGCAATTGCTTTTGGGGACTTCACCAAAAATTCTTTGCCAAGGCTGATGTTAAGAAGGGTATTTCCTAGATTTTCTTTTAGGATTTTTCTAGTTTTATGTCTTACATTTAAATCTTTAATCCATCTTCAGATAATTTTTGTATATGGTGAAAGGTAGGAGTCTAGTTTCATTCCTCTGTATATGAGTAGCACCACTTAAAGAACCTAAAACAGAGCTACCATTTGATCCAGCAATCCCATTGCTGGGTATATAACCAAAGGAAAATAAATCATCCTACCAAAAAGATGCAGGCACTCATATGTTTATTGAAGCACTATTCACAATAGGAAACACATGGGCTCAACCTAGGTGCCCATCAACAGTGGCTTGGATAAAGAAAATATGGTACATATATACCATAGAATACTATATTGCCATAAAAAAAAATCATGTCCTTTTCAGAAAAATGGATGGAGCTGGAGGCCATAATCCTAAGTGAATTAATGCAGAAAAGAAAACCAAATACAGCATGTTCTCACTTATAAGTGGGAGCTAAACATTGAACATAGACATAAAGATGGGAACAACAGACACTGGGCCTACTAAAGCAGGGAGGGAGGGAGGTGTGGGCTGAAAAAACTACCTGTTTGGTACTGTGGTCACTACCTGGGTGACAGAGTCATTCTTACCCTAAACCCCAGCATCATGCAATATATCTGTGCAGACCTGAACATGTACCCCTTGGATCTAAAATAAAAGTTGAAAATTAAAAAAAAAGAGCATAGTCTTAAAGTCAATGTGTTGCTTTCCCCAGAGTGTCTGCTTTTTAAGCAGATCCTTTACAGTTTTCTCAGATAGCAGAATAAAAGGCTCTTTACCTTATTAAAGGACTCTTGGGCAGCAGGTACTATAGATGGGGGTTGTAGGTATTTTGGAGATGGAGACTGAATTGATGTGCACTACTTCCCTGCCTGGATTAAGGAGTTAGGAAGGTGGAGGCTTTGGAGGGCTTTCTTCCTGGGACAAGCTACTGGTTATCTGCACAGCATACTCTACAAGTTAAGTTTTTTTGATGGTTTCAACTAGGCCAATGAACTTGACGCCTTCTTCCCACCTCCCACTCCCTGACCTGCTTAATCATGCTTTATTCTGGTCTCCTATTCATTGCCTGTCCTGGTTCCACCCTAGTGCTATGCTGTTTCCTGTTTATCTCTCCTGTCTTTTCTACACCCTCACCTCTGTACCAGGTGGGGCTGATTTCCCTGGGTTGTGAGCTTTCTTGTTTGTTACTGGAGTAGGTGAAAAGAGGACCTCAGATACATCAAATTTTCATTCCTCAGTCTATAACTTGGTGATCTTGGGCAAGTTAGTTAATTTTCTAAACCTCAGTTTCTTCATTTATAAAATGAGGTTAGAGCCAGGTGCAGTGGGACACTCCTATAATCCCAGCACTTTGGGAGGCCAACAAGACAGGAGGATTGCTTGAGGCCAGGAGTTCAAGATTATCCTGGGCAACACAGTGAGACACTGTACGAGAAATTATTTAAAAATTACCTGGGCATGGGGTGCATGTCTGTAGTCGTAGCTCCTTGGGAGGCTGAGATAGGAGGATTGCTTGAGTCCAGAGTTAGAGGCTGCAGTCAGCTATGATCACACCACTGCACTTCAACCTGGGCAACATAGTAAGACCTTTACTCTTAAAAAAAGAAAAAAGGGCTGGGCTCTGTGGCTCACATCGGTAATCCCAGCACTTTGGGAGGTCCGAGGCAGGTGGATTGCTTGAGGCCAGTTGAGACCAGCCTGGGCAACATAGTGAAACTTCATCTCTACAAAAAATTAGCCAGATGTGGTGGCATGTGCCTGTAGCCGCAGCTACTTGGGAGGCTGAGGTGGGAGGATTGCTTGAGCCCAGGAGGTTGAGGCTGCAGTGAGCTGTGATCACACTACTGCACTCCAGCCTGGGCAACAAAGCAAGACTCTTTCAAAAAAAAAAAAAAAAAAAAGAGTAGGAGAGTAGGATTAGTGACATCTGCTCCAAATGTCTCTGTAAGGATTGTATATGGGAAATTTTCAAAGAATAACTAATATACCTGACATTTGTTCATTTTGGTAAATCATTAAAAACAACTCCACAGAGTAGATATTATTATTATCATCCTCCTTATACAGAGGAAGAAAAGGTGTGGAGGAGGAGATGTAGGAGCAGTAAGTAACTTGTCCCAGGTCATCTGGTTTATTGAAGTGCCAGAGCTGAGTTTGGAACCCCACCTGTCAGTCTCCAGATCTCTGGTTTGTAAATACTGTCGTATTGGAAGGGAGCACAGGTTCGTTTTCTCTTTTCTCTTTGCATGTTGGCTGGTGCTTGCTTCTTGGCTGCTGCCTCACTCACAGTCAGCAGTTCTCTCTGTTGACCCCATTGGACACCAACATCACAGCACCTGTGGTCCCTGGTGCAGCCTGAGGGCTCACTTTAATTAAAGTTTATGGCGCTGGCAGAAAGAAATCTGGCAGGAACCATCTTCTCAAGGATTCTTCCCCAGCCCCACTTGCTTCATTGCACTATAGCAACAATTGCCCATCCCTGCTCATAGGTCTGCTTGCCTGCAGAATGGCCCCCGAGCATCTGGAAAGCAAAAACCGAAGGGCACCGTGACCTGGCAGCAGATCTTCTCTTCCAGTTTTGACCCAACCCACATAGTTGTCACTTAAAAGGAAGAAAACTGGTTTGATGAGTGATTTCCAGGTTTTGGGTTTGTTATCTCTCCTGACAGCTGTTCTCCAGTATTTTGTAGGCCTGTGGAGTGGAAGAGCAAGAAATTTATTCTGTGTAGTCCAACAAGAAATCACTGGAGGCAAATTTCAGCTCAGTGTAAAGAAGGCTTTTTACTTTTTTCAAACAATTGTGTTTGTTTCCGTATGTAGGGAAAATGCTGGATGAGGGGGTATTTTCAGGGGCCCTGAGTTGTATAGGACTTTAGGGGTATACCCATCTAAATGCCTGGCCCTTAGGATCAGGACAGCTGGGCTAGAGAGAGAGTTAAGTGATATGACTGTGGGTACAGCACCTTGACTAGTGCCCACAGTTGGCAGGTTCTCAGCAAACAGTGTTTACTTAACTGACCTCATGAAGGTCTTATTATGCATCAGACACTGTTGCAAGTATTCAGCAACTATTAACCCATTTCATTCTCATGACATCCTTATGAGGTAGTACTGTTACTGTGTCTGGGTGGAAGAGTGGTTGCAGTGGTTTCTAGCATTCTCTCCAACTTTGAGATTCTATGACCAGGCTCTTTTGATTGGCACTGCTGATAACAGACCCAGCCAGGCAGCTGGACTGAACTGATGTTTGATGGACTGTTGGATTATATTAGCCACCAGCTATCTCGACCCTAAGGGCCAGGCATTTAGATAGGCGCACCCCTAAAGTTCTGTACAGTTGAGGACCCATGAAAATGCCCCTTCATCAAGCGTTTGCCCCCATACAGACATGTCCATTAACAAATTTTTCCATTATCCTTGAAAGCATGCTCTGGCTGCTTGGAAAATAATCTCTTCTTCCTCTCCTTCTCATAATTAATTGCTACCAATTGCTATGCCAAAATCCATGTTGAGCTCTACATGTATGTGTGTATCTATACACATATATATGTACATACACACATATTTGAGCAGGAGAGCAACAGAATCCATTTATGTCTTGGTAAGTTATTAAAACATAAGTCCAGTCTGATCTCATTCAGACCCTTCCTTATTTACATAGCTATTTTAATGTGCCTGAGATCTATTCATGTCCCCAAAGATCCCTTACTCCCTCTCTGTGAGCCCCGGTACAGCTAAGTAAATAGCTGAACTGAGGTTTCCCATGACAACAACTCATTATTTTTTTTAAAAAATTGCTTTATAATAAAAGGTGATAAAAACAAGATTGAGCTAAAAGACAATGTAATCAGAAGACAGAAAATGAACACAATATCTAAAGAACTAGATAAGACTGTGAGAGACCAGGTCAGTACAAGCTGGTAATTACATTAAAATTGACACAATCTATCTGTTTTTCTTATAAGCTAACATTTTGCATAACTGATTTTCTGTGTGTAAAGTCAGGAGTTCTTTTTTTGTCGTTACATATATATGTATTAAAACCACAGAAACTCGTAGCCTAGAAGAAGGAGAGAACAAAAGCAGAACCATTCCTTCTTTTATTCATGTAATTATTCAATAATAATGTATTAAACATAAATTATGGCTAGTTTGGGGTTCCATAATGTGGAACTCATTTGAAAAACTATGAAAACAACAAAATTGATAAAAGGGTCAAGAAATGGGTGTTGCTAAAAGGCTGCAGAAAGTGGTTGTCTGCTCAAGGAAAAAATTGAATTTTTATCAGTCAATACCTTTAATTGTATGAAGAGTTATTATTGACCACATTAGTGGTCAATTATTTTTCTTTCCCAGTCAGAGAAAATAAGAGGAAATAGGCTTTCCTTACAGCAAGCAGAGTTTAGAAGCTGTAATGCCACCTCATTATGGAATTGTTGAGTCCATGAGACTGGGCTGTATTAGCAAAGGGCATAGCCTTGGCGTTGTTGAGCGATCAGGAGCTCCATGCCCTACTTTCTGTAGATCTCCATTACCCACCATGCCCACATACCCTCAATCTCAGTTCCAGCGAGACAGATTACTGGAGCTACTACAGCCAATTGCCTAATCAGTATTGCTGGGCAGTCTCTGTTCTGAGTCCAGCTCTGACTCCACAGCACACTTCCCAGGCCTGCGGGCAATAGGAAGAGCAGCAAGTTCTGTGTTAGGAAGCCTGGCTTGCAGGTCCTACTCCACATGTTGTTTTCCTTCTTTTGGCCCCAGTTTTCTCATCTGTAAAATGAACAAGTATTCCTTTCCCTCCCTCCCTCCCTCCCTCCCTCCCTCCCTCCCTCCCTCCCTCCTTCCTTCCTTCCTTCCTTCCTTCCTTCCTTCCTTCCTTCCTTCCTTCCTTTCTTTCCTTGTTTCTTTCTCTCTCTCTCTCTCCCCCTCCCTCCCTCCCCTCCCCTCCCCTCCCCTCTACTCCCCTTCTTTCTTCTTTTTTTGAGACAGAGTGTCACTCTGTTGCCAAGACTGGAGTGCACTGGCACAGTCTCAGCTCACTGCAACCTCTGCCTTCTGGGTTCAAGCGATTGTGGTGTCTCAGCCTCCCGAGTAGCTGGGATTACAGGCATGTACCACCACACCTGGCCAATTTTTGTATTGTTAGTAAAGACGGGATTTCACTACGTTGACCAGGTGGTCTTGAACTCCTGACCTCAAGTGGTCTACCCATCTTGGCCTCCCAAAGTGCTGGGATTACAGGCGTGAGTCACCTCATCCGGCCTAATTTTTGTATTTTTAGTAGAGGTGGGGTTTTGCCATGTTGCCCAGGCTGGTCTTGAACTTCTGGTTTCAAGCACTCCACACACCTCAGCCTCCTAAAGTGCTGGGATTACAGGCATGAGCCACTATGCCTGGCCCAAGCTGGTCTTAATGCTAGTAGTTCTCAAACTACTAATATTAAAGTGTGATGAGAATCTATACTTACTTTATTTGGAGGGGGTGTTTATTGAAAATCCAGATTTCTATTCCTTTTCCCACATAAATTTGTGTTTATTTAGTCTGGATGGGGCACAGAACATGAGATTCTGCATATTAAAAAGTATCTGATAGTGTAAGTTGGTTGAAGGTAAAAATTAAAATTAAAAAAAAGAATAAAAAAGTATCTGATACAAGTGATCCTGGGCTAGTACATTAGTTTGCTAGGGCTGCCATAACATACTACCATAATAGGCTGGGTGGTTTAAGCAACAGAAATTAATTTTTCTACAGTTCTAGAGGCTAGAACTCCAAGAACAAGGTGTCAGAGGATTTAGTTTCTTCTGAGGCCTCTCTCCTTTGCTTATAGATGGGCATCTTCTCACTGTGTCCTCACGTGGTCAACTCTGTGTGCATGGGTACTTCTGGTGTCTCTTTGTGTGTCTTAATCTCTTCTTATAAGGACACAAGTCAGATTAGATAAAGGCCTATCTTAATGGCCTCATTTTAACTTAACCAGCTCTTTAAAGGGCCTTTCTCAAATTTTGAGTTGCCAAGGGTTAGTAACATATGAATTTGGGGGGACAAAATTCAGCCCCTAACAACTAAATAATCTCTACAATTCTATGCCCAGTGAAAGCTAGATCAAACGTCTCTGCAGACTCAGCCTTGTTTTTGGGTCTTGTTATAGAACCCTTGTGATATCGCTAAACTCTTATTTTTACACATTTTTCATTTATCTAGCTAAAGCTCCCAACTGTAATTTGGTGACATCTGACCTTAGTGTCCTGGTTCTAATTTGTATTACCACCCTATCTAAAGTGCCTACCACCTCATTCATGCCCATCCCTTCCTACCCCTCTACCTTCTCATTTGTGCATTTATTCAGATCTGTTATTGCCTCATTTATTGGTTTATTTGTTTCCTGTCTTTCTCCCCTACTAGACTATAAATTCCATAGATCAGCCATGGAATGTTTTGTTCCTAGCACCATGAACAGTGCCTGGCATACAGTAGGCACTCATTAAATATTAATGCATGAATAAATGAATGAATAAGTGATGAGTTGAGATGACCTTTAAGGTTTGTGTCTGTTCCAACCTAGAATTCAATTACCTTTTCCTTCTTTACTCTTCCACAGGGGTGGTATTTAAGAGACATCCCCCCAGCCAGAGGGAATAAGACATGTGGAATACTGAACCACATTGATATCTATCTGAGACCTGGGAGGTGAAAATTCTGCTCGTTTATTGTGCTATCAATATCTTAATCACCAATGCGTTAACTGCCCTGGACCTAGAGTGCCTGGACTGTAATGCAGGATAGGTTGATTACAGAGAGGCAGAAAATCAGCCAAGGCCAAATGTCACACACCACAGTGATACTGACAGTCCAGCAGATGATCTGCTTTGGCCCACAGCTGAAATCTGAGTGTGATCATCAGTATTCTTGCAGACGGTCAGAAACTCCTATTTATGAACCTTGGCCTGAGACATTTGCTAGCACAGCATAAGCAGTTAGGCTTTTTCAGCTATGTAATTCCTTTAGGTTGATGGAAAGATGCTAGCATGTGTCAATAAAAGTGACAATAATAGCACAATATAAGTAATAATAAATGAAAAATAAAAATATTAATAATGGTATAAACAGGTGAAATCTGAGGTGCACTAAAAATAGGTTAATTATAATATTTGATTGGGTTGTCTCTACATACATGATACAGTAAAATATCTTGGAAGTCCTAACCAGAGAAATCAAGAGAAAGAAATAAAAGGCATCAAATGGGAAAAGAAGAACTCAAAATCTCTCTCTTCACTGATGATAAGACTGTTTACCTCGAAAACCCTGAAGACTCTGACAGAAGGCTGCTGGAACTGACTTCAGTAAAGTTTCAGGATACAAAATCAATGTACAAAATTGAGTAGCATTTCTATACAGCAATAATGTTCAAGCTGAGAGCCAAATCAAGAACACAATCCCATTTACAATAGGAAATCCTAAGCAAAAAGAACAAAGCCAGAAGCATCCCATTGCCTAACTTCAAACTGTACTATAAGGCTACAGTAACCGAAACAGCTTGGTACTGTTACAAAAACAGACACATAGACCACTGGACCAGGATGGAGAACCCAGAAATAAAGCCATATACCTACAGCCATGTGATCTTCATTAAAGTTGACAAAAATAGGTAATGAGGATGGGATTCCCCCATTCAATAAATAATGCTGGGATAGCTGGCTAGATGAATGTAGAAGAATGAAATTGAACCCCTAACTTTCATCATATGCAAAAGATGAATTACAGGTTTAAATGTAAGACCTCAAACTTTAAGAATCCTAGAAGAAAACCTAAGAGAGACCCTGTGGACATTGGCCTTGGGAAAGAACTTATGATGAAATCCTCAAAAGCGATTGCAACAAAAGCAAAAATTCACAAGTGAGATTTAATTAAACTGAAGAGTTTCTGCACAGCAGAAGAAACTATCATCAGAGGAAACAGACAACCTACAGAATGGGAGAAAATATTCACAAACTACACATCTCTCGAAGATCTAATATCCAGAATCTATAAGGAACTTAAGCAATTCAACAAGCAAAAAACAAATAACCCTGTTAAAGAGTGGGCAAAAGACATGAACTTCTCAAAGAAGACATACAGGCAGCTAACAAACATGAAAAAAATGCTCAACATCACTAAGCATCAGGGAAATGCAAATCAAAACCACAATGAGATACCATCTCACACCAGTCAGAAGAGCCATTATTAAAATGTCATAAACAACAGAAGCTGGTGAAGCTGCAGATAAAAGAGAACACTTATACACTGAGGACGAATGTAAATTAATCCAGCCAACGTGGAAAGCAGTTTGGAGATTTCTCAAAGAACTTAAAGCAGAACTACCATTCAACTCAGAAATCCCATTACTAGGTATATACCCAAAGGAAAATAAATCATTCTACCAAAAGACACATGCACTTGTATGTTCATTGCAGTACTGTTCACAGTAGTAGACACATGAAATCAACCTAGATGTCCATCAAAGGTGGATTGGATAAAGAAAATGTGGTACATATACACCATAGAATACTATGCAGCCATAAAAAGAAAGAACAAACTAATGCCCTTGGCAGCAACATGGATGCATCTGGATGCCATAATCCAAAGGAACAGAAAACCAAATACTGCATGTTCTCACTTATAAGTGGGTGCTAAATATTGGGTACTCATAGACATAAGGAGGGCAACAATAGACATTGGAGGCTAAAAGAGGGGGGAGAGAGGAGGGCAAGGGCTGAAAAACTAACTACTGGGTACTATGCTCACTACATGGGTGATGGGATCGTTCATACCTCAAACCTCAGCATCACACAATATATCTATGTTACAAACCTGCACGTGTAGTCCCTGAATCTAAAATAAAAGTTGAAATTATATGAAATAAAAAATAAATATGCTTAAGAGGAAAAAAATCAAATATTTTATAGCTACAGAAGGTAGTATTTTTAGATAGCTCTTATGTATATCCTCACTGAAGGCCTTGATTCCAGGCTGAGTTAATTGCTTTTTCCTTATATTTATTAAATTTGAGAGGAAATATTTGTTTCTACATCTGTTTCCTCTACTAGAGCAGTGGTTCCTTGAGAGCAATTATCTTATTTATTTCTGTATCTTCTGCACCTTCTACATGGCCCTCAAAATTTGTTTATTGGATGAACGACTATCAAGGAGATTTAAATGTTATTGATTAGTAAATATTGCCCAAATGTTTTAAGGCAGATTAGACTGAGACTCATTAATTACTGCTACCATCATCTAATATATCTTGCTCTCAATTATATTAGTTATAGAATGTTTAAAAACTGGTTTTTAGTTTAAGGTCAACATTTATTAGAATGGGAAGAGCTAAGCATGTTTGCAGGGAGGAAAGAAACCAGAAGAATGACACTTGCATGGTCCTCCTCTGGGAATGCAAAGTGCCTTTCACATTACCCAAAGTCAGACATAATCAAGAAAGTAAATATATTGAAGGAGACCCAAATACCTGTGACACAACACAAAGCATTTAAAAAATCATCTTGTGCTGCAGATGACACACATTGTTGCTCCACTCAATAGTGTATGTAATAGTAAATTGGCTCTAATTATTAATACCAATAATACTATTCACTGAGAAATCAGTTTATAATAGAGAATTATTCAGCCACCAAGCTCCTGGGGCTATAGCTAAGCACCTGCCAGAGAGGCAGTCATGAGGGGTTATTATTATTAATTATCTGTCCAATTATTTCTCCCTTAGGAACAGCAACAGTACACATGCCACATCTAAGGAGGGGAGGAGGGGCCCATCTGTGCTCACCCCACTGCGTCAGGGTCCTTCTAACAAAGAGATTGTGCTGGGGTGGCCCCAAGAACCTTCCAGCAGGTAACACAGGTCCTTAAGAAGCCTTCAGAGCTGCATCAAAGTGCAGCAGGGGAGACTATGGTGTGTTGTTCCCCTCTTCCTCTGTCACTTTCCATTCTCCCGCTCCCTTCCTTCCAAACCTGCTCTTTTCTGCCCATTCTCAGGAAAACCTTTCCTCAGCTTTACCACTTTCTTGAGTTAATCTTTTCCATTGTGCTCCCAAGCAAACTTCTTTCTTTGAGATAGCTTGGGAAAATGATGAAAGGGCAGTGGTGAAGCATCCTTAAGTTGAATGGGGCTTTTAAAACAAGTTGTGAAATACACATACAATTTACCATTTAAACCAGTTAAAAGTATGTAATTTGGTGGCATTTAGTATATTCACAGTGTTGTAAAACCATCACCACTATGCAGCTTCAGAACATTTCCATCAACCCAAAAAAGAAACCTGTATCCATTAAGCTGTCACTCCCCTTCCTTCCTCCCACTCGGCCCCTAGCAATGACTAATCCACTTGTTGTCTCTAGGGATTTGCCTATTCTGAATGTTTTATATACAGTATGTGACCTTTTGTGACTAGCTTCTTTCACTTAGATAGGTTTATCCACTTTGTAGCACACATCAGTTCTTCATTCCTTTTTATGACTGAATAATATTCCATTATATGGATATACCACATTTTGTTGACAGTCAATGGACATTTAGGTTGTTTCCACCAAATTTAGATTGTTTTAAGGATAGATTCTATGCAATATCTCTACATCCTTAATCTATTGAGATTTGGCTTCTTCTCTAACAAGGGTAACAACCAGTAATGATGACAGCCCATGGTTATGGGAGAGCTTGCCCTATTCTGGACATCATACGGAATATGTTGCAAGCATAATCCCATTTTATCCTGATAAGGGCAGAAACTTGTGTAGTTTGGTTTCACACCAGGCATCCCAGCAGAAGAGTCAGGGCTAAAAATCTAATCCAGACCTAATTGGTTCAGCTGAGCCCCTTGCTCAGGTTGTGTCTGTCCTGAGAGGGAGGCACTGAGCTCCACTGTGCCTAAAAGCAGCTCTGTTAACGGCTTTTTGAGGTAAACATTATCATTATTCCCAACTTGTATTTAAGGAAAGTGAAAGTGAGAATTAGAGAGTTTCTGTAACTTATTCAAAATCACACATCTAACAAAGGGGTAGAAGCCTGGGCTTGAAGCCCGATCTGGGTCCAAATTCTTAGCCACTGCCCTATTCTAGGATAATTTTGGGGTGGACATCTGTGGCCTCCTTTCTTCTTCCAAGATTTTCTTTTACCATAATCCAAAGTTAAAGATGTATCTTACTCTGTGACCCAGAACATAATGCACATATATAACAGAAAAAATTTCATGGAACTACACTTAACCTTAGTACCTGCAATACACTTTTCTATTCTATTTAGTTTTTTTAAAAGAAATACTGGTCAGCCTCTACTAAATTGGTTTCTAACAGGCTGTTGCCCACAGTTTAAAAACCACTGCTGAAGTCTATTTTTTTTTTTTTTCAGTATTTTACTCTACATTTTTGTGGCATTTGACACTTAGATAAGCTTCTGTATCTTGAAACTCAATCTATTTGCAGATCACCCTTTGATGGGCTTCAGAACATATTTCCAGCTTTCCTCCTGCACCTCGACCAACATGTCTTGTATCACCTGGCACGGTGGCTCATGCCTGTAATCCCAGCATTTTGGGAGGACCAGGCGGGTGGTTCACCTGAGGTCAGGAGTTCAAGACCAGCCTGGCCAACATGGTGAAACCTCATGTCTACTAAAAATATAAAAATTAGCTGGGTGTGGTGGTGGGCACCTGTAATCCCAGCTACTTGGGAGGCTGAGGTGGGAGACTCACTTGAGCTCGGGAGGTGGAAGTTGCAGTGAGCTGAGATCGTGCCATTGCACTCCAACCTGGGCGACAAGAGTGAAACTCTATCTCAAAAAAAAAAAAAAAAAAAAAGTCCTATATGTACTTCAGACATAAGGGGTTCAAAACTGAACTCATTGTTCCTGCCTCCTTCTCCATCCTTTTAAAGCTGCTCTTTCTCCACTGCTCCCCAGCTCACTTTAATGCCTTCTCTACCTTCCCAGTCTCCTAAAATATATAAAGAACTCTTCCAACCAAGAGTTGAATAGAGTTCAACCAAGATTAAATAGACATTTTTTTTCTTTTTTAGAGACAGGGTCTAACTTTGTCACCCAGGCTGGAGTGCAGTGGCCTGATCATAGCACATTGCAGCCTCAAACTCTTAGGCTCAAGTAATCTTCCCACCTCAGCCTTCCAAAAATGAAGCAGGGACCACAGGCATATGCCATCGCATTAAGATAATTTTTTTTTTTTTTTTTGATAGAGACAGGGTTTGTTATGTTGCCCAGGCTGGTCTCGAACTCCTAGGCGCAAGCAGTCTTCCCACATTAGCCTCCCAAAACACTGGAATTACAGGCATGAGCCACTGCACATAGCCTGAATAGACAATTTTTAAAAGAATATGTTCAAGTGGACAAGCACATGGATAGATGCTCAACACCATTAGTCATCAGACAAATAAAAGTTAAATTCACAATGAGACACCATTATACACCCACAAGAATGTCTAAAAGTTAAAAGACTGACAAGCAAGTGTTGGCAAGGATATGGAGCAACTGGAACTTGCACGTATTACTGATGGGAATATAAAATGGTGCAGCCACTTTGGAGACTGATTGACGATTGATTGTACAGTTCACTTCACACTTACCATGTGCTTTAGTAATTTCACTCCTAGCTATTTCTCTCGAGAAATAAAAACATATGTCCACGCAAAGACTCGTACAAAAATGTTCGTAACAGCTTTATTTATTTATTTATTTATTTACTTTGAGGCAAGGTCTTGCTCTGTCTCCCAGGCTGGAGTACAGTGGTGTGATCTCAGCTTACTGCAACCTCTGCCTCCTGGGTTCAAGCGACTCTTATGACTCAGCCTCCTGAGTAGCTGAGATTACGGGCATGCAACACCATGTCTGGCTAATTTTTATATTTTTAGTAGAGATGGGATTTCACCATGTTGGCCAGGCTGGTCTCCAACTCCTGGCCTCCACTGATCTGGCTGACTCGGCCTCCCAAAGTACTGGGATTACAGGCATGAGCCACCGCACCCAGCCTCATAGCAGCTTTATTTGTAATAGCCCCATGTTGGAACCAACTCAAACATCCATCAGCAGGTGAGTGAATAAATTAAACATGGTATATCCACAAAATGGAACATTACTTGGCGATACAAAGCACAAACTACTGATAAAGACCAAAAAATTGATGAATTTCAAAAATGTCATGTGGAGTGAAGGAAGGCAGACAAAAAGGGTTCATACTGTACGATTCCATTCTTATGAAATTTCACACACAAAAAAACTAAGTTATAATGACAGAAAACACATTAGTGGATATCTGGATTTGGCAGAGTCAGAGAGTGGTTTAGACTATAGAAGTCCTAAGAGAACTTTTTGGATGATGGAAATATTCTATATCTTGGTTGTGCTTACATGAATATATACATTTGCCCAAACTTACTGAACTGTATACTTAAAATAGGTGCATTTTTATTTTGTGTAAAGTATATCTTCATAAAATTGATTTATCTGGCCAACTGGGATTTTAAAATGTGTTCAGTTCCTCCTTTTTGTGACTCCCTACAGCTACTCAATTATGAAATCTGCTTACTCGACTTAAAACATTTATCTCCAATGAGTTTCTCTTGTCACCCTCTCAACTGCTCAGTATTAGTTTAGGTCCCCAGCCCCTCTCCACTGTACCAGTCTGAGAACCTCTGGTCTTGCTCCCCTCCGCTACTCAACTCCAGCGAACATCTTCCTTCTCACCACTTCTATTCATACTCCCTTAATGAAATACTTCCATTGGCTGCCTTTTGTCCAAAGGTTAAGATACAGATTTCTTCCTTCAACAAATACTTGTTGGAAAGAAGCAGGCATTTAGCACATCGAGAAGACCATTTCATAGACTGGTCCCTTTCAAGGCTCATCGTTAGTTACTTTGAATTTTCACAACTCCTCATCTCTTATATGCTGTCCCTGTCACCAGTTTTACCTTTCTGTCTCTCTCTTCCTATTTATTTCTTAAGGTCTAGCTGAGGTATTTCCTTCTCTGTGAAGATTTTACCAAGCACCCAGGCAGACATAGGGATCTCAGAACCTTTCATGTAACCCTAACATAGCATTGGTTGGTTATTGCTTCATTGTGTCTGTGAAGTCTGTTTCCTTTGTAGACTGTGTGTGATTTGGTGTTATGGATTCTGCCATGGTCATACCTGTGCCTCTAACAACTAATATGTTGGGGCTTAAAAGATCTTTATTGAATTACAAGAATCAGACACATACATTGGCCATATTTCTATTGACGATGAAGTTAGCAATATAAATTCTCCTGTTAGAATTGTTTTCCTCTCCTATACTCCCATATCTTTTATCAATGCCTCTCTTGTATCACTTATTATTCTTCCACTAGATTGTGAACTTAAATTTTTTTTTGAAATATTTTAAGCACCTAGAAAAGTACTGTATAGGGAATAATTAAAAAAAACCTCCCAGGTACTCTCATTTTTGTCAAATCTTAGCATTTTTGCTTTGTTTGTTTCAGATGTTTTTAAAAAGTAAATGTAACATGTGTTTATACAGTGGAAGCCTCCTGGCACCCTTACCCAATGCCATTCCCTTCCTCCCTTTTGAAGGCAATCACTCTCCTATTTTTGGCGTTTATCATTTATTTGCATATTTTTATACCATGTATGTATGAATTCATAAACAATTCATGGTATCGTTTTACATATTTTAAAACTTTATACAAATAATATAATGCTGCAGATATTCTGCAATTTGATTTTTGTTTTGGCTCAACATTATATTTTTAGATTTATCCATGTTGATACTTGTAACTATAATTTTTTTTAAATTTCAAGTTCCGGGGTATATATGCAGGATGTGCAAGTTTGTTACATAGGTAAATGCGTGCATGGTGGTTTGCTTCACCTATCAATCGATCACCTAGGTATTAAGCCCAGCATGCATTACCTATTTTTCCTGATGTTCTTCCTCCTCCTATCCCCCACCAACAGGCCCCTGTGTGTGTTGTTCCCCTCCCTGTGTCCATGTGTTCACATTGACTTGTAACTATAATTTAATAAGTAAGTTACAGCATGTATGCATGCATGAATATTCAACTAGATGTAGTCTGACTCTGTAAGCAGAGAACATGTTATGTAATGCAGTCAGGATTCTTATAATTTCCCTGTCATAATACATGATATTCCCTTTTTTTGGCTACTATGCAGAAGACCATGCCACAATACAGTACAGATGTCCCTGAAGTGACGATTCACTAAGAATCAGGGCTGGAAAACATTTTTAATAAGCTATAGAGATGGACCAAATCTATGAATTTGAAATGTAACACAGACAAACGTAAAACATGGCATTTGGGTACAAAAAAAGTTCAGTGGTACAAATATAGGATGGGGGAGATGTGGCTTAGAAGCAGAACATGGGCCAGCCTCAGTGGCTTATGCCTGGAATCTCAGCACTTTGGGAGACTGAGGCAGGAGGCTTGTTTGAGGCCAGAAATTCGAGCCTGCAGTGAGCCATGATTGCGTCATTGCAATCCAGCCTGGGTGACAGAGTGACACTCTGTCTCTAAAATAAAATAAAATAAAAAAGAAGCAGAACATGAACAGAAAGTGGACAAGTTGGCAAGGCTGGGAAAGGAAGCACCCGTGGAGAGCCACTGGGATGGCGTCTCTAGAACCAAGATGTTGGGCTGTAGAGTGAGCTCCTCCAGGCCGCTTGGACTACATCTGGGAGAGAGCCTTCAGTTTCTGAGTGTGGAGCTTGTTCAGAGGAAAGTAATGAGAATGGTAGAAGAAAAAGGTAATAGTTCACTTCAAGAAGGGAGGTTGAGGCCAGCAGGATTGTGATGGTTGATTTCTGTGACTGGAAGGGAATTCTCTGTGGCCCCAAGAGATATTGGACCAATCTTGCTCCTCTTCCTGAATTCCTTCCTCAGCAGCACACCCACTCTGTCCCACAAGCTGGAAGCCTGGGAGGGGTCTCAACTCTCACTCATGTTCTTCTCTCCTACCTACCTGATGGTTTTTAAGTCCTGTGAGATCCATATTCTAAACATCATCTTACTTCACTCAGCAGCCTTTCTACAGTTCCTCCTACCATGAAAACTCTCTTCTGTTGATTTTGCGTGCTGCAAGTTTCCCTAAGTTTCCCCCTACATCTAAGAATGCCAGGGCATGACCAGATTTTTGGAGCTTGAAGTGTTTTTATTTTGGGGGTCTATCTTTAAAGGAATACAAAATTACAAATAAAAGGCCTTGAATGGAACTCACACAAGGTAGAGAATTATTTGGCAGCAAATCCACCTCGGGCTTTCTTTCTTTTTTCTTTTTTTTTTTAATGCCCATCTTCTTTTCCAATGCCATGGGGTGGAATTCCTAAAGAGACATCAAAGCCATTTTCTCTTTAATGCTATATACTCCCCTGGCTTTGAAGATTTTCTTCCCATCTTACATGGCCATGACCGACTGATGATTCCAAAGTCTGTATCTCAAGCTCTGGCCTCTCTGTCTTGTGTTTAGACAGTCATCTCCACTTGGGTATCACAAAGGCACTGCAAACTTCCTGTGGCTTAGGCTGAACCATTATCTTTCCCCTCACCTTCTGGTCCCTTTGTAGGGCTCTCATCTCACTAAATGACATCAGCATCTACCCAGTTCCAAAAGCTGGGCACCTGGGCACCATCCTTAACACCTCATCCTCCCCCATGCTTATATCCAACTTATCTTCAGCCTTGTCACATTTACCTTAAATACCCCTTCTCATCATCTTCATTGTCACCATCCTTGGCCAAGGTATTGTCACATCTTGGCTGGACCACCACAATAGTCTTCTTCCTTTTTTTTTTTTTTTCTTTTTCCTTAAAGGTGTTGCGGTTAAAGGCTTAATTTTTTAGTGACATTTTGGGTTCACAGCAAAATTGAGAGGAAGGTACAGGGAGTTCCCATATACCCCCAGTCCTTATACATGCACATCCTCCCCGTTATCAACATCCCCCACCGGAGTGCTACACTTATTATAACTGATAAACCTACAATTGACTCATAATCGCCCAAAGTACATATTTACATTAGGATTCGTCCTTGCTATGGTACATTCTATGGTTTGAGTGATACATATCCACACTTATAGTATCATACTGGGTATTTTTACTGCCCTAAAAATCTTTTCTGCTCTGCCTATTCATCCCTTCCCTCTCACCTCAACCCTGATCTTTTTACTTTCTCCATAGTTTTGCCCTTTTCAGAATGTCATACAGCTGTAATCATCTAGTATATAGCCCTTCTAGATTGGTTTATTTTTCTTAGTAATATGCATTTAAGTTCTCTCCATATCTTTTTTTTTTTTGGCTCGATAGCTTATTTTGATTTAGTACTGAATAATGTTCCCTTGTCCAGATGTACCACAATTTGTTTATCCATTCACCTACTGAAAGACAATTTAGTTACTTCCAAGTTTTGGCAATTATGAGTAAAGCTGCTATAGATATTGGCGGACTGGTTTTTGTGTGGACATATGAATTCACCTCCTTTAGGTAGATACTAAGGCAGATACTTACATAGATACTTACCTCCTAGGTAGACAGTATCTCTTAGGTGGTAAGTAAGGCCAGGAGTACAATTGCTGAATCATGTGGTAAGAATGTGTTTAGTTTTATAACTAACTACCAAACTGTCTTCCAAAGTGGCTGCACCATTTTGCATTCCCACCAGCAATGAATGAGTTCTTGTTGTTCCACATCCTCTCCAGCCTTTGGTGTGGTCAGTCCTAATAATCTCCTAATTGGTCTTCCTACCAATATTATCTGAGAGCCTCCCCTACTCATTCTCTTCTCTACATTGCTGTCAGACCATCTTTCCAAAAGGCATATCTGATCACCTCATCCCCTGCTTAGGACCCTCCAAAGCCTCCTATCATTCTTAAGACAAGGATCAAATCCTTAACTAGGCCTTTAAGGTCCTGCCTGTTGGGACTTGCCTGGCTCTCAACTGCCCTCTTACCATGCTGCCTCTGCTCTCCAGCCACACCACCTCCTCTCTGTCCCTTCTGCAGCCCAGCCTTTGCCTGGAAATCTCTTCCTCACGTGCCTCACTCCTGAGTCCTTGGTCTAGGTCGGGTTCCTTTATTATTCACTTTTTTTTTTTTTAAGACGTCTTGCTCGGTCTTCCAGGTTGGAGTGCAGTGGTGCGATCTCGGCTCACTGCAACCTCTGCCTCCTGGGTTCAGAGCGATTCTCCTGCCTCAGCCTCCCACCACCACGCTTGGATAATTTTTTGTATTTTTGTATTACTATTACTATTACTATTATTATTATTATTATTATTATTATTATTATTTTGTTTTTGAGACGGAGTGTTGCTCTGTCTCCCAGGCTGGAGTGCAATGGCGCAATCTCGGCTCACTGCAAGCTCCGCCTCCCGGGTTCACGCCATTCTTCCTCAGTCTCCCGAGTAGCTAGGACTACTGGCACCCGCCGCCATGCCCGGCTGATTTTTTGTATTTTTTTTTTTTTAAGTAGAGACGGGGTTTCACCGTGTTAGCCAGAATGGTCTCGATCTCCTGACTTCGTGATCCGTCCACCTCGGCCTCCCAAAGTGCTGGGATTAAGGCGTGAGCCACCGCGCCCGGCCCTGTATTTTGTTTTTAGTAGAGACGGGGTTTCACTGTGTTAGCCAGGATGGTCTCAATCGCCTGAGCTCGTGATCCGCCTGTCTCAGCCTCCCAAAGTGCTAGGATTACAAGCGTGAGCCATCGCGCCCGGCCTATTCACTCATAAAGAACCTTATTTCCCTCCTAAGTCTATTTATCCCTATTCAGTATGACACATTCGCTGGTGTCATTGATTTAATGGGTTAATGTCTGGCTCTCAACTTGATTCTGAGTTTCTACACAGGCTTGAACCATGCATACGTGTCTGTGCTTGCTTTTTCATGTATCTGGACCTTGCTTATAGCAAGTCCTCAATAAATATTTGTTAAAGAGTAAATGGACCCTTAGGAAATGGATTAATAAAAAAAAAATCTATAGAACTATGCAAGCCTAGCCTCTAAGTCTTGGGTCAGAGAATCATTTACTTTGAGTGAATGAGATTCAAGGACACTATAAATTGCAGAGGCATTTGCCCTGTTAGACCAGGAAAGATATCTCTCTCCAAAGATTTTGACTTGCCAATTCCCAATACCCTATGTTGAAAGCCAGCTGGCTGCCCACACTTTTGAAAACACAGTGAGACATTAACCCTCAAAGGCAAAGTCCAAGGGCACAATTTTGCTGCAAGGGCTGCCTGCCTGACTGCAGCTTTAATAGCTGATTCTCCAAATATGCACTGACGTCAGTGAGAGTTCCCTGTGCTCAGCGTGTCTGACTCAGCCTCCACAGTGCAATTTGGAGGGAAGAGTTTGACCTGAAGACGTTTCGCCTGCTACCTGTTTTAGGGTTTAAAGTGAAATGCAGCCTTTATGCCACCCCTGCAGCCTGCCCTGGTATGATTTAACTTTCATTTGCTAGTGCATTTATATTTCCTTGTATTTTACTATTTAAGAACTATTAGATAAAAATCAGAATGCAGAGCTGAGGCTAGATCAGCTGAAAAATCAAGCTGAATCAAGTTCTTTTTGGTTTTTAGCCAAAGTTAAAGACACAAGGAGAAATGTTTTGTTACTTTGGGATACAACAGAAGCTGGAGGATTTAGTGTTTTATGGTTTTTTTTTTTTGGTGTGTGTTTGTTATTAAAAATCCTTTCTAACTTTAAAAATAAAATGTGGGGCTGGATGTGGTTGCTCGTGCCTCTAATGCCAGCACTTTGACAGGCTGAGGTGGGAGGATCACTTGAAGCCAGGAGTTTGAGACCAGCCTGGGCAATGTAGCAAGACCCTGTCGCTACTAAAAAATAATGTGTTAGTCTACAAGACGCCAGAAAATTCTCACCAAGTTAACTAATCAGAGCATCATATAATGCAAAAACATGTTAATGGAAAAGATTTTCCTGCCAAGTGTTCATAAAAAGCAGTCACATGAAATCCAAAGTTTCACAGGGGATTCTTTAAATGTGATATAGCAAGATATTATGATGTTGTCAGAAATGTTTGCAAAAGCCTCAAAATTAATTTTTCCCTTCTTAGTGCTCTCAAAGTGCCTTAGACACACCTCACTATAGTGCTTATTGGGACATGACAATAAATTGTTGAGAGTCTCTGCTGAGATTGTGAGCCTTTGAGGACAGAGCACATTTTTTAGCTATCTGAGGTAGGTCTAGCTTTTGTTATGGTGTGTGGCACATGGTAGGTGCAAAGAGAAAGGGAGCTGGAATCAGAGCTCTGTACTCCAATCCTGCCCTCATATTTTCAAACTGTGGAACTATGGCAAATGCTTAACCTCTGCAAGTTCCATTATTCTGTAAATTGAGGAATCACACTTCCTCACAGGGCCGCTGAGGGAGTGAAATGAGCTATATGTCCTGTATGTAGTAGGTACTAATAAATGTGATTGTCAAGGAATTAAGAACTAGACCCTGAGATTGCATCCAGGTTCTACCTTTTGCTAGCTGTGTGACCTTGGGCAAGTCACCTAACCTCTCTGAGCCTTAGTTTCTTATCTATATAATAGGAACAATAACATCTACATTGCAGAGTTTTGGTGAGAAACAGATTTTAAACTTCTCTATTTAATGCATCCAAACCAAAGTCTAGTACTAACCTTTTGTTTTTTCAAGTAAGAATGTTCCAAAAAAGAAACTATCATCTACTATCACCATAAAAGAAAGAGTATTTAACACCAAAAAGTGAGAAAGATAAATTTCTTTAAACGGAAATATCTTTAAAAAGAAAAATACTTTCCAATGTCCTTATTTTAGGCTGGTGAAAACTTTAGTCTTACACCAGCACCATCTGTGTCCAGACTTTTGAATCCATTAATAATGAAGATGAAATGAGATAATATGTATAAATAGCTGAGTGTAGAGCCTGGCACACAGAAAACACTAAATAAATATTAACTGCTACTATTTAATATTATTTTGTCATGATTGCGTTGGTTAATTTTATGTGTCAACTTGTCTGGGCTAAGGGATGCCCAGATAGCTGGTAAAACATTATTTCTGAGTGTGTCTGATATGGTGTTGCTGGAAGAGAATAGTATTTTAATTAGTAGACTGAGTAAAGAAGATCGACCTTACCAACACAGAAGGGCATTCTCCAATCTGTTGAGAGCCTAAGAGAATGTAAAAGTGGAGGAAGGACAGATTTCTTTTCTCTGCTTAGGTTGGGACATCCATCTTCTCCTGCCCTGGACATTGGCACTTCTGGTTCTCTGGCCTTTGGACTGGAATTGACACCATTACCGCCTCCATCTCAGAACAAAGGCTGAAGTGCCAATGTACACTAAATTACACTGGCTTTCTTGGTTCTCCAGCTTACAGATGGCGGACTGTGGGACTTCTCAGCCTCCATAATCACATAAGTCAATGCCTATAAATTTCCTATATATGTCCTATCATAGGATAGCTCTATATATATCCTGTTGATTCTGTTTCTCTGGAGAATCCTAAATAATACAATCATCATAAGTTAAAATACTTAAATTTTCTATTAAAAAGTTTGATAAATGAATGAATGAAATGCCTGTTATATTTGTACTCAGTAGAGCTAAAGAATGAAAAGTAACAATATGAATAACTGATCAGAGATTTTCGGAATAAAAATGTTACTGGCACATATTCGAAACCAAATACAAGTGTTCACTGAGAGCTTCCTATATTTCAGGTGCACCTCTTAGTATTTTACATGAATAATTTTATTTGTGCTTCATGAAAACTCCATTTATCCCATTTCTACCGATGAGGCAACTGAAGCACAGAAAGGTTATATAACTTGCTCCAGGTTACCCATTAGTAAGTGTTGTGGCTAGGATTCCAACCCACGCAATCAGACTCTATCACTTGAACTTAAATACCATGATCTTCTGTCTCCTTATAGTAAAGATAAAATATATAATAAATTCTAATTTAAATGAATATATTATGTAAATAGAAAGAAGAAGCAATAGACAATTGACAGGAAGGGCAATGGGTTGCATGATTGAACTAGATTTGGGGCAACCTTAGAAAGGAGTCCCATAATCGTATTCATTTTTATGTAAAAATGTCATGCTTTAGAAATGCATCAGCATTTGAGGGCAGTTGAAGAATCTCATGTGTCAAGGGTTGAGCACCTTGGTACCTCACCTTTATTTTCTGCTGGGCTTCTCTGGTTCGGGTTTCTGAAGTGCGACATTCTTCTGGTAGTTTGGAAAGGGTGGGTGAGGGATGGGACTGAGGGGAAGAATGATGGTTTGGCTCTGAGCCTTGTTTTCAGCATTTTAAATTCATGGTATTGCAAAGATAGCAAGGGAAAACTGCTGGGAGGGCACCATATTCCAGCTGGAGTAGGGGTGAGAGGCCAGGCGGGCAGCATTAGCCTGCCTGACACTAACTCACTTGGGTGGAGCCTAGGCTAATGAATCACTCGCTCCGTAAAGCAGCCACTGCTTCCTTGCTCTGCACCAGCTCCATGGTGCAGGCCAAAATCCAGCTCTGGCAATGAGCCTGTGCAGAATATAGTGAAATAAGAGAAATAAGAGGTTACATTTTCCCAAGAGCTTCGCTGCCAAACGTGGCAAGTGCCCAGCTGAAATTGGCAGTAGTGGCCACCCAAACCTCCCTCCAGCCAAAAGCAGAGAAGCTGGCTTCTTGGAGATGGTTCAGCCACAGCCATGCCCTGGATCATCCCCAAGCCAACACTTCACAGCAGGGTCCCAGGCGGACCTGCCAAGGTCCTGGTGTCGCAGCAGGGGCTGCCAATGTGAGTTGCTCTTTTGAAGACCGGAGACCTCTCTGCTGGGTTGAGACTAAGCCTCCAAGACTCACAGGATGCCAAATCACACAGACCTTCCGTCATCTCATTATCAATCTTGTTTCTTATTAACCCAAACAAATATTTTGGCCTTGACTCCAGTGTTATTCAGGACAAAAATGATATCCTTTTTGGGGTTCAAGTTGATAGCACTTTCTTTGTTTCAGGTGCTGCTCCTAAGCTCTTTTTGTCAATTTTCTGTCTCTCACAACCACCCTTTGCAGGAAAGGACATGAAAGTGAAGAGAGATGAAGTAACTCACTGAAGAGCACACACATTGACAGCCCAGGTTAACTCTAAAGTGTAAGAGCTTTCACCACATATTGGTACCTCTGTCTTGTGAGGGTTGTGGAAAGAATTATTATTTAAGTGTTCATGTCTCTATTTTCTTCCCAAATGGTTTCTATTAGGTTGGTGCAGAAGTAATGGTTTTGCCATTACTTTCAATGGTAAAAACCACAATTACTTCTGCACCAACCCAATAGCTTCTTGAGGGAAAGGACCTAGCTCTAAAATAAATTAATGCCAGCCTGGCTCTAAAATAAATAAATCAATAAATAGAGTCACCCAGGCTGGAGTGCAGTGGTGTGGGATCGTTTCTACTGCAGTGTTTCCATAGTATTCATTCATGCATTTGGGAAATATTTATTGAGCGCTTATTATGTGCCAGGGACTATGCCAAGCATTTGCCAATAAAAAGACAAAAAAATCACTGCGCCTGCTCTTTGGGAGCTAATAATCCTATAAGGGTAATACCTAGGGAAGTCAATGAGTTATTACAAAATAACAAGGTCGACCCTGCATTGGGTATGTCATTCTAGCAGTTCTTACCAGTTATTTATAGACTATTCACATATTTTATGTATTTATCTTGTATTTTATTCTAAATGCAATTAACAAATGTATGCTCATAAAAAGTAGTTAAATTAATCTAATGGTGGTGTGACACAATAAGAAATATGTATTTGGTCTTTGCCCAGGGTTTCTGACACGCAGATCCTATATCCCTTGGAACCTCTGGAGTGATAGGAACATCTCTTGTTCTAATGAGAGAAGTCTTGGTGGGCTCCTGGATGGGGGTAGTCACCAGAAAGACCAAACCTTGATAGGCAGCATGAAACTTTCAGTCCCAAACCCTAACCTTGGGGAAGGGGAGAGAGGTTGGAGACTGAGTTAATCACCCCTATATGATGAAACCTCCGTAAAAACTCCTACACTTTGGGATTTGGAGAGCTTCCACATTGGTGAGCATGTTGAGGTGCTGGGAGGGTTGTGCTCCTCGAGAGGGTATGGAAACTCTATGTGCTACGCTTCCTTTTTTGCTCCTCTGCATCTCCTATTTGGCTGCTTCTGAGTGGTTCCTTTATAATAAACTGATAAAAGTAAATAAGATGCCTTCCTGAGTTCTGTGAGCCATCCTAGCAAATTATCAAACCTGAGGAGGGGTCATGGGAACTCCAGATTTATAGCCAGTCAGTCAGAAGTACAGGTGCCGTGGGACCTGTGACTGGTGTCTGCAGTGCGGGTAGTACTGTGAGACTGAGCCTCTACCTTGTGGGATCTGACACTAACTCTGAGCAGTGTTGGAATTTAGTTGAATCATAGGATGCTCAGTTGCTGCTCAGAAAATTAGAGAATTGGCCACTGGAAGTGGAAAACACCACGGTGGGCTTCTTGAGAGAGCATCATAAATATGTTCATAACTAAACATGGGCCTCAGAAAATACAAACATCTTCTGTCAAAATTGTGAAAATTGTGTAGCAGACACAAAAACACACAGATTTCATCTTTATGAACTGTATCAAGGACAAAATAGAAGACGGGTGTTTAAACATTTTGTATTGTTAAGTTCCAGTCCAGATTATTACAAAGGCCTCCTAACTATCTCCCCTTTTCTTCTGTATCCTGCTCTAATCCTCCTGTATGGAGCAGCCAGGGGGTCTTTTAAAACAATAAATCAGACCATGTCCCTTACCAGCTAAAAGCCCATTAATAACTTGGAATTGTTGTTAGACTAAAACCCACATTTCTTATCATGGGCTGCAGTGATCTACATGATCTATCTCCCATCTGTCCAAACTGATATGATGATGACGATGATGATCATGATGATGAAAAATAGACTGCATTTACTGAGCATCCACTAAGCACTTTATATGCTTTCTCTCATTTAATCTTTTTTAAAAAAATACCAACCAGCATTAGCTAGAATCTCATTTAATCTTTATGACAGCCTTATCTCTCCTCCTCTCTAAATTATATGGCAGCCGTACTTTCCAAATGCTCGCAGAACTCTTTCCCACTCCCTGGACCTTTGTACTCACTGTCCCCTTGGCCTTGGACATGCTAGTTTCAGCTCTTCTCACAGTTGGCTTGTGTGTACCCACCAGGTGTCAGCTCAAACATCATTTTGGAGAGGCTGCCCTTGACTACCCAATCTAAGCAGCTTTCTCCAATTATGATGTCCTTTTCTGCTGATGGGTTCTTGCTGATAATTTACTGGAGCCTTTCACGGTCATGTTTATATCTTTTATTGTGCTTGTCTATTTCCCCATCTGGAATGTTTTGTAAGCTCTGTGATGGCATCTTCCTCACCACTGTCTTGTTTACTACACCAGTGTGTGGTATGTGCAAGGAACAGAGGCTCAATATGTATTTGGCAAATGAGTTGATAAATGTATCCTATGAATGTTAAGTAATAAATGCTAAAAAAAACCCCACCCCATACGTTTCTTCTAAGTAATGATCATCTACTCAGGTCAGTATTTTATAATTTAGAAGGCCTGAATTTTTTTCTTTTTCTTTTTTTTTTTTTTTTTTTTTTTTTGAGACGGAGTTTCACTCTTGTTGCCCAGGCTGGAGTGCAGTGGCGCGATCTCGGCTCACCACAACTTATGCCTCCTGGGTTCAAGCGATTCTCCTGCCTCAGCCTTCAGAATAGCTGGGATTACAGGTGTGCACCACCACGCCCGGCTAATTTTGTATTTTTAGGAGACACGGGGTTTCTCCATGTTGGTCAGGCTGGTCTTGAACTCCCAACCTCAGGTGATCCACCCACCTTAGCCTCCCAAAGTTCTGGGATTATAGGCATGAGCCACCATGCCCGGCAGGCCTGGATTTTATATGGTCACTAGATGTGTGTGTGTTTGTTGGCTAAGTGATCATAAGAAAAGCAGGTCCAGGTGAACCTTAAGGAAACGTACCTAGGTGTTTTAGATGTGGCTGGATGATAAGGTGAATACTAGCACACTGTTAGAATAGAGAGCTATGGGAGGAAGGAGTGATGAGCTGTCTGGGGCTGTCAGAAAGACTGATGATAATTCAGGCAGCAGGTGAATCCCCTTTGGGTGGGAAGTGGCTTGGTGTGGGCTGGAGCTTGGGATAGATGGGATAAGGATGGAGGGATGAGGAGTGGCAGAAGATGAGGCTGAAGGTTAGACTGCAAATAATGGAGAAAGGTGGTGAGTGTGTACTAAGGAAGACAGATTTTGTGCTGGAAGCAATGGCCTTGGAAATGGGGAGAGGCTTAGAAAATCATGATTAGGTTAATGTCATATAGAAGAGGGGACTTGGATGGAGAAAGCAAACACTGCAGGCAAGACAGAAGGCACTCCCTTCACTAAGGTACTGGGGTCAGAATGAAGAGGATGCCGTGCACTGAGCTAATGCTCAGCATGTTTGTTCAATAATATCAGATATTTAAAATATGCACATTTAAATATACAACACATTATACAAACTGGTTAAAGGAAAATTGATGTAGGTGATAGGATAGAGAGAGATAATCCCTTCTTAAACCCCAGCATGATTAATGCATAGACAAGCATCGCATATCCTTAAACAAAGGATTGTAGATGCAATTTTTAGGTATGTCACAGGATTGAGAACTAAAAGGAGCTTCAGAGGAGACCTGTGGCCTCATTCTTTATTTTCACCTGCTTGGCCTTGCTCTTTCCATCAGGGGCTTCTTCAAGGTTCCCGACGCTGCCACATCTCCAGTTGTTTCCTCCTGCTGGTCTCTCAGTTCTTCGTTTTTCTCTCCCATCCCTGCTGTGTGAAATCATTTTTCTTGGCCAAGATACAGAGTCATGTCCAGTGCCTTCCTTAACTTTGTTCAGGTAAAATTAATTGCTGTGCTGTATGCACCTGTGTTACTCACAGTAAGGTCTATTATGTAAAACACATAAAGCACACTCACGTGATGATTAATGGTGTGGACTTTATAAAGCCAGGCTGCCGAGGTTTGTTTTTGACCAGGTTTGTTTTGGGCTAAGTCACTGAACTGCTCTGCGCTTTAGTTTCCTCATCTGTAAAATGAAGATAATAATGGTATTTATACTAATAGTGTCTTAGCCTGATCTCTAGCTGCTACAACAAAATATTATAGACTGGTGGCTTATAAACAACATAAATTTATTTCTCACAGTTCTGAAGGCTGGAAAATCCAAGATCGAAGTGCCAGCAGATTTGATGTTTGGTGAGGAGTTGCTTCCTCATAGATAGTCATCTTCTCACTTTTGCCTTCTCAAAAGCAGAAGGGGTAAGGGTCTCTCCTGGGCCTGTTTTATAAGAGCACTAATTCCACTCATGAGCCATCATGACCTGATCATCTTCCCAAAGCCGCATCTCCTAAAGCCATAAGCTTGCCGGGTAGGATTTCCACATATGACTCTGCGGGTGGGAGATACAAACTGTCGAATCATAGGAAATACTGTTTATTTCAGAGGGTTGTTAGAAGGACCTAATGAGCTAATACATGGAAAATTGAAGAACAATGTCTGGTACACAATAATTATTCAGTTTGTTCACTGCTTTCTTGCTAGACTATGGGTTTCTGAGAATGGGGATGCAGGTCTTATTGATCCTGTAACTCTACAGCCTGGCCTGGCCCACCGTGGTCCTCAGGGATTGCTGCTGAATGAATGGATTGCATAGATGAGGAAACTGAGGAATATGTTCAGGGCCCCACTGGAGCATGCACCAAGGGCCTTGTGACCCCCAGGGCTGTGTTCCTGGGTCAGCTATTGAATTGTTCACCGCTGAATGTGGAGTAAGAAATTTCTGCTTATGTGCCTTTAGCAAGGAAAACTCGGTGCATTTAAACTCACTTTTTA
Source organism: Macaca nemestrina (assembly GCF_043159975.1). NCBI lineage: Eukaryota > Metazoa > Chordata > Mammalia > Primates > Cercopithecidae > Macaca > Macaca nemestrina. Next base: position 93,489,532 of record NC_092136.1, on the reverse strand, counting down.
TGTTGCCTTTTATGACACCTAGGAGAGGGACATTTACGGTTACAGAACATTAAAAGAAAAATGAATGCAAGTGTAAACTTCTGAAATTACTGTGATTTAGGGAATGATAGGTGTTATTTTTTCACAGGTTTTATATAATGTGAGTGCATGCTATGGAATTATCTGAACAAAAGTTGTAAATAAACCTGAAGAGTACTCATTTTTAAGATACGATATGATAGAAGTATATGCTTATCTTTCAAATATTTGTAAAATGTGTGATATTTCTAACAGTTTAAACATGAGGTATTTCGAGACAATATTTATTGCCTAAGACTTTGTGAAACAGAGGCATAGCCATGTTTTAGGGCCCTGATTTAAAACCCCTACTTCCCCAAGCATGCACAGTAGGAAGAGGCAGGAAGGCAAGGGAGGGTCCAGTTTCTTGCCTCAGAATTAAGACCTTTTTGTCCTCTACCTGCAGGTATCTACCCTACCCTGGCTGTGGGTCCAGTTCTGATTTGGGGGGAATCTAAGGAGCCCTGATCTATTGCAAGTTATTGCTGCTGCTGGGCCCACTCTGATCTGAGTTCCAACTCCAGTTAAGAGAACCAATTTTTTATTGCTTGCCAATTGTCCTCTCTATGTCAGGCTTTTACATGCTTCATTTCATTTAACCCTCCTAATAATTTAACATGTGATGAAACAGATGCCCAGAGAGGGTAAGTGATTTGACCAAGCCACCCTGCAATGTAAATGGGGAACCAGGATTTTAAGACCTTGGTGTATGATGAAAACAACCCAAATGCTGATCAGCTGATGAATGGATAAACAGAATGTGATATATCCATACAATGGAATATTATGCAGCCATTAAAGAAATAAAGTAATGATACATGCTATGTATTAGTCATGATTCTCACAAAAAAAGAACCAATAGGATATATGTATGAGTGTATGTATATATGTGCGTATGCACACACACACACACACACACACACACACACAGATTTATTATAAAGAATTGGAGGCCGAGAATGGTGGCTCATGCCTGTAATCTCAGCACTTTGGGAAGCCAAGGTGGGTGGGTCACTTGAGGTCACGAGTTTGACACCAGCCTGGCCAATATGGTGAAACCTCGTCTCTACAAAAAAAAAAAAAATACAAAAATTAGCCAGGTGTAGTGGTGGGCACCTATAATCCCAGCTACTCAGGAGGCTGAGGCAGGAGAATCACTTGAACCCAGAAGGCAGAGGTGGCAGTGAGCCAAGATTGTGCCACTGCACTCCAGCCTGGGCAACAGAGCCAGACCCTGTCTCAAGAAAAAAAAAAGAATTGGCTCATGCAATTATGGAGGCTGATAAGTCCCAAGATCTTTGGTTGACAAGCTGGAGACCCAGGAAAGTCTATGGTATAGTTTCAGTCCTAATCCAAAGGCCTGAGAACCAGGAGAGTCAATGGTGTAAGGTCTATTCTGAGTCCAAGTCAAAAGGCAGAAGACCAATGTCTCAGTGGAAGACATTCATGCAGAGAGAACAAATCCTTTCTCACACAGCCTTTTTGTTCTATTCAAGCCTTTAATTGATTGCATGGGGCCCACCCACACTGGGGAGGGCAATCTGCTTTCTCAGGCCACCAATTCAGATGTTAATGTCATCCAGAGACACCCTCACAGACACACCCAGAATGACGTTTAACCAAATACTTGGCACTCCGTGACCCAGTCAAACTGGCACATAAAATTGACCATCATATGCTATCACATGGATAAATCTCAGAAACATGCCATGAGAAAGATGCCAGACACAAAAGGTCACATATTATATGATTCTATTTATATAAAATATCCAGGATAGGCAAATCCATAGAAACAGTGAGCAGACGAGTGGTTGCCAGGGACTGGTGGGGAGTGGGGAATGGAGAGCAACTGCTTAATGAGTGTGGAATTTGCTTTTGCGGTGGTGAAAATGTTCTGGACTTGGATAGTGGTGACAGTTGCATAGCACTGTGAGTGTACTTAATGCCACTGAATTGTACACTTTATATTGGTTACAATGGTACATTTTATGTTACACATATTTTACCACAATAAAAACAGACAAATGGAAACCTATTACAGTTATCTTTGAAGACCTTGATTTTTCTCATAAAACAGGATGTGCTTCTGCCTTGTTTCTGATTCTCAGTTCCTACCTGAGAACTGGATCTCTCAGTGGAGAAACCGTTCAGCCCCTTGGTCCCTCGGCTGCAGGGTTGCTGCTTTTTCAGAGCACTCCTCCACTTCCTTTCCCTTCTGGCTTGGAGCTCTGATCTGCAGGAAGAACCTGCAGTGAACGCCACTCATCTCCACTTCCTGACCACTTGCAGCTCCTGGCTGCTGCTGCTTCATCTCTCATGTGGCTCTGCCCATACCAGTGTGAACTCTAAACTCTCACCTTTCGCTTGGCATTGTAGTGGCTGGATTTCCATGGCCTGGTGCTGGGCCTCACCTGGGCTTGCCTCAACTCAGGGAGCTGGTCAGACTGACCTTTGTCAACACATTCACATCTACTTCCCCGCTCACCTTCAGAGTTTTCCTTCTGTAGACACTTTCTTACTATCCTACCCTACTCCTGACTTATCTGTCCTGCCATTCTGACTCCCTGGACCTGTCAAACTGTCCACAGGGTGACAATTAGTCCTCTGCAGAAGTGGAATGAAGGCTACTCATTCAGGCCTTCCTTGCCCTTCTCCAGTTGGGTGACTCTTTGCAGAAAACATGTGGGCATTACCCATCCAACCCCTAATTAATCTTCCCAGCATGTGCTTAGATTATGTTCACTCTCTGTCTCAAAAAACTTTACTGGCAACTGTAGTGACATTTTCTATGCTTTACTGCTGCTCAGCATCTTCTGAAAGCCTTTCTACATTTAGGGAAATGTGCAATTAGGAGTCCTGCCTTCCCGAGGCAGATGCTAGAAACTCTTACCCAGTCTTCCTTGCAGCTGGAGCACAGGCCCAGGAGCCTTGCTGTGCCCATAGACTGCTCTTGGTAGACTTAGGTTCAGAGGAGAGCACCACCAGGAAGCCACATGGAGTGGGACTCATTTTCTGGAAGTAGAGATGAGGTCTTGTGTCTAGTGCATGGTGGCAGTAAATGTGGGCCTCCATGGAATTAGCACAGAGGGTGGATTAGCTGCTCGGGTTTCAAGTTTTGTTCTTTGCCCTCCCAGAGTTTCTGTAAGTTACCCAGTATCTCAATATTTTTATTCAAATTACCCCCATTTTTCAGCTTTATTGAGGTATAATTGACAATTAGCAATAGTGTATATTCTAGATACACAACATGATGTTTTGATATATGTATACATTGTGACATGATTACCGCAATCAGGCTAGTTAACCCATCTGTCACATCACATAGTTACCTTTTTTTGGTGATGAGATTACTTAAGATCTACTCTTTTAGCAAATTGCAAGTACACAGTACATTATTATTAACTATAGTCACTATGCTGTATGTTGGGTCTGCAGAATTTATTCTTCATACAAGTACAAGTCTGTAACGTCTTTTAATTAATTTATTTTCTATTTAAACTCCCTGGAAGGGTTGTTTGTAACTCAGAAGTCTTAAAGTGCACAGTCCCTTTGTCTTCTGATTAAGAGCAAATGTCTTCCCTTGCAGTTGAGGCTTTGCCTGTTGTGGTGTCAGTTGTTTCTCCAGGCTTCGCACTTTTCATGTCTCTATGATATAGTCAGAGGGTGTAGCTCCATTTCTCCTGATCAAAGGGGGCTCCTCATGTCTATGCCGTGGTTCCTGCTGTCTACTCCACTTGGAACACACTCCCAGCTACACCTTTGTCCTAATATTCTACTCTTCCAGTGTTTCTTTAGAGAAACGCTCTAAATTTTTTTTACAACACATCATACTTAAGCTCCCCCACCATAAAAATGTGTCCGCTTTTTCTGGAGGGCAGAGGCTCTGTCTTAGTCGTCCCTCAGAATTCAGCCATGTCTGACCAGGGAACTCACCAGCTGGCTTAACAAAATAGCACTTTGTGATCCCTCAGGGTGGGCACTTGTGAAAGGATCCCTGTAATGGCCTGACACTTGTTACTCCAACATCACTTTCTTCTTGGGAATGTCTTCAATTGCTGCTTCCACTGCTGTCATGGCCTTAGGTGGCATCAAAGTCCTTACCTTTCTAGCCTAAGGATGGGCCAATTCTCTTCTTTAGTATCTTTCAGAACAGCTGTGCTTAAGTTAAAGCTTTGTGCTAATAGCATAGAATGATTCATAAAACTCTTGGGTGAATAAATGGTTGTTCTCATCACCTGCACCTGCCCATCCTTGGGTGCCCCTCCAGATCTGTATTGCAGGAAGTCAGGGATCCCAAACGGGGAGACCGGCTGGAGCCGCGGCAGAGGAATATAAATTGTGAAGATTTCATGGACATTTATCACTTCCCAAATAATACTCTTGTAATTTCTTATGCCTGTCTTACTTTAATCTCTTAATCCTGTTATCTTCATAAGCTGAGGATGTACATCACCTCAGGACCCTATGATAATTGTGTTAACTGTACAAATTGATTGTAAAACATGTGTGCTTGAACAATATGAAATCAGTGCACCTCAAAAAAGGACAGAATAACAGCAATTTTAGGGAAGAAGAGAAGACAACCATAAGGTCTGACTGCCTGTGGGGTTGGGCAAAAAGAGCCATATTTTTCTTCTTGCAGAGAGCCTCTAAATGAACATGCAAGTGGGGAAGATATCGCTAAGTTCTTTTCCTAGCAAGGAATATTGATATTAATACCCTGGGAAAAGAATTGCATTCCTAGGGGGAGGTCTATAAACGGCCACTCTGGGAATGTCTGTCCTATGCGGTTGAGATAAGGACTGAGATATGCCCTGGTCTCTTGCAGTACCCTCAGGTTTACTAGGATTGGGAAACTCCAGCCTGGTAAATTTTTGATCAGACTGGTTCTCTGCTCTCGAGCCCTGTTTTCTGTTAAGATGTTTATCAAGACAATACGTGCACCGCTGAACATAGACCCTTATTGGGAGTTTCTGATTTTGCCCTGGTCCTGTTTGCTCAGAAGCATGTGATCTTTGTTCTCCTTTTTACCCTTTGAAGCATGTGATCTTTGTGACCTACTCCCTGTTCTTACACTTCCTTTTCTTTTGAAATCCTTAATAAAAACCTGCTGGTTTTGTGGCTCAGGTGAGCATCACGGTCCTACCGATATGTGATGTCACCCCTGGAGGCCCAGCTGTAAAATTCCTCTCTTTGTGCTCTTTCTCCTTATTTCTCAGACCAGCTGACACTTATGGAAAATAGAAAGAACCTACGTTGAAATATTGGTGGCAGTTTCCCCCAGTAATCTGTCTCCCTATCCAGCTTCAAATGGCAAGAGTCAGCTTTCATCCCCCCCACCAGGTAAGACATTCAAACCTTGCTAAACTAGTAGGAGCTTGAGCTCATGAGAGCCATATCAGAGAAAGGAAGACATTCTTCCTTTTACCTGGTCTAAGTCCTGTCTTCTAATCCCTCACTTCTTCCAAGTTCCACTGTTTCTCAGGACTGCCAACACTGGAAGTGCCCATTACTGTATATGTGACCAAATCTTCTGAACACAAGGATGTGGCTTTATTTTATTCCAAGACTCAAATGAGATAGATCCATTACAGCACAACTCAATTCAACATCTATGTAAGAGACATATATGCACACAGCAGAGATATATAGGCAGTACACAGTAGATGTATGGAGAATTGAATTAACCCGAACACATCCTTCAATGTTTATAGTTATAGGAATTTCAACTCTATGCACAAATATTGTACCTTTAAAATATTTTTATAAAGTAACCTAATTTATCCTATCTCATTGGGCTAGTAGCTGGGGAAGGGCTACTTAACCTAAGTCATTCTTGGACTTTCTCTGCCTCCTCCAACCCTAGAATTTAGATCACAGTTTCAGGGTCATTCACATTCCCCAGGCATCTGATGTGGGGAGATGTCTCCCTTGTTACCAGGTCATCAGTTCACAGTTTTCTGCTGTCTGCAGGGCTCTATTAGAACTAGTGCCTCTCTGCATAATTTTTTTATTTTTTTTATTTTTTATTTTTTAGAGATAGGGATTTTCTATGTTGTCCAGACTGGCGGTGGCTATTCACAGATGTGATCCCGCTGCTGATCAGCCTGGAAGTTTTGTCCTGCTCTGTTTCTGACCCAGGCTGGGTCACCCCTCCTCAAGCATCTTGCTGGTTCCCTGCTCCTGGGAGGTCGCCATATTGATGTTGTATTTAGTGCAGACATCCTATTGGCATAGAATGCTACAGCCCAGATTTCCTGGGCTCAAGCAATCCTCCTGCCTAGTCTCCTGAGTAGCTGAGTCTACAGGTGCACAGCACTATGGCTGGCTCTGCAGATTTTATTTCATGCTTCAGGCACAAAAATCTTTTACAAGGCTGTCACGACTAGCTAGATTCAGAGATTGCCAGTGAGTGGAATGAAGCCCTAGATGTGTTTTTTTTCACCAGCGTAGTGTAAATTTTTTAAACAAAATTAATACACTTAGGACATAAAACCCCAGGTAGACATAGTTCTTACCAGTCCCACTTGTCTCCCTACCAGCTTTACTCATTTGTTTGTTTGTAATACCTTTCTGATTCTTTGAAGGCATTTGAACATTTGAGCCTACCATTCCTCTCTGGAGTCATACAGCCTCCTTTTTTCCTGCCTTAGCCTGGGGTTGGCTGTGTGGTCTTGGGAGGATCCTCTCTTCTTCCCAATGCCTTGATTCAAATGTTCAAGTTACTCTGTGAATTGCCTCATTCTTTAACCTCCTTCATTAACCCTCTTAGGTCTTCAAAAGATAGAGGACTTTGGAAAACAAAGGCCTAGAGATATTACTGATTAACCCCTGTTTTCTTCCTCGCCACATCCCTGAAAAAATAAGGCACTTTTGGAAGTTGTGGGAGAAGAAGGCAGGGCAGAAAAAAAAGAGAAGAGAACATAAATGTTGTTGCAAAATATTAGCTAACCACATCATCTAAAACAGAGAAAAACTAAAATGTGAGAAATTTTGAACTCAGAAGGAAAGAAGAAACCATTATAAGCTCAAAGGGACATGGTTGGGAACCTCTGGAGTCTCACAGTATCTGTCAAATTACATGATGCAGGTAACAGTGCTTTTCATCTGTGTCCTGCATCCCAAAGCCCCTGTTCTTTCCTGTGAGCGCTCAATACCACTGAACCCCCTTTTCCTGCCAAAACAGTTCACATGCTACCCCCTCAGCAGCTGTCACACACCTGGAGACAGGACACAACCTGCTCATTCCTCTGAATAAGCTCCATACTTCATTGCCATGACTTTTCCCAAAGTCCCTGTCTGAAAAGAACAATGTCATTAGACATGTAAAAGGAAAAAAAGAGCCTTCTTCATCTTCTAGCTACAAAGGAAGCAGGGTGCACCTAGGGGAGATGATGCAGCAGGGAAGGAGACCTGTGCAAGGTGGGGCTCTCCTGTGCAGGGCGGCCTGGAGAGGATGACTGGGAGTCCCGTGAGACTTGTCCAGGGAATGTGACAGGAGATGGGAGAAGTACAGAAACTGGGAAAAAGGATCAAGGCTTTGGCCTGAAAAAATCAATCTCTTACTGATGGAGAGAATCAAGCAGTTTTGATTTCTCAATCCTACAGGATACTTGTAGCAAATACAAAATGAATAACACACAATTTCTGTCCTCAGGGAGTTTACTTTTTAATAGAGGAGGCCAGACACATACTCCAGACCAGGCAATACCTGGATATGTTCAAGGAGTAGTGGCGTAATAAGTGGAAATTCAGAGGACGGGGAGAGAACTGGGGTCTGATAAAACTTCTTGGAGAAGGGGAGACTTGAGCCAAACCTTGAGGAATGAATGGGATTTGGAATGTGGAGGGGAAGGCCCCTAGGTGGAGGGGCCCTGTGGACAAGGTGTGACAGTCAGGGGATAGTGAGTAGGGGGGCCTGCCAGGCTGACATAAAGGAGTGAGTGGTAGAGAAAAGGTTGGAAAGGAAGGAGGAACGGAAATGTGGTGAAAGCTTGACCAGTTGTGTGACTTTATATGATCTTTTGCCTTAGTGTCTTCATCCCTAAATGGCCAGAATAAGCCTAGTTGTGGTTGTCATGAAGTTAAATGGGGCACTTGATATGAAAGCTTTCTATTGTGTGGGGCTTCAAAGAAAGGTCAGTTCTCCCTTTCCAGACTGAGGCGCTTGGACACTATCCTGTAGGCTGTGTGGTGCCAGCAGGGTTCGTGAGCAGGAAAAGGAAACTTCAAAACCTTGGCAGAGAGGGAACGATGGAGGAGGATATGAGGGGGGCTTGTGGACAGCCAATCCAAGCCTGCTGTGATGGAGGCTGGCAAGCTCTAATGGGATATGCTGAGTCCTGGGTGGGGCCTATTACCAGAATGGGAAGCCCTTCAGTCATCTTTCAGATCCAGGTTGAGGCCGTGAGATCATGCTCGAAATCTTTTCCTGAAAGTTCCACAGAGCCATCGGGCACTAGGGGGCTGCCAATCCCCAGACCCTCAAGTGGGAGCGGACTCTGGGCTAGAAAGTGAGAGACTCTACCCTTCCTTATAAATCATCATTGCCAGCCAGTCTTCAGTCTGGCTGAAATTTAGTGGGTATATTAAAAGTGCATCCAGGCAAAATAAAGCCTAGGTTGAGGTTTAAAATATAGCTTGTCAGATGAGTATTTAGTGGTGTGTTTTAATATGCATAAGTGCAAACCGGAATTTAATATGTAGGCTAAGGTACACATTAGCAATTTCATAAGTGATCTCAAATTGCAGTGTACACAAGCAACTTGATGTGAGGGTGGGTTGAGGGGGAAAAAGGGAAATAAAATACCGTTAAACTTTGGGATTATTTTTTTCTTTATTCCCCTAAGTAGGACTTTGTATAATTCCCAGGTGAATTTGTTATGGAGTTGCCTTTTATTTACTTATTTCTTATTTGTTTTTGTTTTATTGAGCTAATGAATGCTAATTCAGAGAACATAAAATTAGCTTTTTTGCTGTATATAATTCATCACCATCTAGTACCTTCAGAGTGCTGTTCCATCATCACCTCTATCCATTCACAACACATTGTCATCACCCCAAAAGGAAATCCTATACCCATTATGGGGTCAATCCCCCCATTAAGCCGTCACTCCCTGTTTCCGCCTCCCTGCAGGTCCTTGCAACCACCAATCTGCTTTCTGCCTCTCTGGATCTACCTGTTCTGGATCTCTCTCTCTTTCTCTCTCTTTTTGCTCTTGTTTTGTCCTATCGTTTGTGTAAGTTTATGTTTTTCTGGACTTAGGCAATGCCTGCTACTTTGGAAGTATTCAGAGGTTGCAGTGCTGGGAACCAAGATGTCAGGGTATTGAAAGGAGAGGAACTACCAAATAGAACCTGGCTTTATAGAGCAAATAAAGGTAAGGCTAGGAGGTTTGGTCCTACCAAGATTTTCCTAAGAGGGCTAGTGACTTTTTAGTATTATAGGTTCCTTGGCAGTCTGATGAAGCTCTTGGACTTCTCAGAATAATGTTTTGAATAAACTGAAGCATACAGATTACCAGGGAAACCAATTATGTTGAGATGCAGCTTTAAAATATTAAAGTATCTGCTAATCAAGTAATATATATGCTTCTTTATTAACACACTGAATAACAAGGTCTAGCTTGGGTCTATTAACACTGTAATTTTAAAGCAGTGAAAGGTGTAAATTATATTTTGATATCTGCAACACTATAATATGATATGAAAATATCTGATTTCTACTGGTAGCAAAATCATGGGAATTGCTAATAATACTGTGGTTTGTTACCAACATTCATAAATAAGAAAACAAGAATGGAAGTTAGTACAAACAAAGATATAATTTTTCCCCATCTGAGTTTATACACAGACTTACTAAGAACTCCTGCTCTGGGATCAATGGTTTCTAATCCATTTTCATCCATAGACCCCTTTGAGAATCTGATAAAAGCTTCCTGTAGACCTTCTCACTGGGAAAATATACTCATCAGCAGATATAAAAATTATATCTTGTCTGTTGACCCCTGACAGCCACCCATGAACCATGTCCAAGTCTCTGGACCTCAGATTAAGAACTGCACTTTTAGATGTACTATCAGCCAAATGCACTGTCCCATTTAGAATTCTTTCCCTGTAAATAACAGAAATGGACTTTGGAACCATGTGGTTTTAGAGGCTCTTTGTAGCAGAAGCTCTGGACAATCTTGTCTACATCCCATGTCTGGAATGAGTAAGCTCCATCTGTGGCCAGGCCTTTGATGTTCTGGTCACTGTTGATACATATGAATAGTCTAGCTTGGGTAGGGTGTCCCTCAATCCCTTCAGTAGGGGAAAGCTGCACACTTTGATGAAATAATCCTAATAAGGAAGAATAATTTCCTAAAAGGAATTTGAGGCGCTATTACAAAAAAAATTAAATTAAATTGATGTAGACATGAGGAAGGCAAAAGAGAAAACAAAGTCCTGTTAAAAGTAATAATGTGGGCCAGGCGCTGTGGCTCACGCCTATAATCCCAGCACTTTGGGAGGCCAAGGCAGGCAGATCACCTGAGGTCAGAACTTTGGGACCAGCCTGATCAACATAGTGAAACCCTGTCTCTACTAAAAATACAAAAATTAGCCATGCGTGGTAGCAGGTGCCTGTAACCCCAGTTACTCAGGAGGCTGAGGCAGGAGAATCGCTTGAACCCAGGAGACAGAGGTTGCCGTGAGCCGAGATCGCACCATTGTACTACAGCCTGGGGAACAGATCGAGACTCCGTCTCAAAATAATGATGATAATAATAGTGTGGCTGAGCACAGTGGCCTATGCATGCAATCCCAGCACTTTGGGAGGCCAAGTGGGTGGATTGCCTGAGGCTGGGAGTTTGAAACCCGCCTGGCCAACAGGGTGAAACCCCATCTCTACTAAAAATACAAAAATTAGCTGGGTGTAGTGGCACATGCCTGTAATCCCAATTACTTGGAAGGCTTGAACCCTGGAGGAGGAGGTTGCAGTGAGCCGAGATTGTGCCACTGCACTTCAGCCTGAGTGACAGAGTGAAATTGTGTCTCAAAAAAAAAAAAAAAAAAAAAAAAAAAGGTAGTGATGAGTATTGACTTTTTTTTTTTTTTTTAAATTATAAAACACACTTTTGGGAAACATCTTAGTGTTTCCAAAGTCAGAATATGGCTCTATGACTCTCAATATATGTAAACATTGAAAGCAGCCGTTTTTCACCCCTCGAAAAGTAAACTGTTGTTCAGTGACTGGCATCTTAGAGTTGAGGAGTCTCAGAACCTAGGAACTGTGTCCTTAACAAAGTCAATGAAAGTGATACCAGATGGATTCCTTCAAGTCTCAGGAAGTACTTCTACACCAATGCTCTTCATGCCATTTTCTTTCTATCTCTGCACTTCTAAAGCATGCTTACTTTGGCTAATTTGGCTCTTATTTCACATCAGATGTTTGGCACACTACTAAATGCTGAGATAAAATTCAATCCCATTAAACAGGTGTTTGTTGAACAGTGGCTATGAATCAAGTTCTCTTGTAGACACCATGAGCATTATAAAAGGAGAGTTAGATAGAGCCATCTGCTCTCCAGGCGCTGACAGTTTAGGTGTAGAGACTGCACATCCACAGGAACTAGTAAAATACTTACCTGGAGTGCTCACCTAAGTGCTGTGGCTGAGGGAAGTCAGGAATTCAGAGAGCAGAGTGTGGGTTGGATAGAGAAGTAAGCCCCTGTGGAAGAAGCTGGGGACTCCCTGTCTTGCCTCTATACCTCTGGGGAGACAGGACCCCAAGACTCCTCTCTGAAAGCAATGATGCACTGAGAAGTTGCACTTCTTGTCCTGGTCATTGTCCAAGACATAGAGAAGCCTTGGGTGAGGAGGACCACGTCCCCAGGAGGTTCCTCACTGGGTCAATACCTGTTCATCTCTTTGGTCAAACTTTCAGATCACTTCCAGAAAGCTCTTCCCTGACTTCTCAATATATAACTTGTTCTGTTTATAAAACTTTCTCATAGAACCTTGTTCTTTTTCTACAGCACTCAACATAATTCGTAAAATTTGTAATTATATTTATTTTTTCTCTCCACTGGTCTGTGAGTTTCTCTAGGGAAGGAAAGGAGTATATGTCTTTTTTTCCTTTATATTCACACAACTCAGTAAATTGCCTGCATGTCCCAGGTGTTCTGTAAATACATGTGAAGTCATTGAAGAGTTAAGTATAGATTAGAAATGTTCTCATTGCTTTCCAATAAAGATGAAGCTCCCTTGGGGAAAAAGACATAGTTGATAGGAAACACCTTTTTTTTTTTTTTTTTTTTTTGAGACGGAGTCTTGCTCTGTCACCCAGGCTGGAGTGCAGTGGCCGGATCTCAGCTCACTGCAAGCTCCGCCTCCCGGGTTTACGCCATTCTCCTGCCTCAGCCTCCCGAGTAGCTGGGACTACAGGCGCCCGCCACCTCGCCCGGCTATTTTTTTGTATTTTTTAGTAGAGACGGGGTTTCACCGTGTTAGCCGGGATCGTCTCTCGATCTCCTGACCTCGTGTTCACCGTGTTAGCCGGGATCGTCTCTCGATCTCCAGACCTCGTGATCCGCCCGTCTCGGCCGCCCAAAGTGCTGGGATTACAGGCTTGAGCCACCGCGCCCGGCCGGAAACACCTTTGATGTTAAAAAATGTGCCAGACCAAAAGGGACAGCTGGTATATGAGTCGCTGATGAAGATCTTGTGGTTATGGGTCTGAAAGTTAAGGCAATTAAGCGTTATTTTTCACTTTGGAATTTAAAAATGATAGTGGGCTATTTACAACCTATGGAATAAAAGTGGAGCTCCCCTGCTCCCTTCTAAACGCACCAACAGTTCCACTTTTGTTTTTTCTTCTCTGCCACCTACTTTCCCTGAAAAAATAAAATTAAAATAAAAATTTAAAAAATTCAGGGTCTCGCTTTGTCACCCAGGCTGGAGTACAATGGTGCGATAACGGCTCACTGTAGCCTCAAATTCCTGGGCTCAGGTCATCCTGTTGCCTCCGCCCCCCCCCCCCCCGAGTAGCTGGGACTGCAGGGATGTGCCACCACGCCTGGCTAATTTTTTTTTGTATGTTTTGTAGAGAGGCGGTTTCTCCATGTTGCCCAGGGTGATCTAGAACGCCTGAGCTCAAGCGGTCCTCCCACCTCAGCCTCCCAAATTATTGGGATTACAAGCACGAGGCACCGTGCCTGGCCGAGTTCCACTTTTAATGCTACCCTGGGGAGTTGTGATTTTAGTGTGGTCTTACTTTCTCAAGCAAAACCCCCCAAAATTCTGAAAGGAGTTAGAAGAGCATGAAGACAAGCATGTTAATGACGCTCTTATTTCTCTTGAAATAGAAACTTGACATTTGCCAGCAGGGAGAAAGTTTGGAGAAATGTAAAGGGTTCAGTGGTGTTCTTGGCTTGAGTGCATGCTTTGGTTGCCGGCAGCAGGGGTAGAGTAGGGATTCCTTCCCATCCTTTAGCTAGAGACTTAAATTTCAGAAAATGGGGCAGTAAGCATGAAGATTTGGGTTGAACTTTTCAATAGCACTCTGGTGCTTTTGTACAAGCAAAAGCAGAGATCTTAAAACTTTTCCTTATATGGGATTTCACAGCTTTATGAAAATGGGCATGCTTACTTAATTTCCGAGAGTAGGTATAATTTTGTTTGAAGTCTTTAAAAAAATTACTACCAGTGAGAAAAAGACATTTTTTATCATAACACTTGATACTTATGTAAATGTACAGGACTTAAAGCTCTACTGCTTCTTAAATCCAAGAAGCTGGTAGTTTTCCCTCTTAAGTTAGGGAGGGTAAGTTTTACCTCTTGGCCAAACTCGATGGTTTGTGTCTGTAATCCCGGCATTTTGGGAGGCTGAGGTGGGAGGATCACTTGAGCCCAGGAGTTCAAGACCAGCCTGGGCAACATAGTGAGACTTTGTCTCAACGTAAAAAAGTAAATACACAAACAAGTTAGTTAAGCATGGTGGTGCATGCCTGTGGTCCGAGCTACTTGGGAGGCTGAGGCAGGAGCATCGTTTGAGCCCAGGAGGTTGAAGCTGCAGTAAGCTATGATTGTGCCACTGCACTCCAGCCTGGGCAACAGAGTGAGACCCTGACTCAAAAAAAATTTTTTTTTACCTCTTTCCTAGTTTTAGAAAAGTCTTTCCATAATGTTGGCTTCTGGGAATTCGTATCAGATTTAACTTCAGGTAACACCCATCAAGCACCTGAACTATGACCAAAGAGGTTAAGGTTAATTAAGTATTTGAACTTTGTATTTAACCAGGCTTGGGGTGAATTGCTTAAATGTTCTAAGTCTTATTTTCCTTCTTTGTAAAACAGGGATTAAGAACAATATCTCCTCTTAGGGTTAAGTAGCTCCCCTATGGTGGAACAGTGTTGGGGACACCCAGGGACTCTCCCTGCCATAAGTACACACACATGAATGTGAGTGTACACACACACACACTCATGGCCACTGACCATAAGGCAGGGGAATAGAGTCTCAGGTCAGGAAAACTAAGGACTTCCTAGAAGTGAATCAAATGGAAAAAACCCAACTTTCTACGACCAAGTAACTCTGTAACTCTACTTCAGCTATGACAGGAAATAGCCTCTTCATATGCATAGAGTGTACACCAAGTAAATAACTTTGCAACTTCCCTTCAGCCTCTTTATTTATATAGGGTATACACCAAGTAACCAGTGGGAAACCTCTAGAGGGTATTTAATAAGCCCCAGAAAATTCTGTAACCAGGGCCCTTGAGCCGCCTGCTTGGGGCTGTTCCCACCCTCTAGAGTGTGCTTTCATTTTGAGTAAGTCTCTGCTTTCGTTGCTTCATTCTTTCCTTGCTTTGTTTGTGTGTTTTGTCCCGTTCTTTGTTCAAAATGCCAAGAACCTGGACCCTCCACTGGTAACAACCAGACCTCAAGTCCAGATCTTCCTTGTGGACAGGACAGAACCAAGGCCCAGCTCCCTGCTGACCTGCAGCCACAGATGTGATTCTGGCAGTGAAGCCCCTTAACCCCCATGTTTTAACCACTGGAGTTAAATGACTGCTAAGTAGGCCAGGCGTGGTGGCTCATGCCTGTAATCCCAACACTTTGGGAGGCTGAGGTGGGCAGATCACGAGTCAGAAGACTGAGACCATCCTGGCTAACACGGTGAAACCCCATCTCTACTAAAAATACAAAAAAAAATTAGCTGGGCATGGTGGTTGGCGCCTGTAGTCCCAGCTACTTGGGAGGCTGAGGCAGCAGAATAGCGTGAACCCAGGAGGCGGAGCTTGCAGCAAGCCAAGATCGTGCCACTGCACTGCAGCCTGGTCAACAGAGCAAGACTTCATCTCAAAACAAACAAACAAAAAAGACTGCCAAGTAGGTATGAGGCAGAAAAGGAAACAGGCTACATGATTAAAACACAAGAAACAACAAAACAGCAATAGTTGATTTTCTGTTGGGTCTAAAGCCATTGCAGGGATTGTCCAGGTCTCTGAGATTATAAAGTGGGAATTTCTGAGGTTTTCAGATTTCATAGAACAAAACCATCACAAAAACATTTTGGGAGTGGGAATGAAAACTGAGGTTGTCAACTTTTTATTTTGCCAAAAAATGATCAAAAAAAAACCCCCCAAATCCAAATGATTACAAATGTAATAATCATTGATATAAGAATTGCATACATTTAGCTTTACATTGCTCTGATTACTCTCATTTTTCCTCTGAGTTGTGAAAAACCTGTCTGTGGATTTGCAGCCATCGGCAGATGATGCTGGGACCTCTCCTCCAGAGAATGCACAGCCAGGCATGAACAGGGGCCAAGGGAGTAGGTTTATGAACATACATTGCTGACCTCAGCTCCTGGCAGCTGCAGTCAGGCAGCAGTTTTGAGGGCTCCTACTTCTGCAAACATTCTGAGACATGCAGACCACCTTTCTAGGCTTCCCCCTCCTACTTCATTACTTATATAATGTATCCCTCAAGGACAGTACAGCATAGCACAGCACATGGCTTATCTCTGATGCACAAGGTTGTGTTTCTTCATTTATCCTACACATGAGTCTTTGTCCTCTCCACAGCATCACAGAGGGACCCAGCAGAGAGAATCTTCCACAGCCTACACTCCTTATATTCTCTTTGTCTTTTCTCATTGTTCCTACAAAGTTCATATCACATGGATTAAGTCAGAAGACTCACAAGACTTATATTATTCATTCATTTGTTTGCTCATTTATTGATTGACTTAATATTTATTGAGTACCTGTATGCACCAGGCTCATGCTAGGTATTGAAGGTATAGTAGTGGGCAAACAAGCGCAGTCCCTTTTCTCATGGAGGGAGAATTCAAGAGATACAAACACATGAGAATATGTAACTATAAAAATGTGATGAGAACAGTGAAAAAAATTAGGAGTGTCATGAAAGCGTGCAGCAGATGGAGTGGTTAAGAAAAGCTTCTCTGAGAAGATGACATTTAAGGCAAGGCCCGAGACATTATGTAGTGGACATTCACTGGTTCTGTTATCCTGGATCAACTTTCCCTTCTTTGGTAACAACGCCCTGATGATTATGTTTGCGGGCTTTCATTCAAGGTGTCCTGTTCTTCTCTGGCTGAGGGTAGGCATGTGGCCAAGCTAGCTAAGGCTGACTTTCTTCTAGGGCTTGGAATCTTGAGTGGTATGATGCAAAAACAGGAAAACTGGAGTGGCTTGTTCCGCTGGTTGAGCCTCAACAAGGCGTCTGTTAGGAATCAAATCTCCATAAGATTCCTGAGCTGTTTGGTCTTTGAGCTTTCCAAAACTTGGCCGAAGAGACTGAGAGCTACCTCTATGTCCACCAATTTTTTTTGCTTACATTATTTCCCAAATTATTTCCCAAATAATGTCCCACAGAACTCTAATGGGTTCTGGAAAGCGGGATTTAGCAAAGCAAAGAGTTTGGGAAACAGCACATCAAGAAGGAACAGCATGTGGAAAGGGCTTGCTTTCTGTGAAGTGGAGAACAGCTTGCTGGTTTGGGGAACAGAAAGAAAGCCAGTTGGGCAAAATGTGCTGAGTGAGGGGCAGAACAGTACCAATATCTCTGGAGGGGCAAGCTGCACCAGACCTCATGGGGCCATATATAGTAGTTTAGATTTTATCACCAGCACATAGGAAAGTTACAGACCTATTTTGAGCACGGAAAGAATATTTTAAATAGCAACCAATGTCACAAAGGAAAGACAGAAGAGTTCAACTAACAGCGGAAAGAACTGTGAACTGGTCATCCCAGTTCTGCTCTGAGCCAGCTCCAGGACCTTGGATATTTGTAAGACTCTGATTTCTCTTAGCCCCAGTTTCCTCATCTGAAAAATGAGGTGGTGGGTTAGATGATCTCTAACTCCTTCTCTGTTAAGTGATCTATGATAAAACCATGCCAATAAATGTAATTGTCATTAAGGAGCTTACAATAAAGTGGGAGAGAGAAACACACCCAACCTCTATGATACGTGCTGTTGATGTTCCAGGAAGTTCTAATGTTGAAAGCTTTTGGTAGCTTACAAGCTGATTTTGCCAGCCCATTGTTATGTTGACTGCAAAAGGATTTTAAACAGTACTAGGCTCAGGAACCAATTCAATGAAGAACTTGGAAAGAGGGTATTTGCATGAAATGTGACGTCCGCTAAGCTTAGATTTAGTGACTTCGACTGAATGCTTCATAACAGAAAACACTAGCGGGAGGACTGATTCTTGGGTGGATTTCATCG